>NC_071979.1:24827855-24852622 GCF_026283585.1 Hylaeus volcanicus
GAGTCCCTTATGACGCTTTGGCAACTAATTCCATGGATACAAAGCCTCGAACGCAATTTTATTATTCTTGATTTTCGTCTTATTTTGATGGGAAGGATAACCCTTTAAAGTTTCCGTCACCTATTGCCAAGTACTCTGGGTGTATGAAATAACGTTTGCGTTAAGTCCAAAGAAGTAGCAAACGATGGATATACGAAAACAATGCAAGCCCAATTCTCTGGTCATCGAAAACGTATTTTTACTCGAACAATGTCCACCGACATTGTCGGTCTGATAAGTTTAGTTATCGATGATCGCCAGAGACGAACAAGTCAATTGATACTTATCAGCTTTTTCCAGGCAATCGTAATGCAAAACATTTTATATCTCGAAAAAGAGGTACCGGCAGAAACAGAGAGTAATAATATGCAAAAGAGAAATGTAAAATATATATGTATAGAGCGTAAGATATTCTACTGGAACGAGACAGTTCGCTCGATGAAAATAGATGCGCCGTTTCGTGGCTCGATCCTTGTACAATGAACATGGCGATGCAACGCCGTATGCATGACTGTTCTTTCACGCAGGAAAACGAATCGAAAAGCACAATAACAACACGGTCATGGTATGCGTAGGCTTACGAAACGCGAACTGGATGTGGCGATACACTTTGGAAGACGACAGCAGACAACGGCGCACTCCGTCAGTAGGTTACACGCAAGTACACGCCGGAACGAAAACCAAACCGCAGCGCTACCGAGCGATCCACGATCCGTTTACCCTAACCTCGCGAAAGATCGAAAGATAATTGGCTAAAGGGAGATTTGGTAAAATTCTCATCTAGATGAAACATTTTGTGTAATAAATAAAAAATGAACTAGCCCTAGGTCTGATCGGGAGGAGGCATAATTGTCCATTTCGTATTTTCCCCACCAGATGGCCGCTTGCGAGAACGTTTGCTGCTTGTTGAAGATTGCATTTTAATATTCTAAAGCTAAAACAAATTTTCGCTATTCGTTTTGAATAGTGAGGAGGGAAAACATTTGTTCAAACTTTAAATAAAAAGTAATAAATGCGATCTATGCATTCGCGTACCGACTGATTCTTAATTTCTTTAATAAAAATTAAAATTTGATCGTTAGCCGAATGAATCGCTCTACAGAGGTTTTGTTCGTCGTCCATTAAACCATCCACCGCTCTCGTCTCGTCCATGTTACTATGTAGATTCGCGGTTGCAAAAAAAAAGAATTAAAAAAGAAAAAAAAAGGAAGGAAAGAATAAAAAAGATGCGAGCGTAAACGGAGCATAAAAGCGCGTGCGTTTCGCCCTTCTCATGCGCGGCTGGAACATCGTTTCCGACAGCAGTCTTCAGGACCGTATTGAACTATCCTGGCATGGCGAGCCTGAGGCGTTTCGAATTTCCATACTGAAAATATTTTGTCACAAAATTCGGAAACAAGATTTCACACGTACCAACCTAATTGTACTACTATTTTTAGTCTTATCTTCCAAAGATACGCGATATCGGACAGAGCATTCGCCGCCGCTTATCTAGATAAAAAGTTCGAGTCCCTTATTTGAAAGAGCTAAACGTCGTTCAAAGGTGTCTCACTAATTGTAAACGACATTTGTACTCCTCGATCGTAAATCAATAGCTTGTAACCTTTCAGTACTAATCGTGCTTGATTATTAATTAATCGCTACTCGTTACTTACAGACTCTTATTTAGTAATCGTAATCATGGATTACATTTTGCCAAACACTAGTGCATGTACGTAGAGCATCGAGTTGCTCGCGCGCATGTACCCTTATCTGAACGAAACTTCCGTCCTGTTTATTATCGTGACGCGTTTAGTAATTCCTGATAACTAGGCTACGTATTTCGACGAGTAACGGACCCACCGTTTAACCGCAAAGTTATCGATTAAGCGAAATCCTGTTTAGCAGACTATCGCGAACGAACTCGCGCCTAAAGCACAAGAAACAACAGAGCTCTTCGCGTCTAACGAGCAGAGGAATTTCTATGCACGACCATGTAGGACATCTATGGGTGTTCGTAAAACTAACTTTCAAATTCAAGCTTAATTAATAATTAGACTGCGGATCTTTATGCATTTATAGGAAATTTGAATGTACAAGAATCTACAAAATGCGAACAATATGCAAGAATATAAAAATAATTGAAAGTAAACGTCATGTTATAATATTTGCAAAATAAAATAAATTCCTATTTAGGTTCAATTTTTCTAGGCATGTTCGCGAAGATTTTATTTTGCATAAAGATCCGCAGTCTACTTATAATATATTACTACTTCAAAAACGTCGATGCAAAGTTTCAAATCTAAAAAGGGATGGCTAGCGATGGAAAGGATATCAAATTAGTACCATCCATATCAGGGCAGATGGATTTGGTGAAATCCAATCGATGGAAAGATTCTTCAGCTTTCCAATGATATGCGTTAGGTGTAGAAGTTAATTTTGTTAATATTCAATTATAGCTAAGTCTCAACAAACGTAAATTTTAATGTTCTTCGGGTCGAGAATTTAGAAAATGGGTACTTGAACGTAACAAAATGACGAGTAAACACGAGTTGCAAAAGAAAAAATAAACTGTCAATTATCGTTGTTTATAATTGCTACACTGTATTAATTCCATAATGGGCTATGCCCGTATATATTGAAATAAATAAATAAATAAATAATAAATGATCGAACGTAAAGCCACAGAATAAATTTCTACACCTAATACCATTTCGCATGAATGCCACGACACAAGAACTAAGAGGAACACGTTACAGCTGCGTCTCAACCGTGGAAACAACAAACGCTTCCAGAATCGCGCATGACTCTGGAAGTAAGCCAATGGGTTAAGCACTTTGGTATCGAGTTGGTCGAGTACCATCGACACCTGATCGTATCAGTCCCATCGCTAGTGGTCGCCCTAATCAGAAATCGAAGCTGAGATCTAAGCTACGTGGAACGAGGGTGACCGACAATTTTCGTGAAAGTGGAGATAACAAGAGGGAAAAAACGTGGTTTCCACGGAGTCGGTCTGCGGTAAACCCCCATGGGAATTCGTCGAACGAAGTGGTAGAGGTCGAAACGCGTTGGCGGTTAGCGGTCAGGGGCCCGGTATCTCCTCTCTCTGGCGTTTACGGTTTCCGACGTGCACGGCACTGCCTATTGACGTCTGCAGTAGGTAGGCGTGGTTTCGCTCTGTCCGATAGAGGGATTATATTTACCGCACCACACAACTTTTCTCTCTGGTGCGCGGCGAACAGGGCTTCGCGTTATTCGATTAATAATGTGTCGTATTCGCAGTGCGAGGTTTGATGCGACCGGTACACGCCGACGAACCGTGCCCACACCACGGCACAGGGGTTGATTCCTCCCTCCGGACTCACGGACGTTTCCTGGCCCGGGGGTGACTTTTTTTTCTCCTGGAACGTCGTACACAAGTGCTCGTCTATCCACGGAAAACTAATTCCCCCTGAGTGAACACAGTGCTTGCTCGCAGCAAGCACTCGACACGGTTGCCAGTGACACGGTGTGCTCGTGACAGGCTTTCGCACGTCGATCCGTGACTCTTTTACGTCGTCGTGGGACACGATACACCTGTCGTCCTCCTCTTGAACGCTCTTTCAAAGAAGTTTCCCTACCCGAGACGCATCCGAAAGAATGGCGGGTAACGGCGTTCCGGTTCTACTGGTCACCGCGAACGTTGGCAGTATTTTCGAGGAGGTACGTACCCATTACTTACACAACGACAGACTTTTTCTGTTTTCGTTTACACCAGTCGCACGACCCTGAGCGATCGATCGCGCGTCGCGATTTACACGTTCGTACGTGACACGACCTACTTCTTTCTTCCTTTCTCCCCGTTTCTTCCTTCTTTTTCAGCCTCGCCGTTTGTTTGGCGCGTCTTTCGTACGATGCTATCGTCGCGATACGCGCTGGCCATGCTTGTGTCCTGCCTTGGCATCTTTCGTCTTCGTTCCAACGATTTTTCTTTTTGTATCCTTGTTTTCCTCGACGTCGGGAACCGTACATCCTCGTGGCACTGTTGCACGCGACGTGCGTTTATAATTCGAATACACTCCACGACAAAACGACAGAAAACACCCTTGGATTTTTTCGGATTTTCGAAAACTATTGCTACACAATTTTTGTGTAACCTTGTATATCGGAAGTAGACCAAGTTTTCATCAGTTGTTTGTTTAACACGTTGATCGCCGTGTCACCCATATACGGGTGACAGTGCTTTCCACTGAAGAACTGAAAAAAAATTAATTCTGAAAATCAACCATTAAAGGGAATGAAATTAAACGAAATTCATGAATTTTTATGAAGTTACAAAAATAAATACGACGATTAATGTTTGATTATACAGTCTCCAGTAGTTTAAATAATATTTCATTTTAGCAGAAACTATTAATAAGAATATTTGTCTGGCATTCAATGTGTTAATGAGAATTAGAATTTATGTTATAGAATGAATTTATATTTCATGATGAAGCAATAATGGATCACTGAAATGTACTCCTATTCATTGTATATTATTTGAATAAAATTGTGTCCATCTTTGCTATACAAAAGTGTATCTTGGTAACATGTGTCAAAGTTTGTATCTGTGTAGAGTATTTTCCAGGAATTTGATTTGTTTATATGAAAAACAAGTGTAAAAATGATAGGACAGCAGTAATACTTGAAGCAGTTACCGAGCAACAGTTGGAAGATCAAGATTGATTGACGTCTCACTCAATTATTCTACTGTAATAAATATTGTGAATCACAAATACAGTCATTGTTCTTTGAATATCAGTTTAAGGATGTTAAAATGAGACACAAGTATGCAACTAAACATTATAGAACATACACAGAGACAGTTAGCTTCAATATTCATTCAATATTCAACATGAATTCTATTCTATTCTACACAGACAAACTAAAAGCAGAGATTGAAGATTAGAATACAATCTCATAAAAAAAAAATGATAATATCATTACTGTTACTTGTACGTGTCCTATTGTCCTGTCATGTTTCAACTCTTGCTCTATAGTATACATTGACAATTTTTCTAAGATAATATTCACACAAAATTAGTTATTCCTTACTGGATACAATGTCTCCTATTCTGCCTAAACAATGTTATTTTCATGCCTTGTTATAGCTGCCAAATGCAAATACTATAGGGGTATCCAATCATTTTGTCTTGGAGTGTACTACACGCATGCAGAACCGTGTGTTACGTCTACCAACGACTTCCTACGATTGCATGTTTATTATCGGTCGCGTAAATTTACATAGAGCCGAATTACACCTTCCCCTTGAGCCGATTGATACGTTGATGGCTTACGATCGGCGATCTATGCGATTTTTACCCGTAACGGGTCCTATTATTCGTACGTGAAAAGAACAATGAAGTAGCAACCATAAGCTAAAATGTTTTCGAATTTTTCAATATTCTGTTATTATTAAATTTTTTTCAACGACGAAACAGACGTAACGTTCGTTTAATAATTGCTTATCTCTAACAATGTCAAAGTTTTAAAAATGGTCCTATTTTTTTTCAGCCTAGCGTTATGTTGAAAATTTGGACGGAAGAATTTTTATCTGTAAGTATCACAGATAAGATGCATTGTCATTGCGTAAATATAACGCGTATTTACATTCACGTGGTATACTTTCCACAGACTATATTGAGGCTGGATCCAAAGTTTATTGCACTGCACTGCCAAGAAGTAGGTGGAAAAAATTATGAAGAAAGTATGAGGCATGTCGAAGACTTTGTTAGGTAATACGTTATTTTATTGTATTTTATTGACTGAATGTATTCTTATCTTTAATGATTTTAGTATTGCATGACCGATAATGATTATATTGTGTTACGGATGAAAGAGATTCTCTAGAAAATCTTGTTAAAGCGAAGCTTCTTGAAAGGTTTCCATGGACAGACCTGTTTAAGCCTAACTAAATTAATGGAATAAAAACTAATTCTTAATCCTCTAGTAACTTTTAAATGAAAATTGTATAATTTTTAAGTAATATTAAATATTCTATTAAATTTTTCACCAAACTGTTTGACATAATATCTTGTAGAGTTCATACGTAAGCTGTTTTAAAACTATACTAAGACAAATAGGTTTCCTTGGTTACTATATTGAATGTGATTTAACGCATAAGCGACAGAAAGGGATAAAAATAGATGATCATGCGTGGTTCTATGGTTGAGTGAGCCACTTCAAAAGATGGGTTTATCGAATGATATTGATAGGGGAGCAATGTAAAAGAAAAGCCTGAAAATATATTGATTCTTCTAGCTATTATGAAAAGTTTTAAATCTCCATTGTTTCTGCAAAGTTTAATTTAATCTAATAAAATTATCTTCTGCAGGTTACTTATGTCGTCAGAAGAGTTAAGGCTGTTTGATAAAATCAGAGTATTTTTAGACGAGGACTATTCGTCTGCTGAACATTTTACGGTATGTAAAGTAAAAAATATGATATATTTTACAATTTATAACAGCACATAATTCTATCTATGTGAATTGTTACAGGCACTTGGAAACTTTTACTTCGTACACGAATCTTTGAAAGAAGTTTTGTTATGGGACTTCCAAGGTACGATGTTTCCCCTGCTTTGCAAAATATATTCATATTTTTGAAAACAGTATATGCTTAATTGTTGTTACAATTGTAGAATGTACTTTTGTACCAGTAAGTGGAAAAGAGGTTCATTCTGGTAACATAGAAGCAGTTGCAACCAAAGAAAAAGCAAAGTTTCCTCAGGAATTTTTTCCAGAATGTAAATGGTCTAGAAAAGGATTTCTGAGAACACGATGGAGTATTAGTGGAACAGTTTTTGATCTCATAAACATACACTTATTTCATGATGCCAGTAACTTCATCGCTATGGAAACGGTAAGCGATATAACCACTCTATGAATAGCTTTGTAACTAATTTATTTATGTGATAATTTATTTTCAGTTCCCATCTGTATACAGTAAAACGCGCAGGAGAGCGCTCGAGCATACATTAGATAGGTTTCATAACGATAAATATCCAAATGTACCATACTTTTTATTCGGAGACTTTAATTTTAGAACAGACACGGCTAGCGTAATTAAAGTAAGCGAGAGCTAATATTCCATCCTATTCTTTGTCCCTACGAAAGCCCGATAAAACACAAAACTTCTGCTCTGTTTTTGCATAGAAACTTACAGAAGATACTCAAGAAAGAACATTATCGAATAAAGGAAATGTTTCGAAACTGCAATTTCACAATAAAGACGATGATCTCATACTAACATTAGGAAAGAAAGAATTTTCTCATTTCGAACATCAAAACGTTTTTATGAAAAATAGCGGACAGTGGGTAAGTAAATAATTGTTCGAACATTACGTTGTATAATGTTACTTATAATGTTGCATTAACAATTAGGAAGACCATAATGAAATTACCGATATTTATGTAGCTACGTGAATATGACAAAGAGCTGGAAGACTTTGATGGAAGACTATTTGAATTTCCCATTGAATTTGTACCCAGTTACCCGTTTGAGGAAGATGTCAATGAAGGTTCAAATTATATGCAGACAAGAGTTCCAGCTTGGTGCGACCGAGTTCTACTGAGCTCTACAGCGAAAATGCTAGTCCAAGATGTATGGAATATGTTTGTTAAACTTCTAACGTACGTTCTTCAAACAAGACTTTCGCATAATACGATATTATTTTCTTTTTAATCAGACATCATCATCGGATGCCGTGGAATATGGGATAATAGGTCCGACAACCTGCATGGGTGACCATAAGGTGAGACACGTTTATTTTCTAACTTTCGAAAGAGGTACTGGCTCGTTTCTACTTATTATACTGGGTACATATACTTACACACTTCCTAGTTCTTATTCTGATGATTCATTCTTTTAATTATTATGGTGCAGCCTGTTTTTCTGGAGTTTCGAATGAATCTTTAAGCACTAAGGTACCTATCTATGAACTGTCTGCCTGTTCTTATCTTGGTTTTACCCCTATATCCTATATTTCTGCTAGTACTCCACTATCTTGTTTATAAGTACATAGGGGCTTGTTCGATGTAGTTGGTTGAGTGTAGCATCACTTATAAATTCACGTCTTTAATGATTTCGAACATCACGATTCTAATTAACATTCCGCTATTTTATCATCGAATTAAGCGAATATATTTTATTTAATCGTCCCAGGTATGCACTTTAATCGCTTGTTCGATACATTTTCCATACGACTCATAATGTTCAAACTAAAAACCTTACAGCACCATAGTCCTTTGATAACAATTACAACAAAGTTAAAAAAAAAAAAAAAAGAACTAGTACTCGTCGAAGTATATTTAACGTTACAATCCCGATAGATCATCTACTAAATTCAAGAGTATTTAGTATGTTACAAACGTCGAGTATCATGTTACCATATTACTGTACCAAAAGTATTTCGTTTTTGTATCATTGTCCTGACTTACATTAATATTAGTTAGACTTTTTATAGAGTCCTACCATATGAGGAATGTCCCTCCATTTCTTCATAGCGATGCACGATAATACATAAGGATCGTCCATTTTTTCCCGTTTGCAGCCAGTCTACTTGAGGGTTAATCTCGCCTCGGACGAAGGTATGATAAACTGCTGCAACTTGTCACGTGCACCTGAGTTTTGCTTTCGAGTGCCAGAGAATTACGTGGAGTTATTGTCCATGTTGCCTGATTATAGTAGTTACGTTAGCCGACGGATCAATTACACCGATCGTTCGACTAATCTGTTGCACGCAGTACCCATTAAGCATGATCCCTACACTCCTGATAGCATGGACAGCCCGAGTCCAAATGCTATAATAGTAGCCTCTAGCGAGGTTCCAGACGTAGATCTAGGTAACATAAACGAATGCGACTACAACGCTACGTTGTCATCCGCACACGCGTCGAGCATAGTCAGACGCGTCGACAGAGCTGTATCGCCAGCCTTGTTGAAATCAAAGCTAGAACTGATCGTACGAAGTAAAAAACAGGAGGCAACGGACACGGACCAAGACGTGACCGATATCAAACGAAGCCCAAGCGATTGCTGTTTGCGATCCTGGCCTAATACCGATGAACAACGATGGACCGTACGAACAGACAGATGCAACAGCGATGTTTCGTGGCAGAGATCGCATCTCCTTACTCAAGCATGGATTCAGGGTAAAGGGCAGCAAGGGTACCATTCCTTTGGTGATTTTATTAATAGATCGTCCTTGAAGTCAACTCCGTTGGATGGCGTCGAAGGCTTACCGCCCGACTTGATTATACCAAGGATATCGATTATAAATGCGAGTAATTTCGAGTCAAACGAAAGTTCCGTGTACTTGCACGACGACAAGTACAGCAACTACTCGGACAATAAGCTGAGCACATACTCGGATGGCCGAACGAAGAGTCTAAGCGGCGAGGCGTTCAGTTCAGAAAAATCAGACGAACTTTGCGACAAAATAGACGATGAGAGTAACAGACTGAATTCGAAGAAAGTAGGTATCAAAGCGGATATGTATCTGCAGAACATAGGCGAGCTTCTAACGAATCAAGATACTTGCACGATGATTGTTAGTACAAATCTTTTTCAAATGGGAAGCAAAACGGATGAAAGCAAAATGTGCGATGTCAAAGAACAACATTTAAATGAAATTATAGATACCGCGCAGAACGTGAAACATAACGACAGGAGGGATCAGTATGTCATTCACTGTCCCAAGGGACAAACTTTAAGATTCCAGACGTCTCCAACATTACAGGAGACTGAAGTTCGTCTCGAAGAAAGGGATATATCGGATAAACCCTCCGAAACGGAGGCGGATAGTATGAAAGAGGAGCAAACGAATTCCAATAAAATAGACGTATGCAACGAAGTAGAAATTTCGGGATGCGAAGGCAATAATGAAATTCTGGCTTTGAGAGAAACTACGAGAAGCAATTCCGTGCAAAGTCAAGATACCGGGGATTACACTGAGAGCGTTAAATTGAAATTGAAAGCGTGTAAAGTCACGGAAAGGTGTAAACACAATATCGTTGGGAAGAAGAGTAGATGCCAAAAGTGTTGTTGCATTGTATTGTGAAGAGACACTTCGACTTTTGTTTCGCACTACATTATGTTCCTTATTTATTTTATAACGTCATAGTCATTCTTCTCGCGTCTACTTACACGTAACTTTCGTCTCGATGGTTTTCATATCAACTTTCTTTTTTTATATCCAACTGTCACGTTGGAGAATCGAAAACATAATTTATTTGTTAGGGAAGAACTTAATACGAAGACACTCGTCATGTATTTTTTTTCTTCATTTTTTTTTTTTTTTATACCGAACAATCGTCCAGATACGCGAAACTGTCATTGAAGAATTTGACGGGATCGTCTTTTTTACGATTTTAACGTAATGACGCTTGTTACGATAGATTCTTAATAAATAAGCTAGATTAGAGCGGAACTCCTTTAGAGACTATTAAAATATCCCGCTTACGCTCTGTTGAATACTACGGATTTTCATATTGTACGTGCATGCCGCAAGACGTTTTTATTTTTAAAGTGTCTTCTGCATGTGCATGATACTCGTCTTCGTACAGTATGCACTTTCGTTAGGAAATACTTGGTGATACGAATTACGTATATCCACAGTTAAAGCGTGAGCTTGGTTGATGTATGTACTCGTTGAAAAATGTGCGCACTTCCGCTAGTAAGTAAATAAATATATGCACACCTCGACTCGTTTAATTGTTTAAATAGGACGCGAAACAGAACCGAATTGTGTTTGCATTTCTTGCGGTACACGCTTTAACTGTAGATATTAAATGAAATAAACAGTATATTATTGTTGTATAGTGTTATATGTCGTTATGTACGAATCAGAGTATCCAAATGACTGTGTCGATGTATAATATCGAACAATACGTACGATGTATTAATGTGTATGGAATAGTATCGTTATGTTACCGAACACGTACCGACCAATTGTCTCATTTATGCACCAAGGGTTACATGCTCGACAAAGTTGTTGCCTCGCAATCCTTCATCGCAACAGTCATCAACGATCCGACGATTAACCGTGATTTCTCAATTCTCATACAAATATCACATCGATGTTGCTATCGTAAAGAAATTATTCACGTTGCACTTTTTTTTTTTTTTTTGTTTGTTTAAACGAAACTGTGTACAAAAACCTGTGTCTCTGTATGCATCGTATATCCTTGCCAACTGTGTCTACCATAGCATGTTAGTATAATGCACATGTAGTCCGGATACGTGGACTCGACTGCCAAAGTATAGTGTCGTTATTATATAGCAATAAGAAGATATTATCTTTATTTACAGAAAGAGTTAATGCCACGTTATTTTTCTTCTATGTTATTGCCGAGTTACCGATGCTTGTTCAGAAGCTTTCCTAAGTATTCGATCACGTTAAAAAAAAAAATTGTTAATTAAATGTTAAGGACGATATTAACTCGTAGTGCCCCGACGAAAGGCTCGAGAGTTGATTCGAGTTTCTGTTTCGGGGTGTTTTCGTCAAATCGTAGTCAATACCGTTAAACGTAAGGTAGTCTACATATCGATGAACGTATTTCTTTGAGTCTTGCCAAAAAAAGTTAACCACACGCAGTACAAGAGATAGCGTCGCAATAATAGCAACGTTAAATTGTTCCCTTCGTTGAATAAAGTGCTCGAGAAAGTTATATATTTATGTAGGTACTTAGCAAACTATAATTTGTAATTTTTATTCTGCCGGACCGATTTGAGATCTTTGAATCTAAGCGCAATAAACACCGCAGATTCGAACAATCGATTAATTATATATCAACTTTTTTTTTTTTATCCTACTACACTTACGACCCTTAAGACGCTAGCAAATATTTGTCTCGTTTGTAAATATAAATTTATTTTTAATACAACCGACAGTTGCTTTTTTTCATTTATGCCCTTTGTGACATATTCTCACGGTTCGTAAATATCATCGAGAAAAACTTTTATGCGCGAATATCGCGTTCATTTTTGCTTCGCATATATATGTATACATATACAGGGTGTCCTAAAAATGTTGAAACAGCTTGAAAGAGGTGGTTCAGGAGGTGATTTGAAGCAACTTTTTCCTTAGCAAAAATGTTGTCCGAGGCTTCGTTGAGGAGATATTAACGGAAAACACTGACCAATCAGAGCGCGAGTATCCCGATGGAGCGCTCGCAGTAGCGAATGAGCGAAGCCGGCTAGCGCGTAGCCTACGTTCCACCGGCATACTCGCGCTCTGATTGGTCAGTGTTTTCCGTTCATATCTCCTCAACGAAGCCTCGGACAATATTATCGCTAAGGAAAAAGTTGTTTCAAATCACCTCCCGAACCATCTCTTTCAAGGTGTTACAACATTTTTGGGACACCCTGTATATATATTTTTTTAATTAATTTTCGATTTTACACGTTCGTCACTGTTTTCTGCACGTTGCATCGTAGCGCTCTGTTAATGTTTCACATTTTTATATATCCATTTCGACACAGCAGAGCAGATTAAAGTGAATCGCGAAACTAATTTTCATCGAGAATAAACCGAGCATTGAAAAACATGGCAGTTCGTTCTTTTGAATTCAGTACTATTTCCCTCCGCTCGCCTCACGACACTCGATGAATTTGAAGTTAAAATTCTACGCTTCAGAACGAATCGACAACATGAAATTGTATTCACCTAATCGAACCCTATCGCCTATAGCGAATAGAATCACTGTTACGTTAAATACGTGTCCAAAGAGACATACTCTCTTACCTTGATCTGCTCTGCCAAGATTCGAAAACAGTAAGTGAATGCATGATTCCTGATCGCAGACACGACGAACGGGGAGCCTGAATCGGGTACGATGTTTGGCTTGAGTCGTGAGATACTCAACAACAATAACAACAACCACAACGGCAGCAACAATAACAACAACGGCGCAACAACCATCACGAGATACATACACATTAAGCACGCGGATTCGTCGGTTAAGATTTTCCGCGAGACGACAGTTTGATACCGCAGCCGCCATTCAAACCGAATTACGTGAACTGATATTTCTCGATCGCGTCGCAACGAATCGCATTTATCGATTCTAACCTATCGATCGGACGCGAATGCGAATCGCACGGCATTGTCTTTGAACTCGTCGCGATACACTTGCGCATAAGTCAAGTCACGAGATGTATGGTAAAGTCACGCAAAGTTACGTTAACATCGGGATTATGGCAGAATTATTTTACGCGTCGAGCAACTAGGCTAGGTTTTTACGCTATACGAACCGGCGAAGAATGTCGCGACCGGCAAGCCGTGTCCTCGATCAAAATATTTTTTGCGCGATTCGACACGATGTTCGTGGACCGTTAATTCTTGTGTGACCTTTTCAAATAATGTAACCAGATTTATGAGCCCCCTATACAATATGGCACGAATTAAAGCGTACTTGCTCCTCCTATAAGGAGAACTATAATTAAGGAACTTAAACTTTGAACGTCGGGATGCTTTAGCGTGCTCATTTATAAAAGGCTAAACAACATTCTTGTATTGCAGAAGGCTAATTGTATTCGCGTTAGCATTTATGGTTTCTTTTTGAACAATGAGAATCGATCACTACCTACGTTAACACTTTACCGACCACGATTGGACATGTAATTAAATTTCATGATATCTTTTATTTTCAGATTAATATATATATATATTAATCTGAAAAAAATATATATATATATAATATATATGTATATATATGTATATGTATATATAAAAGTAATGTCGTTTCTTTTACATTCAATTCAAACTTTCCAATAAATTTCTATCTTTAATTCACTATACAATCGCCCTCATTGTCAGAGCAGCCTTGTCACCTAGTGTGCAAATTTTCAATGCCAGAAATATCAATGAGCTGATAAATGATAAACAAGTATTTAAGATGACCAAAATGACATTACTTTCCAGTCCACCTAATAATATATATATC
The DNA here is from genome assembly GCF_026283585.1 of Hylaeus volcanicus. Taxonomy (NCBI): domain Eukaryota; kingdom Metazoa; phylum Arthropoda; class Insecta; order Hymenoptera; family Colletidae; genus Hylaeus; species Hylaeus volcanicus. The sequence goes on from NC_071979.1 coordinate 24,841,841, forward strand.
TTAATAATAATGAGAGCATACGATGCTATCCTGGTAATAGACAACAAAGTATTGCCATGGTAAAAATTCAACTAGTAGGCTACCAGTCGGTAAAGTGTTAATACAACCTATCGATAAGTGTACGTAATACCTACATATGTCAAAGGGAAATTGATACATCTGGTGACGTTATTCTTAAATGTTGGATTAAAGACGTAAATGTTCTCGTAGAGCGTTTGGGTGTCGTTAAATGTGTCATGGAGATACGACTGTAGCGTGGGGAAATGATAACTTAACATTATAAGTTGTGAATGTATTTGGAATTATTAATGTAACGACGCGTATCTGTCGGTACAATCGCGTACGCGATAAATAACTGTTTTACTTTTTAAGTGTTCGGTGTTCCTACACTATATTCTCGCGAAGAGTTCTTCCCGTAAAGACGAGCAGAGATATATACATAGATAGCGTTTTCGAGGAATATTGTTCGATGCGACATTACCGTGGCACCTTACTTTTTCCATAATTGTTGTTTAAACTAGGAGGTTAGAATTGCTACGATTGCTGCCAAAATAATTCGATTTAATTTTTTTGCAACGATTCGAGCAGTTTGAAATTTTATTGCACAACGTTAACCACGATTACCTCCGAATTTATAAACGGATGGTTACACCTGAGGCGGGCAATTGAAATTTCCAGTTGCAACTTCGCGCGTGGCGATTCTTTTATTTACGACTTCGAAAGTACAGTGTAGGACGAAATTATAGTCCACCCAACGTTTTTATCTACATTTAGAGATATACGTAACGAAAACCTTGGTGGGTTATCGCTTTGTCTCGCACTGTACACGCATGCTCGCGTATTCATCCCTATCGATATATCGACGGTGCTTCCACGAGAAATCCGTCACAGTCGAATACATATATACGTAATTGTGTGTGGTGTTTTATCGTATGCGATTTCAACCAGGGAAGTTGAAGAAAAATTATTATCATTAAAAATTAACGAGCTTCCCTTGCGAGTCGTTCGATGTTCAAAGAGAAAGTTGGCAATTTCCGACGAAACTTGTTCAAAGACATTTGATCCACGATAATTTCTAAATCCGATCCAGTTGAACTAAATTCGAGGGTACATTCCACTAGGGTAACTACTAGCTAGTGAACTCCAAGCCGACAAAGCAAATATATTATAGGAAGTAAACGTTAAAAAAAAGAAATACTCTGTAGACGTCATAGAACGTACGCATTTGCACGCAATATAACTGTACTCCCCATGTACCTACGATGAATGTCAAAAATCCATTGCGGACGCTTGCCGCTGATACTTAAGAGCCCTTGTAACACCGCCGCTAACTTTACGCTATTGGCGAATTCGCATGGGAATAAGGCATTTTACCAATGCTGTCCACAAATACGTTTACTGAGAAGATGAGAACGAGGTAAACTAAACTGCGACAGGGTCGAATCAGATGGCAATGGAATCAAGTATTTTTTAATTCTATATAGCATATCAGTATCTGAATAGGACTGATTCTCCGCGCACAAACCGTATCACACGTCCCTCGTCAAATCGGCGTGTTGACACCAGTGATGGGCAAAACCCTAGGCTTCGAATAAATCTGAAGTTTGCTAATGTCGGAAAACTTTAGATTTATTCGAAGCCTAGGGTTTTGCCCATCACTGGTCGACACAGGGAATTAATGCGAGTCCTATTATGTGATTGGTGTCTACATCTTTTCGGTAAACGGATAATAGTCTTTACGCGCCTTTGAACTCTTCCATGCGTCGTGCTGTGATTGCAAAACACGGCATAGGCTGTGACCAGGCACGTCCACACGAGGCTCCGAAGCTCAAGCACTTGTTACGACTATGTCCCGATAGGGTGGGCGTTACTACACATTACGACTGCGCGGTCTCTCGATTCACTCTGTTCCGGGGGCTATGCCATAGTGGCGTCTCTTTCTCTCTCACGACCATGGCGCATGGAAGGGATGAGTCGCGCGTGGAAGGGGAAGGGGTTTCGCGAAAGGCTCCGCCGTGGGCGACGCTGCTTCGCGCGGTGCCCTTCCTCGCAACTTTCTTCGCATTTCTATTTTTTAATTTAGAGAACTGTTAAAGATTTTCGAACAAAACTCGCCGGACCATTACACCCCCCGCGTTTTGCGCTTTCGATTATTGCCTTTGGTGCGACAAACGACGTATATAGTTATTTTATAAGAACAGTTATTGTATTCGGAGAAATGGTAAACTCGAGGGACTCGAGACGTTTACCTACGACTGCTTTTAAATCCGTTCCATCTTACACGTTTTGCGAGTTTAACGCGACAGCGACGTCGGTAAGCGTAGACGTAGTAATTGAATGTCTTCGAGGTTTTTACGCTTACTCGACGGAAAGCCTTGCTGCTTGTTTCGCGACATACACACAAATTTTACTCGAGCTCCCCTTAAAATTCCTTTGCCAAACGCTACTCGAAATGTCTACCAATGTGTATGTCGACGATAATCGGAAGTCATTCCTTGAGAATTACCCGTAAGATAAAGTCAACGCGCGAGGAGAATGTAATAGACTTATAGGGTTGACTAATTTAGCGAAACATTCCTTTGCATATCTGAGGCCCGCTGGCCTCCCTATAGCTCAGGTACCTCGCCATCGCTAAACCCGTACTGTAGCTACGATCAAATAGCTACAGCCCTTGAGGGAGTAAGGGTGTCCCAAAAATGTTGTAACACCTTGAAAGGGGTGATTCGGGAGGTGAACTTTTTCCTTAGCGAAAATGTTGTCCGAGGCTTCGTTGAGGAGATATTAACGGAAAACCCCGGACCAATCAGAACGCGCGTATACCGGTGGAGCGTAGGCTACGCGCTAGCCTGCTTCGCTCATACGCTACAGCGGCCGCTCCACCAGTATACTCGCGCTCTGATTGGTCAGTGTTTTCCGTTAATATCTCTTCAACGAAGCCTCGGACAACACTTTCGCTAAGGAAAAAGTTGCTTCAAATCACCTCCCGAACCACCCCTTTCAAGATGTTACATCATTTTTGGGACACCCTGTATATACAGGGCAGAGGTGATTTGAAACAACTTTTTCCTTAGCGAAAATGTTGTCCAAGGCTTCGTTGAGAAGATATTAAGGAAAAACACTGACCAATCAGGGCGCGAGTATGCCGGTGGAGCGTAGGCTACGCGCTAGCCGGCTTCGCTCATACGCTACAGCGGCCGCTCCACCAGTATACTCGCGCTCTGATTGGTCAGTGTTTTCCGTTAATATCTCCTCAACGAAGCCTCGGACAACACTTTCGCTAAGGAAAAAGTTGTTTCAAATCACCTCCCGAACCACCTCTTTCAAGGTGTTACAACATTTTTGGGACACCCTGTAGTTCAGTGTACGCTACTAATGTCTAACCAATTTTCAAATGGTCGCTATGGTGCATCCCATGGAAGTCTATTATTCTTCTCGCGTGTCGACAATAGTTGCAGCTAAAGCGTATAATTCAACGCATAGGTAGAACCTGTATGGAGTACCTGATCAGTTCAAACAAAGTATGAAATACGCTGTTGTGTCTCTCACGTCATCTCGATTAAATAACACTGTTTCGCTCCATGCAATACATAGAAATTACATAGGAGTCTGAGTTATACGCTTTACCTGTAATGCGATAAATTAACTCTATGTGCGGTATTGATATATTCATAGTATTAAGGATGTGACGCTTTTACCAAACTGGTTTTAGGATCTTCCTTGCGGGCAAGTTTTTCGAGAAACCTTTTCGGTAACCTGGATCATCGTTTTCCTTGAAATTCGTATCATGGGAAGTCGATGATCCTTACTACTCGGTGACATCTTCAGTTTGATAAACTAGTCGAAACGAAGAGCAAGTTTTATTAACGAGAAAACGAAATTTGTTAGTTACTCGAAGCGACACGTTTCGCTTCGATGGAATTGAAATTTTAAAGTGCGCGATCGAAAGCCTTGCTTGCTCCGATGCTTTGAAGGATACATTATTTCCTTCCGTCTTCCGACGGCAGGTAACCGTTGTACTTTTATATATATGAATGTACTTATATTTTGTACTGGCAGTACCTTGCAAGACCATAATATGTTGAACGATGAGATTAATTATATGTACATGCGTAATGTCAGTGTTGTATGAATAAACGTTTTACAGTAGGGTCGTTACTTTTGTCGACCAAGAGAGTTGGACGATGTTCTGTTAAGTTTTCGAGCCGAATGTAAACTAAATTGTGATGCACTTATTTCATGTATTAGAGTATACAAAGGAAAATAAAGTTAACGTTCTACAGTGTCTATCAATTCTTTATTCTTTATTCTTTACATTTCGACAAACTTGGGCGTTTTACCACTGATGGCGCTGATCATAGATTTATAAATTTAATTTGTGCAGTTTCGGTAGATGGCTATGGATTTGAATTAAAAAAGATAAATATAGGGTTTTTACTGTTTTAATCTTGTCTCGAGTTACATGGTTATGTTACTAGGATTCACCTTCACGTTGAATACAGTCTAACCGCGTGCATGTTTTGAAAGCCGAAATAAATAAATAAATATATATATATATACATATATGTTTTTGACTGTATAACGAATATTCCGTAAAGTAACATTTCTTGTGAATAATAAACATTTAAACATGAGTAAAGCACATCCTCCAGAACTTAAAAAGTAAGCATTTCAGTAGTTTTCTTTGTTATGCATTTAATCCTAAAGAACGTTATTTTAACTTTACGTCTTTTGTTATTGCAAATTAAAAGTTTCTTTTTCTTCGTTTCAGGTACATGGACAAGAGATTGTCATGTGAGTATGAATTATTTGGAAAATGTTTATTTGCGTTTGCATATTTTAACCTTGAAAACAGTATAAATTTTGGAGTACTTCTGCTTTCTCAAAATGTCATAAATTATTTGCACTGATAATGATATCTATGTTTTGTTATAGTGAAGTTGAATGGTGGAAGGCATGTTGTTGGTATTTTACGTGGTTTCGATCCATTCATGAACATGGTGATAGATGAAAGTATCGAAGAATGTAAAGATGGTACTAAAAACAATATTGGAATGGTGGTCAGTTATACTATGAAAAGTTTTGAATTAATATGTTGTATAATTATGTGTTAGTATAAATGAACTCTAATATATTATTTTGTCTTAGGTAATACGTGGAAACAGTGTTATAATGTTAGAGGCTTTGGACAGAATATGACTGGAAACATGGAAACTGTACAGAAATATACTTTGTATTCTAAAGAAACTAAGTAAACATTTTATATGATAGATTGGGCAATATTTAATTTTATTTATCCTTTAAATATAACTTGTAAATCATATTTAGTTTTTCTAAGTTTAAACACAAAAGTTTATTTTAAACAAATGAATTGTTTATTATAAAAACATTTTTGCTAAATACATTAATGGACAACTTTACATGTTTTATTCAGGACGCATTGTTTAGCTTAATACTTCTGGAATATTTATAATTTTAAAAATAATTTGTTCATGTGTCCATAGTCTCTGTTATAGTTCAATAAGATTCATTTAAAAATAAAAAATATCTGGTATTCTATAAAAGAATTAATGGAATAAATTTAATTTGCGATCAATATTTATGGTTTTATGAGATGTTTGTAAATGTATTTGTATAAGGAACATTAAAATTTAGAAGGCACGTAATATTTCACTCACTTTCCTTATCAAGGAACATTTCTGTATTGTAAGAAAACTATCTTTTCTTTAAGCCTGGCGATCTATCTCTGTTATCAACATTCGGTAAAATCTGGGTATTAATTTCGAAGTTTAAACTGTACTCTACAACAATGTAGAATGACAGTCTAATCTGTGTCATACAATATAACATAACTATTTGATTTATTCAACAGTAGCTTGTGTATATTTTCTTGATATGAAGGTATTCGTGCGATTAATATTACTTTAAAAAATCGAACATTTCTAAGAATAGCTATCGTGAATATGTAGTGCATAATAGAATGATCTATCTCTAGTAATACATTCTCATCGAAGATAGCAAAATGAAAGGCAAAATATTCCATAGACAATTAAAACTTCTCGTGAAAAATTTTTAATTAGTAGCTACGTAATGATAAATTAGACAAAGTCATATAGAACTCTTCTCAACAATATTAATTCATTTTTTTCGTAGTTATAGAATATATTATTGAATATGTCTAAAACATTACTAAACTTTAATCTAAATGAATGATTCAATACTTTTGACTAAATAGCTATTTAGCTAAAAGTAAAAGGAACACAATACAATTTATATGTACATTTACACGTTAAAAATGGCATTCAACTCTCTTTCCATACAAAATACTTTTAAAATTAATAAAAAAAATTCTCTGCTTCTAAACTATATATGTGATCTTTTGTTTAAATTATTGGGCTGTGCGTTTTGAGATATGCGTAATAATCGTATTCAAGTCTGTAAAAGTGATTAGTGTGCTCAAAGTTACATTCACTATTCAGTTAAGGATATTGAATTTTCATGTCAAACGAACAAAATTGTTACAGTGGAAAGGTGGCCATGTATCACAGTTTGGAAAATTGTTAATAATTTATAATTATTCTTAAATTTAAATCTTTTTTTGATGTTTAAATTTTTGTAAAGTATGTTAGTTGTTCAAAAATATGATTTTAGTTTAAATATTGTGAAACATGTTTCTGCAACATTGATAATTAAACGTTTATTTGTATTTGCCCTGTGTATTTTAAAGATAAATTTCAAGTAGGCATATCGTGAAATCTTCTTTCAAAAATAAATAGTACTATTGAAAAAAATATTAACACATCTAGTGTAAATAGTATTTCATCATTGAAACATCTGTTAGCGGCAACTTTGCATACTCCGGTTTATAACAAATATACTTTCAATCTTAACGTTTCTTACTTCAACTTTAATAAATGACTAACTTGGAATGCTTTATACTTGATATTCCGATTCCTTTTTTATATCTGAAGCACTTAATTGATCAGAAATAGAAACATATCCGTTCATGTTCTGATCATGTTCCTTTTTTATTTCTTTTTTCGAAAATACCTTCGTTTCACTTATCTCGTCATACGCGTTACCATTTTCAACAATTTCCTCTTTTATGTCAATGCTTTCAATTTTGTTGTGCACTGACGCGATATGCCTCTCTAATTCTTCTATTAGAATTTCATCGTGACATATCGTGCATTCTGTTTTTTTATGACATTTTTGTCGATGACGCTCCAAAAGAACGACAGATGTGTAACTAATATTACAGTCTAAACATTGTAAAGTAGTTTGCTGGTTACATGGACCAGAAGGAATACTATCATTTTCATGCTCCTTTGACATGTGTCTTTTCATGTCATATCTATTGCTAAAGGACTCTGTACATATTTTACAAGGAAATCGTTTTTCACCTGTATGTTTAGCAACATGCACTTTGAAATACCAATCTGTACTAAAACATTTAAGACAATACTCGCATTTGAACTCTTTCTTTTTGTGTCTGCGTTTCTTTCTGATTGCTGTTTTCTTCTTTTTTTGCAATGTACCTTTAAGAGCTTTTGGAGTATTGACTTTTGGCACAGAAGTTGAGTGTCGAGTAGTTCGTCGTTTTGTTACAGGTATCGGTGACGGTACAGTTACTGGTGCTGGTGCTGGTGCTGGTACCGGTACCGGCGGATCTGCTATAATACAAAACTTTGGTATACCCTGTGTTTGATGCAATAACGATGGTTCTGTTATTAAATTGGTTATAGGCACAACACGTATCGGTGTCACCAACGGTTTAGGCTGAATAGGTGAATTTGTCACAATCGGTGATTGTGAAAATAATAAATCGTTTAACGTTATTGGCTGCGCATCGTGGTGTGTTGCAAACGTGACAAACTGACTTTGAGGTAAAGGGACTGTATTGGTCGATGTTGTAAGTGGTCTACTATTAGACGAAGTTAAATTTGCTGAAGTAGTTATACTATTTTCGTTAGAACATGGTGTTTTTCCAACGAATATACTTTGTTGTGGCAATACAACTGGTATACTAGGTAAAAGTTTTCCAAAAACATTATACATGTTGTTAACTTGTTGGGTAGTTTGAGTAGAGGACACAGTTATGTTAACCATGGGTTGCTGCACAGCAACTGATTTTGGAATAATAATTAACTCTGCATTATTTTTTAGTGTTTCCATTACTGTAGTAAGATCCATATAATCATTCTTTTTTGCCTTAGAAGCTTCAATGAGTTGCATTTCTCTTTCACGCATTCTTTCTTTTAGTATTTGAGCACTATTTGTTTCATTGTGACGATATTCGTTCTTCCGCGTACAATTTTTATGATGTATACGACACCTTCGCGTTTGTAGCTCAATACCACAAATGTCGCAAGCCGTCGATCGATTGCATCTGTTTAATCTTATCACAGCTCTGCGACAACGATCGTGATCGATGCTCAATGCATCACACTTTTCATTTGCACAATGTTTTGAAACAGGTGCACTTATTTCGTCTTCTTCTATGTTGATGGCTAACATTGGAGATACTCCATCTCGATCTACGTATTGTTGTACTGCTACGTCACACACAATTTCCTCGCATGGTTCATAATGACCGCAAGGCTTTCTCTCCATCTTAATAGGCACTAGTGCAATTTCTGATTTACCTTCTCTTTTCGAAGGTAACAGATTCTCTTCCTGATCACTTGGTAGAGGAACTATGGTTAATTCTGTTCGCTTTGAAATGTTTAAATCTGAATCAAATTTATACAAATTGTTTACAGCAATGTTATTATTCGAGGTAGAATTTGCATGTACATTTAAAGGAATCGTTTTAATAACAATATTTGGTCGACTGAATAAACGTTTCACTGGATCCGAGTTCAGCACCTGCAAATAAAATTCGAATGTTAGAATAAAATAAATATATATGTATAATGTATATATGAAACTCACCTCGGATAAGGCAGTTGTTGGAGTAAAATCTGTAGGAGACATATTAGATGTTACAGGTTTACGGATAAGATTCGGTAACAGGGCATGAGCCATTTTCACCATACAAAAATAGAAAATCGTAATATCCTGCAAATTAGGATGAATTTTTCTAACATGTAACCATATTCTGGAATTTTTACTCCAATTCTTATATGTCATAAGCGTGCATTTTATTCCACAGTAATAACGTAGCGCTTAGTAAACCATCGAACGTTAAGATTCCTCACGATTTCATCTATGAGATATTATTAAAAACTTTGTTAATACGCGAAGCGATTGTTAGGTTATCGGTTCTTTGACAAACTAGTAACGTGTAATAATACATACATAGATACGCGGTGTTTAGGTAGTTGGGCAACATTTGGCAACGCTACGTTCACAGGTTATTTGTAATATTGTCACCGACAAGGATCAATAATCGCGTTAATTCGACACAACACTTACACCATTTATAAATTTACGATCGTGTTGAATCGAAACAATTCGTCGCGACGCGTAACCTATGAAACCGTACTTTTTATTCTTCGTATCTGAACAAGATAAACATTAGAAATGAAACGAACGTAGTAAATAAGACCATGCTTTAAGGTCTTCGAGACTGCTGTTTACAATATTTTAACATAGAAACTTATCGACAAATACATCCGTTATAGATGTACAGTCTACTCGAATAAATTCTATTGGAAAGGAATACCACGACAGGCAGGTTTCTCCCACTTGGCAAACTTTTCAAGTAAACATTTGATATTCACAATTTTAGTATAAAATGATAAATTAGCTTTTTCGAAGCCACGTCGATTGTCACAGCTGATTCCATTTATTACAATTTTCGTACAAGAATGCCCGAATTCTATGGAATTAAAATAAACGAATCAACGTTAAATTAAGCGCTCGATCAGCAAAACATGTGGAAAAAAAGAATCAAGAAATAATGGAAGAAAGCTTATTCGCGTAATGTTACTTATAAAAATAATTATGCGAGCGGATTGTACAGCTTAGGACTACGCGAACCACATTCTTTTGTTATGTACACAAAATTTACGAATGCAATTCCTTCTTTTATTTTCTTTCTAATTTCGATGCTATGCTATAGATACAATTTATTTACCTACCTCTTCTTTCGATCACGGCGTCAATGATTCAAAAATCGCATGCGTGGAATAAAGAATTTATTCTAACGATTCCATGGATTGGGAAATGTACAAGTTTCAAGACAACGTTTAAGTAGTCTACATCTTGGCCGTTTAACACGTAGAATGCGATTTATCTTTGGTATTGAACGTAGAATGCGACGGTATCTGTTAACTACAATAAGCTGCAAAACAATTGCCAACAGAATCATAGAATTTCCATAGTAGCTGCTCGATTGCATTTAACGAACCTCGTCTAATCAATTTAAAACGTGTTCGACGTGTTCGAAAACGAATGGTACTCTTAAAAATGATATCCTTCGTCGGTCAAGGCTTCCTCGACAGATATTTTTCTCTTTGTAGTCGTATATGCCGTGTGCGAAACATTTGATTGTCTTTACATCAGAGCAATACATACGATGCTATTGCGCGAAAAACATAACGAACGAAAGCGGTGAGCGACTATAAACGACACGCCTAGTGGATGGATATTGTCGAAAAGCTTTATTGAACTTAAAAGTTGCGATTTCTAAAGAAATGAAGAAAAAGTAATTTCAACGCATCGAAACGTCTGTACATAGGAACTGTATAAATTAAAAGCGAACAATCGTATACAAGTAAAAATACATCACGAGAGAGAGAGAGAGAGAGAGAGAGAGAGAGAGAGAGAGAGAGAGAGAGA
>NC_071979.1:24852632-25152045 GCF_026283585.1 Hylaeus volcanicus
AGAGAGAGAGAGAGAGAGAGAGAGAGAGAGAGAGAGAGAGAGAGAGATCGCTTCGTGTAAATAATAAATGCACAAATATTTTACAACTGTACCGTTCAATAAAACCTTTACTTTTTCCTCTTCTTCTTCTTCGTCTTCTTTGTTCTTTTTTTTTTTTTTTTTTTTTTGAGGGTAGATGGGAAAAGAGAGGTACAGGCGAAACTTACGCGCTTAACAACAAATCGAACGAGACACCGTTAAAAAGCTAAATGCTGAAGTCGCATGTATGCGTTCAAGGGTGGGTAGTCCACGAATTAACTTAGCGAGCACGAAGGTACATTGTACAAAATGTGACTTACATCTATGTTACATTATAAACATATTTACATATCGGTCAGTCAAATAAATAGTTGTTTTCTTTTTAGTCTTTGCGTGTCTAACGATGCTAGAGTTAGCGATCAGACATCGGTGCCCGAAACTCGTCCATCGTCAATGCGTTCGAGGCCGACTCAGTCTCGAACGTGAGTCTATATATATATATATATAAAAAAAAAAAAAGCAAAACGAAAAAGAAAGATACGTGTAAAACGAGAGTAACGGGACAACCGAAGTCGTGCTGTTTAAGCAAAATATTCCTACCGTTGTACTCTAGTCGTACTTCGTCGTAGAAGAAATCCCGCTTTTGCTTAGATTATAGGCGTTTACTCTAGCAGACACTAACGTTTAAGTTCGCTGGCTAGTCGCGTTTAAATTTTTGATTCGCGGGGGAATCTCGAAGGTACAATTGCATTCACGAAGGTGGACTTTAACGTTTAGTCTTTGGAAAGTGAACAAGCTGCTCCATATACAGTCCATTTTGTTTCCTTTTTTTTTTTCTGAGATATGATTTTCCTCTCGAGAGACTAATTCGTCCTTGAAAACTTTCTATGTTTATAAAATGATAAATTTGGTCGCGTCTATAATCTGCTATTTTATTATAATACGTACGGTACGATGATGTTTCTGTGCTATCTTTCGTTACACGTATATCACAGAGTTCAATAATTTCTTACGCGTTCCTCTTGCGTTACTCGAGCGAAACTTTTTCAAAATAAATTATTGCTCACTTTGTCATCTCGTTTAAAAAATCCTCTTACGATAAATATCCCGACGATCGTTAGTGTTTCATGTATATCCGAACGTTACCGGTAAATGGATGATGTCTACAAAAAATATTAGAATTTTTAAGTAACTACTATTTACAGTGGTAATACAGGGTGTCCCAAAATATCGGGGTACAACCCGAAAGGAGGTGATTTCTATTGAAACCATGTGATCTGGTACATTCTGTATAACGCCGTGAACTTCACGGCTGACACAACCTAGGGTTGGAGTAAATTCAATTGGCCTACGAATCGTCCACTTGATTTTTACCCAACGACGCTACATCTTGTAATTCCGGCAGTAAATACAAAAATTCCAGTCGCGAAGTTGCTCGATCGATTGTTTCTCTCTCTCGATAACTTCAGTCAAAGGTTCATGATCGTTGCACCGTACCAGTGGTTCTGAACCACTGCGCCGCGAATGTAATTAGAAGCGCAATTTTGGAGACGAGCCTCTATCTTATTGTGCTCACGGCACAGTTTATAGAAGAAACTCCTAGCACAGTTCCTAATTCTGAATAATTGTAGTACAAATTTAAGAACCTATAAAAACATTTAAGCGTTAACTTTTTACTACAATTACGACCAAGAAGAGCTATGTCTCCCTTTCACAAACTGTTTGAATTGAGTTGACTCGAAGAAACGAAGAATGTTCTTCTAAACTGTGCCGTGAGCTTAGAATGGCTAAGAACCACTGCTCTATAGGCTTTTTGCTTTCCCATACGATCTCTTTAAATAAAATAAAATCATAGAAATATCGTTCGGACGTATCTCGTACGTCTTCACTTCGTCTGAAAGTGAATCAACGACAGACTAGAATATCTCGCGCAGACCCTACACGTTCGTTTATTACTTTTTGACACCTGTCATTTCTATCGTCTTCCCAACCGTCTTTTTATGTGCGCTCGGTACCGTCCTCGACGCGTTAACGTTCTTGTTAGCTTCGAACTTTTGTTGAAGGGACGCCACGTTGGATTTCCCTGTAGCTGCTCTTTGCACTGGGTTCGTCTTTGTCCCCGAGTCTCCTGCACCTTTAGTCTCTGTTTTCTGGGCTGCCTTCGGTAGCGAGCTCTTCGAAATCGACTCTTTCGCAGACACTCCGAACGATTTGCTCGCGTTAGTAGGTGACTTCTTCTTCTCCGCGAGACTAGCTGTCTTGGTCGCGATACTCGACGGTTTCAACGGCGCGGACGGCGTCTTGGTAGCGCTGCCACGCGGCATCGTGGGCGTCTTCTGAACCGTCTTCGGCTGAAAGCTAAACTTTGGATTGTTTCCCAGAACGTCCGGCGACTTTGTACTGCTTTGATTGGAACTCGAACAGCTCGACACTACGTCAGGACTGTTGAACTTTCCCCCGTTATCCTTAGGGCTACAAGGCACAGTTTTCATAGATAATCTATTAACGTTCGTACGAGAGTCCTGTTTGTCAGGACTCTGCGCGTTGCTCGTTTGACCTACATCCGATCCTGGCTTCGACGGCTTGGAGTTTCCATCCGAGTACGGTTTAGACTTCGACGCGTTGTCCAGAGCTTGTCTGGTGGCAGTTTTCGTCGCGTCGTTTGCTTCCTTTGTCGTCGAACCCTTGGCGATGTGCGGTGGCGTTTTCGTCCTCCCTAGGGGTGGTTTCGCAGGCTCTTTGCCGTCTACCACCGACTCTTCGCCTTTCTGGCTTGCAGGGACTCGTTGAATCGGCCGAGTTTTCATCGAAGAGACATCCCCTGTCGCGGGCTTCATGCCCAGCTCCTTCGATATTTCGTCGTTCAGATTCGGATTCGCCGAATTCAGGGACGTCAACTTGCTCTTGTCGATCGTCTTCGACTCGACGTTGACGGACTGTTGCCGCGGCACGTTCAGCACCGACGGATTCAAGTAGCCAGAGCTAGTCGTGGAGCTGGATGAATTGAATTTCCCGGATGCCGAGTTAGAGTAAATGCTGCCTGGCGATTTGTAATGGTTGGAGTTCACGTAAGCTCCCAGCGAGCTGTTCGACCCCAAGTCCTCCGCGTTCTTGGACGTCTCTGCGTTCTCTTTCGCTTTTCGAGACAAGGTCGCGGTGGAGTATATAGAATCGAAGTTCCGATTCGATATCTCCGACACGATCTCCGAGAGCAGACCCATAGGCTCCAAGTTGGCAGGGTTGGCAGAGGTCTCGACGCGTTTTGGCAGTTTGTATTCGTTGTCTATGCGCTTGTCTAACTCCGTCTGGGTCTTTCTACTCTTCTCAGGAATCGCCTCTTCGATCACAGCGTAGATGTTGTCGCTGGTGGGCGATTCCTCGGTGATTTTCGTCAAAGACGACTCGGAGACGAGGTTCATGCAGTCATCGTAAGCGTTGTCTGTGAGCTTTTGCGTGCTCTTCAACTGCGGCGTCTGGTAGCCTGGTAGTCCTGGAATCTTCCCAGTCTCGTTCATCTTCTCCGTCGTCGTCGCCGTAGTCGACGTCGTGGAAGTCGGAGGACCAGGAGGAGGTGCCGTGGGTCTCGTGCTAGCTGGTATACTGGTAGGTCTTTTAACCGGAGTGGTTTGCTGACGCATCGAACCGAAAGTGTGAATGGCGGGTCTAGGTGTGATTTTGCTGTCTCTCATGGACTGGGCGCGCAATACCACGTTACGTTTCTCAGCCTCTGTGGTAGATACCACCGGTATCGCTGGTGTCGGAATCTCGATCTCTTTTTGAGGTATAGGATTGGAGATCTCCAAGTTCCTGAGGATTTCTTTGTCTATCACCTTGTTTGCCTTATGATGATGCGATCTAGGCAGAGAGTTGGTGTTCTTGTCGTCTTTCTGCGACACCTGCAGCCCCGTCTTCATGATCCCCGAATTGGGTCGAAGCATCGAAGCCAACCTGTTCAGAGTGCTACCCTTATCTGGCTTTTTCTCTATCTCGGGAAGCAGTAGGTTGGTCAACGGCGTGCTGTTCGGTCTTTGAGGCTTCTGAAGGTCGATGGAGATCGGGGGAGCAGGTGCAGGTCTAGTGGGCACGTCCATAGAAGGTCTGATCGGTGGTTTCGGCGCCACCAACTCGACGGACGTACAAGTAGTAGCTGCTAAGACTGGACTGCTGATCAAAGGACGCGCCGTGCATCCTGGATTCAGTGGCGGCAAAATGGGAGCCGTGGGTGACTCTGTGAAGCAGGACGTTGTGTTCAGCAAAGAATTTCGTGGCGGATTGCTCTTAGGCGGAGCCTTGATGTTGGTTTTTATCGCCACGGTTGGAATCGTGGGCGGAGGAGGCGCAGGCTTGGTAGGCTCGCCGCTCTTCGACTGATTCTTGATCGGGGTTATCGTGAAGCCTTTGAACTGACCGAATAGATTATTGTTGTAACGCTCGTCGGCTTCAGGTTTCGGCAATAAACTCGCGCACGCTGGATCTTGACTGAGGCTAGAATCGATCGTTTCGATGTTACGGGGCAAGGGACTGGAACGATCGATCGTTTTGATGGATAGTCCATTGTGGCCGCGATCGGTCCTGAAATTTTAAGCACAAGTGTAAGCCGGGGAATTCGAGGAGGTGCCAAGCGTCAAGCTAACGTTGCAATCGATCTCAACGATCGTTTCTCGCGAGCAATGTCCAATGCATGTGGCCTTCCAAACCTTTGCCACACGTGAAACGCTACTGGCATGCACTTACAAGGATGCGAGCCAATCTGTTTCCCTCCAATTTTAACATGTTTTTTTGTAGGATGGTAGGGTACAGATATCTGTTTGGGTTAACGTTTAACCCAATTTTACGCATCGCGAGTTATCTTCTGTCATCTTTCAAAAATATGTTAAAATCAGAGGGGGTAGATAGGGCCCTTGTTAGTTCCTCGAGCATCGTGATCCACGAAGAAACGATTGCGCGAAGGCAAGCATTCCTCGTTCGAACCGTAGTCTTTTCAACGATTCTCGAAACGCATGCAACCGGACAAAAAACTTGCAGGGAAATGTTAGTCGAAGATTAAAGTGTTAGTAGCAAGTTCTTTGGAAGAAGGAAATATTTTTTGTGTTTTTTAATTACATAAGAAAACTGTGTACACTTTGCGTAAAACACTACTTTTATTGAATAAACTTGTACAATCCATCCGGCTTAAACGCGAGCAATTTTGCAGGATATCGAAAATATGCCTGGCAAATGACTGGAATCGACTCGTTGCTCGGTAAAAGCTGAGATGGGCACAAACAACTCTTATCTAAATGAAAACTATGAGAAATGAAATAAATGAAGATCAGAATTCGAAACAAAGAATGAAATTATAACTCATGGTGATTAAACAAAATTTCACGTGCAATTTGCACTCACTTAGAAAGAGCTTAATTAAAGTACATCCATCACACAATTAACGACTGATACGTAAGAGCTAAAGAAGATAATAGAGTTTTATTTACCTTTTTCTTTTTAATAAAAACTTATCTATATAACTGCTCGATCGTATAAACGTCGCTATGCTGTTTTTTTTTTTCATCATCCGGCGTTTGAATAAAATACTGCCCATCTCTGGCCAAAACTAACCGAACGTTGACGCCTCCTTTCGTTTATTCTGTTTGTTGTTTTGGTAATGAATTATTAAGGGTATCGAGTAATCGTTAATACTGACTCGTCGATTCGATTGCAAGCGAAACGTTCGAAAATCTTTAAATGCAAAAGCCATCGAAAAGAAATTCACACATGCCCATGCTCGTGTCACACATCAATCTCTATGCATGCTCTACGTTCGCGGTTCTCAACCTGTTTTCGAAATGTGTCTTTCCCGTGAAAATTCGAGAACCGATGGACAACCGCTATTCTACAATACTTTATTATCACCCATTTTTTTTCTGTTTGGTAATACTCTTATACGACGTAATATGCATACTTTAATCGTATATAATATTCTAGGATTATATTACGTCATATACGTATCAATACTTGAGCATGTTATGGTATATAGTAAACGAATAAATAAATCGCCTACGCGCGAGGTTTTATTAATATTTATATAGTAATAGGTATAAAATCGTATTCTCATGTTCGAACATTTGTAAAAATATAATCGTTTAAAGCGCTGCGGCAGGACTTCCTTTTGCGAGCAGCGCGAGTGTCCGTAGATTCGTTCAAAGCTTAAAGTATACTTAATGTTAAGTACATAGTTCTTGTTTCCTTTCCAACGGAAAAGCCCTGCGATGAAGTATTCGTTTTATGAACTATTACAAAGTAAAAAATCACAGTGCATATTTTAAGTCGATTTGGCAATCGTAAGGATTCAAATGAATTAACCACCACCGTTATTGCCAACCCTGTGTATCGTAATGCAAAGATCATAGTTCAAATTTTTAAAAAAGAACCAAATAAAACAACCACTATGACCTTCGCACTAAACTGAGATAAGAATTAGTGGTAATTCGCGTGTGAAAACAATAAAACTTAAGACAAGAAAAGGAGAGATTAGATCTTTGGCTTTAGACTCTGAGCCGGGGCTGGCGGAGGAGGTGGTTTTTTATTGTAAAAAGGAGCCTGTACTTTCACGCATGGCTGTTCAGCGGGCAACAAGGGTTCGCCAGTTTTTGGCGGGACACCAGAACTACCGGGACTATCGTTCAAATGTTCGAACTTCACTTCCGTTTTCAGTGTAAGTCCCTTCACGTTTTTCGAAGGCTTTTTTTGCATCTGCTGAATACGTTCCGCTATTTTCGAGCCCAGCTCCGACCTGAGCGAATTCTTTCTCGGCCGTGATTCCGCGGACGGAGATGGGACAACGTGAACGACTGACCGGTCAGCAGATTCAGCGCTGTCGGACTTTCTATTGTTAATATTGTGACTCTCTACGCTGGCGAGCAACATGGACTTTCTGTACTCGATGCTGTTGCTACCGTTTATTACGTCCGGATTAGTGGTCGATATCAGGTTGGTTTTAGTGATCTGAAGCTTCTCTTTCGGCGGCAGACCGTCGGTGATCGTGAATATTCGGTTCGCGTCGCGCGAGCTCTCCTGCCGCGGCGTGAAGAATATCGCCACCCTCTCGTAAAAGTTTTTACCGATCGTGTGACTCGACGACGTTCCTCCACGTGCACCACGCGACGGAAAGACATGCGGTTTGCGTTTCTCTTTTACACGATCGAAACTAGATACGTACGTTGCGATCATGCCCTTCTTCCAGTGCTGGCCTGGGTTTCTCAAATACCAAACGCCGAATGAGGACAGGGCAGCCATCGGCACGATGCCCAGAAAGATTATGTACATGGCCATAATCATGTCGTTCCTCGCTGTAACACAAACAACACGGGATCATCGAATTAAGCCTTCTATGTGGGTCTTCTATAGGAGGGGATATATGTAGGATAGCGCGATAAAGGCGACTCGGTCGATTAAATAATCAGCGGCCGCCATCGGGCAAAACCGAAAGGACACACGCACATGCGCCCAGAAGCATGTCTCTTTTATCTTTAGAGGTTAAGCGATGAAAGCCGAATAACGGTAACTGAAAAGCAGTTATCGGCAGGCCTCCGATGTATAAATTATAATATCTTACATATATATGATACGTATAATTTAGGAAGACCGATCAAGATTTTGTTAGTTATCGTTGAACGAATTAATTCACCATTCGGATCGTCTGCGGGTCCGCTGTCCTCGGATCCACCAACGCCAGGTTGAGTGCAATCGGGTGGCCGGAAGCCGCGATTGCAGTGGCAGTGGCCAAGACTGTTGCACACCCCGTTGTCTCCGCAATTATTGGGACACGCTTTCCCTCCGGAGACGGTCGCGCGCAAATCGGCAACCGGCATGCATTTCTGATTTACGCACATCTAAACACAGATCGTACAGGTGTAGTTTCGACGAAAACAATTGTCGCTGGAATACCCCAGAATTATTTAGTTACCTTTCCAGGCGCGCATTTTGCACCATCCGGCGTCAGTCCAGGATCTACTTGATTCAGACCCAAATCCACTATGGCCGAGCGGCACGGTATTATCTTCCCACCGTTGTTGATGAACGAATGACTCAGAATTGCCACGGACTCTACACCGAACTCCAATCTCTCGTTCAAATGCTTGCAGTGCAGCATTCCGCAAAGGAGATTTCTAAAATTAGTAAAAAAATTACATTTCACGTTTATTATTTTAGTTGACAAGAGTGCTGGACGAAAACAAGAAGAATATAGGACGTCTTACTCGTCAGTGCACTTGACGTAACTGGACTGGACGCGATTGTACCCGCAGTTGCCGTGTTTCGTGCCCCTGTTGTTCATGTCGTAACACTGCGCATCCGATGAGGTACCCGTGGGTCCCCACAACAACTTGCACTGGTCGTTGTGGGTCCTGCAGGAACCTTGATAGCAGAACGCCTTTCCCATGCTGCACGGCTCCCCGTCCATCTTGAACACGTCAGCTGGACAGTACTCGCTCTGGCCGGTGCAATACTCGGGCAGATCGCACTCGTGCTCCGCGCTTCTGCACTCCGTGCCCGCAGTTTTCGGGCGACAGGTCGTCAGGTCGCAGCATTTACCCGTGGCGCAGCTAGCGTTGCCGTGGAGCATGCAGGTAGTTACGTTGCAGCAAGGATTGTCGCAATTCTCTTTCAGCCCGCAGTCGCACTGTTCTCCAGGCTCGACGAACCTGTTAGCGTTAACACACTCTAATGACGTTTCGAAAGTAGATATTGCTAAGGTTTGCGACTCGAACATGGAGACGTATCAAGTATCAAATAACACAAATTCTAACCCGTTCCCGCAAATCGGACTGTCGAAGAGCTTCTGCGGCTTGTTCCTGAGACAGTAATCCATTCCGTGTTCGAAGGCTAGAGCGAGATGGTCCAGGGAGCAGGTCGACCAGTGCGTGGGTCCCGACGAGCCGCTCGACGGTGCCATGATGCATCTGTAGCGTTTATTTATATATTCACGGATACGGGAAATTATTTGACATTACATCTAAGGCGTAGTTCAACAGAAATCTATGAAAGAGCGATACGATGAGATCGTAACTTCAGAATCAGAAGGAATGAACGACGATACTCGATCGCGTTTGGAGTTTCGTGTAGGGTGTACGTCGAAGTGGAAGATCTCAGTGAAAAAGTAAACAGAATTAAGGCAGTTCGACCTACTTCTCTTCGGGACACTCGCAGTCAGCGGAATCGTGCTCCATCCCGAAATTGTGACCCATTTCGTGAGCCACGGTGGCGGCCACCAATCCCACGACGTTCGAGTGATCCATGGAGACACCACCGGAGAATTCGTACGTGCATATCGGCCCTTTAAGAGCCTTCCCTACCACGCCTCCTTCGAACACGATTCGCCTGCAAGTTTCAAAATTAAGAAATCTTTTCTCTATTCTACGATAAATAACGCGGAGTATTTTTTAGGTAAATCTCGGTGACGCAAATACAAATTTGTTGCGCTACTTATCAGCACAGGGTTTGACGTTGACAACCCGCGCGCGCGGGCCCCCCCAAATCGAATGTGTGCGTACGTATTTCCGTTGCCCTCAACTTACGTCAACAGCTGGGCGTTATCGTTGGGCATGTCCTGCACCAACTTCTCCCGCCTGTACCGCAGGAAATTCGAGAGGGTGGTGTCCCCGTTCGGGGATAGCGTTATTTCGTCCGTGTCCGACCAAACTTGCACGCCAACCAGGGCGATGAATATGTTCAATGGCATGTATAGCTGCAACACGACAGACATTTCTCGAGCCTCTGCTAATCTAAACTCCCGAGCTATTAAACGGACGTGGATATACTAACAGCGTTGATTATATTAGCGATGTCCTTGCAGTGGTGATACACTTTGTCCAGATTCTCGTCAAGGGCCATGTACTCTTTTTTATCGATCACGAGGACCAACTCCACGTATCGCGAATGCTTGTCCGCGTTGTACGGTCCTCGGATCACTTCGGCCGCTCTCTTGTGCTGCAAGAAAAGTCCGTTTCCAATCACAATTCGTTCAACGTTCGACGCGTGAACTTCTCGGACGAGAAGATCGGCGATAAGTCGATCGGTACGTTGCGTTTCGAGATACATCGGTTTTCCAGGTAGTCTAACGACGGACAAAGACGTTTAAAAACCTCGACCGGAAGGTGCATCGTGCACGGTTTGGGACGAACGTTACACTCGGACACGTTAACCCTTGAACGACCACGCGGAGGTTCACCAGCGAGCGAGATGTCTCGTTAACACGTTGGTTGTCAGACTAGAACTCGTAAAAATTTCTACGAAGTTAAAATTTTGTCTGAAGATCGATTGACGAAGATTAGTATTTATTATTAGACTGCGGTTGTTTATGCATAATAAAATCTTCGCGAACGTGCCTACAAAAATTGAACCCAAATAGGAATTTATTTTATTCTGCAAATATTACAACATGAACTTTACTTTCAATCTTTTTTATATTTTTGCATATTGTGTGCATTTTGTAGGTTCTTGCACATTCAAATTTCCTATAAATCCATAAAGATCCGCAGTCTATTTATTAGAATTTCTTAACCATACTCAGGAATCCTCTTTCGATATATTTTTATTACCCTCTCCTATGGAATCTCCTTTTTTTAATTTCTCAGTGAAAAGTCCTGTGACCCACTCCTAGGTAACGTGGCGACCAACGTGTTAATTGAATAGATACTTGAATAGATACATTTTAGACAATACATTTATCTGAACGTAACCGCGCGGTCGTCCAAAGGGTTAAGTTCTCGCGATCCCGTGGCGACGTAAAAGCAATCAATGGCGTCGTACCCTCGTGGCTCTGTTGACGATCCCGCGGTGTTCACGGCCGAGAACATGGTGCGGCGTTCCCTCGTAACCTGCGTCGAACAAAAAACCAACATCATCCTCGGTCGAGTTCCCGGTAAAGTTACGGACAAAGAGTCAAGCGAGCTGGCAGAATCTCGCTCCCACATTCGTTAAGACCGTTAAGGAGAGACCAGTATTCGCGAGACAGGTCTTCCAGCCCAGGAAAGGAGCGCGCGCGCGCGCGCTACAACGAGCAAGGGTAATAGCTACGATTCCATCCACGGTTTTCTAGCCGGTTAGGAAGGTCGTCGAGCTTTCAGGGATCGTTTCTAGTAGACGGTGCTAGGGCTTCGAGGTAATTTGGGAAAATTTTAAAAGCAGACGTAGACGTTTACCGCAGGTGTGATTGCTCAGGAGATCGCTGTGCTTGTAGACGAAATGTTTCGAGTCCAGCGACTCCTTCTCCGGGTGGATATGGTGAAGATTCTCGCCATCGAAAACGACTCCCCGCAATCCTCTGCACGTAGACAACGCTACCCAAGAGCCGGGAACGTCGCGGACGCTGCCTTGGTAGTGGCAGAGTTCCTGTAAATTTTACCAACGATTCTTAATCGTTCAACGAAATCTTTTCTTTATTTCGTTTTCCTTTTTACTTAACAGGTTGCCTTCGCGATCTTTTAAACCAAACCGCTCCCAACGCACCTTTTCGCGCATAGATTGTAATACATTTAAATTTCGTTGAAATATTAATCGTAAAAGCGAGGGATTCGGTATGGAGAATGACCCAGGTTTGTATGGAAGGGGGTCATCTCTGGAAAAACATGAAAAATAGACGCGGAGAGCTATGGCGCGACCCGAGGAGGATTCTCGGCGTGGACGAAACTCGAGAATGAATTTTCCCCGGCTTATCTCGGATTCTCGGACGCGTTCGTCCGTCCGCCACAAATATAGTTGGCCCAGATTCTGCTGGGCCGGTCATTCTTTTCGTCTTCCTTTTGCTCGTTCCTAGCGAGAAAGGATCCGCTGTCTCGAAATGCAAACGTCATCGCCTCGCCTTCTCCCTCTCGTTCATCGAAGCGAGATATTCGGATTATAAGACTCTTTCGCTAAATCTCGGTAATGTATCCCCATAAAAAACTTCAGAAATGTAAAAAAATTACGCAAAGTACATGAAAAAGTGGAGGACTCAAAGAGTAACCATAGAAAAATAGAAGATCCTCCTAAAAAAATGCAAGAAAGTAGAAAAAGATGTGAAATCGAAATGAACAGCCAGTACATGAAGGTCCTTTCCAGTAAAGTGCAAGGTGACACTGTGTAACATAATATCAAATTCGGTGCTTTCCAACTATGCGCAGTTAAAATCCTGTGTTCAACAGTGCAGACGTTCAGACTCTAATGGCAACTCACGTAAACTGACTGCTTCGCACTTTGGCGGTGAAATGAAGAAGCTAAATAGTGTATCAACCGCAAACTGAGACTGTTTAGACATTTGCCTATCGGTAGTATGGGTAATATTAATTTTGATGGACTCTTTCGATTTGGTGTCTGGATAAAAGTTTGCCTATACTATAATATTCCAGCGGAGAGATGAAATCTTCCGGCGTGGGAAGCGCAATTCCGTTCCGACGGAATTTAATTTAGCCAAAGTTTCTTTCGCAGACAAAGCGGCGAACGGACAGACGAACAAAAGGCAATAACTACAACCGTTTCGGCTGCGAAACCTCTGAAGAGCATTCTAACTAGTTAGATTCGCGGAATTTCCCCCATTTAAAACGACCGAAATTAGCTCGTCCGCTTGTCCTGCAACGACGAGCGCAAATAAACCGTGGCGAGAAAGGGAGACGAGAGTGAACCAGAGAGAGACAGCGGGGTAGACGGCAACTGGACGTGCCAATTCGTTTATTCAATTGCGTAAAATGTGGAACCGACGACAACAGAGCGCAACGAACTCGTCCCGGTCGATGAAACACTGCTGGTCTGACTCTGGCCGATCGCTTTATGCGTGGCCATTAACCGTGAATAACGCGCGTCGCAAAAATTTATATCAATGGTAGGTGTCCAAATCGTTGAACAACCTGGACAGCCATTTTTCTGTCTGTCCGAAGCGTCCGCGCGACGTCGAGGAACGCCCGTTATTCTTCTCGGGGTGATTCACGATCCGCGCGCGATGATACTACTAATGGAACTCGCAAAAATATGAATTGCCTCGCGCGGCGACGACGAACTGGAAAAATCGTCCAGGGAAAACGTCGAGAAACTTTCCATTCCCGTATCGGATTCGTACTCAAATCCGCTGCATAAATCTAGGATCTCTAGGTTCTTGCCAGCGCGTTTATTCTTGAGCTTTGCTTGACACGCCTACATCGGAGGATGAACCCTTTCTATCATCGTGAACGTCGAGTAACTTTTTGCCTTTTTTAAACTTATTCGTGTATCCATAAAGTACTCGGGCATTAAATTATTCGAACAGCCGCAGGCCTAGTCGGAACAGGGAGTGGTTGGACAAAGGCGAAGCATAGGCGAAACGTTGTTAAGAGTGATCGATACTCTCGAAACGTCTCTACGGTCGTCTATAGCTTTCGGTCTGGTCGGATAGTGAGTCACCGTTATCGATTTCGGTGTTCTTTACACCTGTGTTTTGTATCGTATCCGACTGGTGTTTTCGTTTCGAGGCAACGTTTGCTGAACATGGATTATTCGAATATTGTTTTCTACGTACAATAATCTACCGGATAGAAGCTCAAGGTACTCTCGAAAGGTTTGCACGAAGAAGAGATCCATATTACCAAAGAAACGATTAATTGGATCACGAGATTCTACACTTATAAGTTATTCAGTGGAAAATTGGATCTCTCCTCGCGTATGTAGGTGATGGGAGTTAACGATGCTTCTTAAGAGCTATCGAGTTATTTTGCTCTAGTAAGTATTCGGGACAAAGATATCGATGGCTCCGAAGAGCACATTCGTGTACGAAAATCCTGGCAAGTGTACTCACAACTTTCGATGGCGTGTGCACTTTGTACGCGCCACGATGCTGATGACGCTGCTGGTAGCCGACAGGGATCAGATCGGTGTTCAGCCTGAGGTCCAGCACGCGCTTCACCCCATCCAGCTCGAAGCCCACCGTCAGCACGTCCGCGTGCTCGATGTCCTGAAAGCAAACGGCAGACGAGTTAGATGGATGGGCCATTTCGATTCGAAGCAGCAAGATTCCTCGTAGCACGCTTTCCTATCTCGTAACCGTCGCGTTTCCGCTCAAACACGCCCGATAAAACTCCGTCGAATCGACGCTCAAATGCATTATAATCGTTTCGAAGCTCGACATTATGCACCTGTTGCGCGCCGCCGTCGCAGTCGCCGAGAGGATCACGATGAAAGAAGAAACGCGCCGCGATCCTCTGAGAATCAATGCCGCGGGAAAACCGAGGAAACTCACGAGACTTATCCTACACTGAGGAAAGCTCTTGTGCTTTCCCAAGAGGGATAACAACCGATGCATACGCCGACACATAAACCGATGTATGTTGAATTTATTAAAATTTATGTCGCTATCGACGGTATCGATAGGTATTTAAAATGTAACACTGACCGTTGTAATTTTGCTCGATTTTTTCAACGCAACTGTTCGATCGTTGACCGACTTGCCTACACGGAAAACACTTTCTCCGTCAACGGTCCGATGATAAAAAGCCATTATCCGTTGCACGCGCTGGTTCGTTCGCTCGCTGCGTGACTTTCTAACAATTTCGACGAGCCTCGCTTGGAAATTGATTCGATTCGATTCGGCATCAGGAAAGAATCACGAACGTTCGCTATTTTCATCGGACACGGGCTCATTATTCCGCGCTGGCTCGATGCTCGACCACGGAGCCGAAAAGTCGTCCGTTTAAACATTTATTATTCGCTCCTTGCCACGGGGAGGATTCCATCCGAGTTTTTTCAACGATCATACGCGTGGCAGACACCGCCCAAATGAATTTACGAATCTCGTTTGCGCCCTCGACGTCCTCTCGAATCCACCCCATGTTTAATTCATAGGGGACGCGTCCCATTTCCTCCCTAAGAGGAAATATCACGCGTTGCGTGCATACCCGAGGAATATGTCGCATGTATGCCTACGTCGCCAAGCGCGAGGGTCGAGGACGTCGAGGTGGCAAGCGCGTTCTCCATGGAATTTCGGTCACTGATTCGCTCCAGTATCGTCACAGTCTCCTTGACACGGCTTCACGCTCCACTGCAGGTACCAGGACGACTTCGTTTCACGAGGTCGTTTCAAACTCCAAGCTATCCCTTGCACTCGAGCCATTGTCATCCGTTGAGATACAGATATGGTCGTTGATCCGTCGTTTTTAAGCCTTAATCTACCGATAATTGATACCGAGGATTGTTTCTTTGCCATTTATGTAAAGAAAATTTCCAAGGTGTATCGTATGTAGAATTTTCTTTGGCCCTCTATACGTCGACCTTTGCTTATTTTCACGCGACTAAGCCTCCTTTGTCGGGAAATCCAGCAGTTTAAATTACAGAGAGCAAAACCATCGCAGTACACGTTCCACCGGTCTGGTGATTCGCGTCGCAGGGCTCTATCGAACCAGAGCCGAATCCCAGGCGCGCAGTGAAAAACCTTCTCCCGGGGTCGTACGTTTTCAGATATTCCGGGCACGCTGCGAGGATGCAGCCAGGATCGACGATAGATGGATCCACGGAATTCTCTCGGCGCGGATTCTATCATCGTCGTCCGACAGTTAGCAATCCATACCTGGCCCACCGCCAAACTGGGAAACGTTCCTCGATATTCCAGTCGCCGTTCCCGCCGTGACCCGTGCTCGAGTTCCGAGTCGATATCGCGAAACAAATGTACGCTGGGGTCAGGGTTTTTCCTTGGCCCCGCTGCCTACCTCGATCCATCCGCTAACGAATTACGTGGGAAGCCTTCGTAACGGCTGATCGAACCTTCATTTTTTAACCTTCGTTCCGCGCTCGCGGCTTCGAAGCGATTCTTTTCGATAATATTTCGATTTATGGGTTCAACACGTTCATCGCCACATATGGACGATTGTGCTTTTCACCGAAGAGCTAATAAAATTAATTCTGAATATTAAGTATCAAAGAAAATAAATTCGAATTAAATTCTTGAATTTCGATGAAGTTACAAAAATAAATGTTTCATTATGTAGCTTCCAGTAGACTGTAAATTAAAGTCGATGTCAGTAAAAATTTTCAAGAGTATTAATCTGGCAGTCAACGTGCCAACAGATTGATCGCCAGACTGATTCACATGGAAACCATAGAATCCATCGTTTGTCGTATTACTTATGTTTGTACTCTCATACAAATTCTATCCAGATTTGTTTTTATCAACATTTAGATTTTAAAATTAATTGTTGAAGTTCGGTAGCTCTGTTATCACCATGTGTTAGAGAGGTATGATGCACTTGCAAAGCGAGAAGGTGGAAGAGCGAGCTATTATTTCTCTATCGTTTCTACGGATGCAACTTTTTATGCATCTTCTAGTGATTGTTCAACCAATTATTGTTAGCAGAATTTTAATTAAAACAGAGCGTCTTTCCTACCAGAAAACTGTCGTGTTTATCGATTGGAAGACACCGAAAATGGGGAAGAGCTTACCCCTGAAATTCGGTTAGCAGGATCACACCGTAAAACAGGGGAAAGAAGTTGTCTCCCTCTGCGAGGGAAGCTCGAGAGATACTCGACGTAATTCCCGTGAAAGTCATCCACGTGTCTCATTCGCCGCGCCCACGAAACCATTGTCGCCAGAGCCCTGTTTCTGCGAATCGTGGCCCTCAACGCCTATCCCTGATTGCGGCCCTCGTTTCGCGGAGAACGAGCTGGGAACACGGAAGGTCTCGCGTCGAGCTCATTTTCGGCAAGTATCCTTATCACGAGAAACGCTGGTCCTTGCAAAAGGCGTCCTTTTTGCAACTCGCGCGGAATACTGACTAAAATGTCACCGCCAAGGAAAATCACAGATCTGCCATTGCGATGCTGCATAGATGTACATAAAGTCTGATTAAAGGTGTGGAAAAAGCTGGGTTAACTGGAAGCCATCGTTCATTATCGGATTCCATCGACGCGTCGATCGAAACAACGACTCCAGAGCACCTGGTCATTTAAATTCGCTAATGACCGAAGCTTCGCGAGTTTTAATTGCATCGCCTTGGCTCGTTTGTTCGATCGCCGCGGTCGCGGACAATTCATCGCCCCCTATGTCGGTCGATCGACCGCGAGACTATGTTTGTTCACCGAGCTTGGTCAATCAAACGGAAATTACACGAGGCGTCATCCAGTTGGTTTTTATCGTATTTGTCCCATTCTACAAGGAAGGAAAACGCTGTAGGAAAAAATTAGGTAACGATTCTTTTCCCGGAAGAACAGATCTCGCGGCTCGGCTATATTTGTATAAACTGAAAAATGATTTACTCTTGTTTTTGTATCGTATATGAAAATACCATTGTTCGCGATTTCTGTGATTGAATCTGTGATTGATTCCGTGTTGTTTGATGGAAAGAGTTGAAAAACGTGTTCGATTTGCATACGTGGAAACGTGACTGCCGATGCTACTGCTCCGAATCATTTATTTTTTATGTATTTTTTAGTCGCGGATCCATCGGTGCTATGGACCGCGCACGCGATACCGCAATAATACCTATTACGACATAACCGAGGGATTTATCGCGTTAATTTCGAAATAAACACCAGGGCCACGAGCAGTCGCAATTACCGTAGCCAATCTGTCTGCGGTTGCCTGACCGAATGAACGCGCGCGACGTTAAAGGGCATTCCCGCTTTTTGGATCGATTTCAAGCTTACCTTTAGCAATTTCTTTACGAAAAATGGTCCACCATACAAAATTAACTTTTAGTAGACGAACATAAATTTTGGAAGCTTTCCAATGTATAATGAGCTCCATAAGCGAAATTTATCTTGTATGTTTGTTATAGAAATTTGTCTAAATTGAACGATAGGTTTGGTGGTTCCAAAACAATTTTTCATTGTAAATATACACGCGTATAAAGTTTATCGATGTAGGTTATGCATTTAACCCTTTGACCTACAATTTACTGTGGGATCGTGAATGTCATAATCAGGTATTGTAAGAAGAGAACATGTCAAAGGTGCCGACGACTCTTTGGGTTACGCCGAAATGCGTTCAACGTAGTCGATGAGGGGACGGTTTCGCTTCGAGAGTGGTCGCGTCGACGAAGTTTCACCTTTAATTTTCTTTTTCGTATGTTCATTTTTATATGTTTACGAGTTGCGTACCAAATGCTTCGTTTTGAATAATAACACACGTTAGGGCTACCTACAATTTGTTTGAGTCATGTCTCACGCCTGCCTCCTTTTCCTGACATCTTGAAGTATAAAATTCCTCGCGCCCTTTCATATGACGCGTCTGACTCGTGTTTTTAACATTCGATTCAAATTTTGTATCGCGAGTCTCACGTTGTTATACGTTAAAGGATCGATTTAAATAAATTTCTTTAATAAACACAGAGGGTACGAATACGTAGGGGACCGAGTGTGCATAAAACTGTAAAATGATTTTGGGAGGTTTGCAAAGTAAAATTAATATGAAACCAACGCGTGGCGGACTGTTTACGGCGCGAAAGACTCGTTAATTATTCGAACGGGCCGCTTCTTGGAAATTCGTGCGGTTAACGAGCCTGCGGCGAGCGGTGCACAATGTACCTATGGCAACGTACAGAGGGGCTCTTTGTAGGTGCAGCGTAGGATGAAAGGCATCTTTTAAACTGGTCTCGGCGACTAGGTCGAGGCTAGAAGAACAAGGAGGAAGTAGGAACTCCCGTTTCCGCGTCCTAGAGGCCTCTGATACCGTCAAAGGGACCGTCTCCCCCCCCGGCTCCATCTGGAAATGATTAACCGTAATCTGCGGGAAAATTTCCATTGTACGCTGCAACCGTTCTTTCGGTTTTTCCGCCCGGGACTGCGTCGTATCCGCCCTTTATCGCGGCTACGCGTTTCCTAACAACCTGCCAGTTCCGTTCGCGAAGGTCCCGCCAAGGACTCGATCGTTGAATTCACCGAGATAAAAGAGTATGCAGCTTCCACGTTGTAAATTTTTTAAGGATAAAGTAAAATTCACGCGACGAAGGGTGAAACGGACGGAACAGAAAATATCGATATACCGAGTTCGGAGTCTCGTACGGGGTTACGGAGGATCGAAGGCAGCTTTGAACGTTTATCGTTGCGGGTCCAAACTGGATGCACTTAACGAATTTTCCTTCGGTACTCCCCTTTCCCGCGCCTCATCATCGGTGAACATTTTAGGCGAAAAGCGGTGCATCTGGGACGCGCAGAGCGATAGAGGGACCACTCAATTTCCCTTTGTGGTCGGATAAAAGGAACCTACGCAATCTCTTTACCCAGCTTTCCTCCTTTTTCCCCTGTTTTCCTCTCTTTTCTATGCTTTCTTCCCCGGAACGTTACACCGCCGCCGACAAGACTATCGTCGAGTGGTTTTTCGAGCTGGTGCACGATAAACCGGCAAACAGGGTCGAAGCTTTATCGACGAGCACCTTTCCTCCCGATTTATTGGCTTCGGATGCGGTTTATTTCGTTTCTATTCTCTTAAAACCCGTCCGAGTTTTCCTTCCACGAGAGAAACTGCGCGTTATTAACCCTTTGCACTTCTAAAGCCACATGTACTACCCAGGAACCTGAACACGTCCTACTCCTACGGTCAGTGTCGCTGCCCACAAATTATCATTAAGTTTTAATTAGCGATGGGTGTCTAAATTCAATTAGTTACAAGATAAACGTTCTTAACCCTTAAATGCCCTTTTCAAATTTGATACCAGACTTTTAAATCGAATTGAACACCATAACGTTAAAAAATACATTAGTTTTTCACTATTTGTTTCAAACAACTTCGTGTGATTACGTTTGGTTAAGAAAAATGTAAAATTCTAAATAAAATATAATATAACAAACTGCAAAGAGTTTTTCGTGGCCCTTCTATAACTGAGAAATCTAAGAAAAATGATCTCGGAGTTGACTACCCGCACATAGCCAAATTGCTTGGAGTGCAAAGGGTTAATTCTGTCGCTGTCGAATACGTTCAAGAACATCTACAACTTTGAAGAGGACCTTCTACGAGGTACGTTAGTATACAACGTTAACTTCTGCACACTGTTACTCGGTATATCAGAAGCATCGTCTGTTTCCTCGTATCGAGCATTGTAGGCATGTTACAGGTTTCAATTTGTAGAAGATATTTTCGCTCTTCAATCGAGGTTTAAACCCATCCATTGCTTCCTATTGACGTGCATGCATCGTACGATGTTCCTGGCGGAAGTGACGATGAAGAGACAATCGAAGAGTCGAGTGGTGAACGGTGAATGTTGTTGCCACTCTATGCGTGATTCACCCATCGAGCGAATGTGTTTCTCTCTAACGAGTCTAAGTGTCGATTGACTGATATCCACGATTCAGTAATTTCGAAGATAGCGTTAACTATGATTAAATATACCGAGCATACACGCGAGAGAGAAACTTGTATCTCGTTAATAGAATAGTTGGTCGCTTTCTTTTTGACTTTCTTGCGGAGTAAGAGTTTCCTCCAGCGACGAGCTACATATTCAACAATCTGTTAAGATCTCGTCTAGCGAAACCTTGTTCGGTGTCTCGGTTTAACAAAACGGATTCACCGTCGAGGGAGTCGCGTGTCGAGGATCGCGGCACGATTAACACTTTAGTCTCGCTTTACTCTTAAAACAAACCCACGCGCTCCGTGAATAGACGATACAACAAGCATTCAGAGCGTCTGTTTCGACGAGGCCTAGACGCTTGTTAGCGTCGCGTCAAGTAATTTCAATCGATCCAACGCTAGAAACGAGCTGGTAGTAGCGTTTCCTTCTCTGGGAAGAAAAATAAAATAGCCCCCTTTAAAAGGTCCAACTCTCTCGCGAAAAGAATCGACACCGAGTTTCGACGAATGGCGGTGCGAGGCTACGTGGCAGGAAATTAGATTCGTCGCGGACAGACGCGCTGATAACGTTCATTCTTCCCCGTGATAACGAGAAACGGGGTCAATTGCCTTGGTTCGTTGATGCCGCCAGAGTCGCTTCTGTTTAGGATCCAGCGTATATCAGGCAACGAATCGGCTTCTACGTCCCCGCGACCATTCGCTTCCATCCGAGTTTCGTTCCTCGCGATTTTCACGAACAGTTTGACTTCCCCTCATCGAATTAAGGAGCAAAACGACTTTGCGCCAGTTCGATCGCGCTATCTGGAACTTCCCTTTTCGCTCGGGAGTCGGAGGCGAACCCGCCTCCCGTTACAAATGAACCCCGGTTAAGGAGATACCATTCGATCAAACGGTAGTTTTTTTCCCAGGGAAGTTTCTCTACTCTCGAGTCGATCGCCACGCGTTCTCCAACGTTTCTCTTTAAACCTCTGTCGTAACTTTTAGCCAGCATCCGATTCGATAAATCTCGCGGAAGCGTCGAGGTTAAAGTATCGGGTCGCGGTCATTAATCTTTTTGGGCGCGCGACACAGTTCGGAAGATTCTTAATCTCTTTGGGTTCACGGCGCAATTTAAACAAAAAACCTGGCACGAATGATCTCTGGTAGAAAGAACTTCAGAAACTCGAGAAATGTTACTCCCTTTCTGCAACGACTACGTTTCTCACAAATTTCGATTTAATTATACGCAGCAAACAAATCCTCCTTTATTCGAAATATCGACGAGTTCGCAACTCCAATTTCAATTTCATATTCGCGGTTCGTGCGATTGTATTCGCTACGAATACGATTGTTCAAAAGTGTTAATTAGTCGGCATTCGCTCGACGTATCGACAAGCACACTCCGTAGGAAACTAACGGCACGCCGCGCCGCGTGACACGGCGGCAAAGTGCAAATTGGCCCCGAGGCTAAAATGAGTTTGACATGTTCCAGAGTGTCTCGAAGCGCGGAGAATCTCGAGCGGAAGAGTCGAGAGTATAGCTTGCACGGGCACCGCGCAATTTGTTTATCCTCCCTGTCTATGTTAATGCTCCCGAAAAGCATGCAAACAGCAACGCGCCGCTGGACGCGTGGGCGCGGGTACCTCGACCCGCCGGAACATACGTAAAACTTTCCTCCTCGGATGCCGTGTTTGCTCTCGGATGCGCGTATCGTCCCTCGAAACGTAGTCCTGAGTCGCGGGAAACTTTAAAGGGACTCCTCTCACGCTCCAGCTAGAGCTTCGAAATACCAGGAATTTTTTTACGAAAGACCATATTTTTCCAACGCGAACATCGAAAATATTTTTTAGAAGTTACGCATTTTATCCAGTGGAACGAATTTTAGGTATATCTTAGGTATCGTTACGAGGAATTCGTGACTATACAGGCTATAGAAACACTGTAATCAGAGTTACGACATAACGTTAAGATTAGATCAGGAATTCAATTTGAAAAGGATAGTGTTCTAATGTCTGTATGCCGAAGGCCACTTTTTGAGGGAGTAAATGTTGTTCACCTTAGCGTCCTAGATATTTTTTCCACGTCCGTCTCTATTTACGATTGAATATAATTATAAACATTGTGTAAATATTGAATTCAATAAATGTTGTGAAAAAGGAGTAATTCGTGGAAACAATACCTGATAAAAATGATTAAAAAAGAATATTTAAACAACGCTAATTAAGAAGCGTAATATACGAATCTGCTCTGAGGCATTATTTCGTAACGCGTGCATCGAATGCAACATTTTACAACGTTACATTTGCACAGTAGACACTCGTGAGGAGTCTCTGGTAGCTTGCTGTCTATTCTGCCCCTCGATATCGGCGCTAGAAATGCCGCAGGAATGCTCCCGATTGTTTGTTTTGTTTCGAGCTCGCACGAAGTGCGTGGATCCTGAGTGGATCCAGGGAACAGACCGTTTGAAAATAGCCCGGGCACAAAACGCTTCACCGGAACATCTGTTTTCCGAAAGTGTGTATTAAGCGCGAATGGGGAGCTGGTAGCGGAGTTCGCGACGGAAGCATCGCTCGAGACGAGATATCCGGCCAGATACGGGCGAAATTTCCGTCTCGATCTCTTGTCTTCTCGCTGCAGGTAGGTCGCGGTTAGCGCCGCGATCTTGTATTTCGTATTCGCGCCGCGACGCGACATTTGCATTGAAATTGTTGCACCCGTCGTCGGCTCGTGTCCCGCATTCTAACTCGTCCGCGTGCTCGCGCGAATGTGCTTACGTAGACCTCGATTCGCGTGTCTCCACTTGCAGTGACTAAAAACGAACATCGCCCAACCCTAAAGCTGCAATTATACGTGTGTTCCGCTACTGCGTAACTAGAACTTTACATAAGCCACTAATTTATAAGTGGCGATTCCAGGAACTTAATTTCGCACATCGCTTCGTCTAAGCGTCGAGACCCTGTAGGAACCAGTACCACTAATCGCTACATCTATTGTTATGTTTAAGTGTTATTATGTGTATTGCAAATCGAACGATTTCGAGATCCTGCGTCTCTCGCTCGTATTCTGACCTCCGACTAGTATTGTCACAGAACAAACATCGTAATGTAAGAAAAGTAATTTAATAGCTTGTTACGAATGTCCCTTTGTTTCCTCTTTACGCGCTTTTCCCTTCGATGCTACGTGTGGCCGTCGGTTTGGAAAAATCCAGAACTTCCGCACAATGACAACTTTCAATTACAGTAAAAAATCTAACAGATCCAGTGCCGCGATGCTCGTAACGTTACAATAAAAGGATAGACGTGGCCGTTGAGGCCTTTGATTCGCTCGGAGTTAGAGAATAGAAAAATGGTACTCACGTTTTCTTTGGTGGATGAGATCTGCCGCTTGGTCCTGCCGTGGTACACGCGCGGCCTGACCAGCGCGTGCCTGCTGAAATCCGGGGACGGTCCTGCAAACAGAGAGGGAAATCGTTAGAGAAACATTTCGTCCCTTTGTTCCCGCTTAGCGCGCGTTTTAACGAGCGAGGACCGACCGTTTGAAGGGAAAACGGTTCCCTTGGTCGCGGTGGACAGAGTATTTCAGTCGGTTGCCAAGTGTCCCGCGGGAACGCTTTTGTCATGAAAATTCGCGCTACTCGCCGGTTGGCGTGCTCGCGCGAGCGTTTCGACGCTAATTACATCGAGTGAAGTCCTTGACATCGAGCCGAACAATGAGCGGACTCGTAGCCTCGAGAGCTCCTCGGCCAATTTTCGCGAACGCGACCCACCCCTAACGTTTTCAGGACTATCGACCGACTCCAGCTGGTGTGTACGTTTCGCAAACTTCTCGACGACTTTCGACACTATCCAGCAAATACAATGGAGAGGGAGCCGTTACTTTTATTCGGTCTATCCATAGGTCTCCGAGAAGTTCATTATTCCGATGAATAATACGCCATTGGAAACCATTTTTCCTCCTCAGGGGGGGCACTTGGCGCGAAAGCTTGTCAGAAATAATGTTTTAATTAGTTCCGGTTAGTTTGGGACAGAATTTGGCCGATCGAAGTGGTCTCCCGCGATACATAATCTGTTCGCCTCGAAACGGGTAACGTTGTAATATATTCCAGCTACGAGAAGAGGGCTTGGCTCGCGATTCGTCATCCCGTCAAGTACACGCTCTCGAGCGTGGGCCTCCCGAGCGTAGGTATTAAGTGAGCTGTAATTATTGCTCGTCGCTTTTGCCCGCCTCTAACTCGCGTTTCGCGCCTCTCCGTGGCGTCTTCTCGTCGTAAAGTTTAAAAAAAAAAAAACCAAAACAACTTTGTTCGTCCCTCTTGCGTTATTTTAAAAGTGTAGAAAATTTAGAAGCAATCGACCGTTTTCAGCAGAACAAAAATCGCAAAGATGACCCATTTTTCGAAGCGCTAAAGCGAGAGGACCCCTCAAGGAGACACGGAAGAAAGAAACCGCGCTTCGCTCCTACCGGAATAACGCGCCCCCTTTGTCCTGTTTTAATTCGGAACAAAAGTCTCCCCTTCTTTTCGCAACAACAAACGTCGGATGAGAATTCTCGAGAACATCGACAATAGCGCGTTGAATTTCGCCGCGCGTAAATAACTCGAGTTTCTTCTCCCGAGGAAAATTTCGCCGTCGAGACGGTTGGAATTTATCAAGGAATTCAGTTAGCACGGATTTAACCGAGCACGGTAATTTGCATCCCTGGACGAGTCGGCCGAATTACGGAAGAAACTGTGCCGCGTATTCGAGAGCCGAGACGTTCCTTTTCGAGCGCGGGTCGTCGCCGGATTAAATATTTAGAGACGGCTGAATCGAAAGCGGTCGAGCAACGTGCCGATAGCACGCTCGCGTTTTCGCAGCTAATTAACCCTGGAAAGGCTAAGTCACGAGCGTTAAAGATCGAGAGGGAGACTCCTCGAGTACGTCTACTTAGTAGTCATCGTTGCGAAACGACCTTTTAAGGGCGAGCGATTTATAAACAACGCCGGTCCTCGAATATTTTCGCTAATTCGAGCATCTGAAACGCACGACACGCGACATCGAATGACATTTGGTTATCGAGTTCACGATCGATCGAACGAGATCCTGAGGCTGGAACAAGCGTCGCCATCGATCAGGGAGGAACTGGGTCACCGTGGAATTTTCATTGGCCGTTTAAATCGCGGATCAGCGAGACGATATCGCGAACGTAACCGTCCAGGACGCATGGAGCACATGTGCATCGCTTATGGGAACGAGATTGACGTCAAAAGGGCCAAGAGAAAAAACTCACGGCGCAAAAAGCTCAACCAAATGTACGCACGGAAAGAGTACCGTCGATGGGTCGAATCTTATCCCGTGACGCAAACGACGCGCGAGAATCCTTCGACTCTTGGCCCACCCCTCGCGTTCTTTTTTTAAACTCTTTGGCGCAATTTTTGCCCGTCTCCGTTGGAGACAGACCGCGGGGACGATTCGTGTACGGCTGAACATCATGGCAATTCGACCAATTGGTCAAACAGCGTGATGAACGTTTTCGCGTCGGTAGTAATTATATGCCCGTGTCGTCCGTTTGACCGTGTGAGCAACGGATATTAAATCTTGCCAATGCACCGAGCGTATTGCAAACATTTCTGGCCTCGTAATTTATTGGTCTCGCAATTAAATTCAAATCACGCGAATTCTCGCGTCAGGCAGCTCGGAAATCCTCGTCATCGCGGTTGATTGGATCGAATAAAAGAACGAATCATCTGTTATCACCGTACGGATACTCGAATTTCTTTTTATAGATCGTAAGAATTTGGAACCTTGTCTTTCGAAACGGATCTGGTACAAGAGGTGTAAATGTTCGATACGACCCCTCGGGAGGTTTTGAATCTTTATGTTCCCAAGCTTATAGCTTTGTTACAACAGGTAGAACTCCTTCCCTCGTGTTAACGTTCGCTACCATAGATACCTCCAAGCCTTTCGAGGCCAGCGATTTCAATGGACGCGCGCAAACGAGCGTAATCTCGTTATTACGTTTCGATCGTAACCGGTTCGCTCGAGTCATGACTCGATTTTACTTTCTCGTTCTTGTTACCAGCCGAGCGAGCGAGTCGCTCGACGATGACTTCGCGGGCAGGTTGCGACGAATCGATTCGAAAACGCGTTTAATTCTGACGCGGATCTAATTGGGTCGTCGCCACGCGCGAATCCAGGCCATAATTGCTTCCCGATTGTCTAACGGATTTAAAGCTGCCCGAAAGCCAGGCAGTCGCTCGGTCGCGTTACGGTATTCGATTTGTCGTTAATTTCCTGTTACCGCTTCGACAGGAAATCAAAACTGGTCGAAGCGCTGCTGTTCGAAGCGCGCGAATTTTGACGAGCCGATAATCGCGTCCTGGATGAATCATCGCGACTGCTCTATCGCCGTCAGGGTTTCTCACGCGCCAGTGATCGATTATAATTTTATTTCAATTGCTCGTTCACGTAACGACTTGATAAATTTAATACTAATAATTTAATTTTAAAGTAGTCGGTTTTTCTTCGTTACTCGAAACTGTTACGTTAGAATTCTGTTCGGTTCTTTTCGACGTAACCTCGCCATCGTCACTGCGGGAGAAAACGAAAACATAGTGGTAACGGTGCATAAACGTAAAGGAGACCACCGAGCCGAGCCGTTCATGGTGTCGAGGTAGAACTTCTACATTTCGCGCGAAATTGAGCTTCTTAGGCTACGGTTACTATGGATGCGAATTCGGACGAAAATATGTTCGGACAAGTTCTGACGAATTCGTCCGAACAAACAAACGCCTATTTTTCAATGAGAGTGTTTACACTAGCAACGATAAACATGTCAGAACATTCACGACGGCGTCAAAACTAGTCGAGGATTCAAACAAGTTTGATTTTTTTCGTCCGAATTCGCATCCATAGTAACCGTAGCCTTAGGCTCGTATCTGCATCGATTTCGATTTTTCTGTGTTTAACAAAATCCTAGAACTCCTACTGGAAAACCCTTTGCAATCCACGATAAATTTTCGCGCGTGCGCATCCTTTACGTCTTTTTCCAAGTTTCCCACCTGTAAATTTCAGTCATGACTGGGCGAAAGGAGAGTTTGAGAAACGCTGTCGGCGTTAACGACGTCCGTCGTAAAACGTGGCGGTTGGAGTGACGAGGACGAGGGAATTAGCGACGGTCAATTAGGTCGTCGTTAATTCGGTGTGCGGCGCGCATACGCGCGAGCGAGCGGGCGCGTCCAGGCATATGCGAAGGCGGATCTGTGTTTCGTGTTCCCAGGCCCCGCGATGTATCCCGATTTCACATGTGTCCCCGTGGCCTCGTACGGGTAGACTCGGCCTGAGAAAATTCGCCCGAATTCGGCAACCTGTTCGTTCGACGATCCCTCGACGCAATTAAAAGCTAGCTCGTCGCAACGTGCATGCGCGAGTAGGCAAAAAGTAGGTCGTTCCTCCGACAGGTGCTAAATTTATCTTTTCGTAGTGGACGACATTTAAAGATACAAATGTTGAGGGCGGGTTATAGAATAAAATCTGTATTAAAGCAAGGGAAGATGCTCTTTAACGCTGAACCGAAATGTCTACAAAACATTTATATACAGTTTTTGTATAGAATGTATAAGTTATATACAAATGTTTCGTATTCATTTTAGTACGATTTGGTACGTGAAATATTTTCGCATTTGAAAAAAGTGTCTCCAAGACTAGTCATTTGTCTGATTGCGGTAGAAGCAGGTGCAAATGATCGGTAGGGTTGACGTTAAAAAACTAAAAGCAATGAAAGTGTGTAAACACACTGCGTATCTGTCGCGATCAGTTGACCGTGGTATAAATGGCAGACTATCGTATCGATGATGTTTAATCGCTTGTATCCAGGTAAGCCTTGGAACGTAAAGTGATATATGACTTGTCCGTTTCCTTTCATATAAGTAATTGATCCTGGAAGAGTGTCGCGCTCGATTTGTTTCAACGCAAACATCGAGAAACGTTATTTAAACCGCGGAAGACTTAATCCGATCTCGAATCGGATCCTAATTAAGCCAATAGGGACGAGTGGGGTGCAAATCCGCGGCTTATGCTTCTATTCGCGAGTGGACGTTGCGTAGGTCTCCGGGCGAGCGACTCGTAGAGCTTCGATCCGAGAAACACCGTCTATACGAACTCTATATCGATACTGGCCGAGAATTTCTACAGGGTCGAGGAGCATTATATCGACGACGTCGGAGAGTCTCTGGTGCTAGACGCTTTCGAATTAATTGCAACGTGAATGAACGAAGCCTGGCTCGGTGAATGGACCAATCAGGGCTCCATTTCTGCACTGCTTCGCCGATCCCCGTCTGCGCTCGTTAGTCAATTAAACTTCGTAATTATAGCTGACTCGGAGGTTCGGTTCCCCGAGATAGAGAGTGGCATCCGACGACGCCATGACTCATGACGGATGTTGCGAGCTCCTCGATAATGTACCTACGCAAACAGAGAAGTCTTCCGCGTCGACGGCGTCGTCTTAAACCCTAGCGTCTACTCTCGGTTCGCGAAAGAGGAACACATCCGTTGTGTCTACTCGCGTGTCTGCTCTCGGTTGTTGAAGTTGAGCCCTGTATCCTACGGTTTCGTTGCTCTGTTTGCTTCCGTCGACGTCGACTAAGATAGAAGGGGCACCCCAACTTCGTTCCCTCTAGCCTGGGACGTCTTGTTATTCCAGGATACAGGGTGATTCTAGGAACTAGGACACTGTGATGGGCAAAAGCGGAGACTTTGGTACGAAAGCTATGACTGTTTCTAAGCTGAGAGTAGATAATTGTTTATGCTATTTTCTCGAATGGTGCAGCGAGTCTAGGCTTGTAAATAAATTTCTCGTATTCGACGGAACGTAATGCTCGATTCTGCCAACGTGGTTTCCGGATTTATTGGAATCGACTATCGGGCCACGCTCCGGTCAAGAAAGCTTCTTTGTTCTCCAAACAACACAATACCTTGTTAAAGGAAGCTAACGAAACTGCCACAGGCTAAATCGTAAACTACTACCGGGTCGCGGAAGATGCAGTTCGTATTTTCCTAATAATAAAGTCTTCCGTATCCCACAAAACAATGTTTGCATAAATACTAAACTAATTTCACGGTTCTCGTTTCAAGTATAACCCTTTGCACTCGAGAGGTGACTCTCGATCTAGGTTTGACGCAGTAAATCGACCAAAAATGTTTGTTTAAGTTCAGTGCAAAGGGTGAACACTGAATTTCTATTCTTAATAGCGAACAAACTGATCCTTGTTCGAAGAGGACCGCTTCTAATTTTCAGACGTTCCAAAGCTGCTCGTATTAAATAATTCTCGAAGGGTTAAATCGCACTTCGCCGCGGAAGTCCCGCGCGAGGCATCCGAACGGGCTTAATCGCCGAGTTGGCTTCGCGTTGGAATCGAGTTTCAACGATTCCCGAGCGGTTTTCGCCCGATCCGTATTTCCGTGGACGATTCAGTCGCGTTTACCGGATTAATTTGCGCTCGAGCGTATCGGGCGAGCAACGCGAGCGTGAAATCGATTTACCGTTCTCCATCGACCTCCGTGCACCTCCGCCTTCGATTCCCGCGTCACCGTCTTTTTCCGTCGACGGAATTGCTGGCCGCGCGTGCAGGCACGTTTCGCGAGTGGAATTTTAACGCTCCGAAACTGCCGCGTGCGCAACGTTACGACGTTCCTCCCTCTGTGCTTTTCTTTTTTTCGTTTGCTGATGCCTTTGTTCCGGATCTGGAAGGGGATTTGTCGGAATAGCATCGGAGTAATCCTCTTTGCGGGCTTTTGCACCGTGTACCGGAAATCCCGCTCGCTAACGGACGTCTCGTTTTCTCTGCGAGTTTCATGGTCCCGATGTCGATACAAAAATTAGTACGGGAGAGCAAAGAAAACTCTATTTCTTAAATAATCCTTCGACCTAACACTTCCCTCTAAAGGTTGTCTTGTTTTCTCTGCGAGTGTCATGGCCCCGACGTCGATACAAAAATCAGTATGGGAGAGAAAAGAAAAACTCTACTTCTTAAACAATCCTTCGACCCAACCCTTACTTCAAATTTCACGTGAACCACGCCATTGCTTTGGTTTCAAAGAAATCCCTGGCATCGAGCGCAAAGGGTGATTGATTTGGCTTTCAACCTACACACCCTTCCGCAAATGAAATTGCATAGTCCACAGCGAGCTGGACTCGCGAAAAGGCTCGGCTCCACGATCGAATAATGTTTCCGTCGAATTAGCGGACTTATCGACGCTGGTCTGGTCAACCGTGAGACGAAGCGGAGTCTCCTGAGACTTCATCCAATCAAATTTTCGAGTTTTTCCAGGGGTGGAAAAGCCGAGACGGAAAATTCCATGGGAACGCAAGGCTTCGAGGGTTTGCCCGATTGAAATTGGACTCGCGAGTCGACGGAGTGTCGCGGCGGTGAAATTGCCGGGCTTCGATCGGCCAGGTGAGTCCGCCGTGCTCTCTGGAGTGAATTCACGTCGAAGGGACAGGTCGGGCGAATAAATTTCTCCCGCTTTAGGCGGGGTTGAATATGAAGACGGCTGGACGTCTGCGGCGCATCCAATTAACCGGGGAGTTCAAGTTCGTCAACGCGGACCGGGTTAATTGCCGTAAATAGGCGTCAAGTGGTGGTTTCGCGTTTTGGATTAACGCTGAAACCGCGCCCGTTCTTCCACTTCGTTTCTTACACCTTTGTCCCCTTGATCTAAACCAGACCTAACTCATCGTAATGTTGCTTCCGCGGGATATTCCTGTCTTGCAAGAGGGACTGTATCACAGGTTTTAAGGACCACCGGAAGTCTGAAAGTCGCGAG
This sequence comes from Hylaeus volcanicus, assembly GCF_026283585.1. Taxonomy (NCBI): domain Eukaryota; kingdom Metazoa; phylum Arthropoda; class Insecta; order Hymenoptera; family Colletidae; genus Hylaeus; species Hylaeus volcanicus. Next base: position 24,883,683 of record NC_071979.1, read on the forward strand.
ACGAACGATTAACACGTTGTTCGCTGAGTGCTTTTCACTGAAGAACTAAATAAATTAATTCTGAAAGTCAACCATCAATGGAAACGAATTCAAATGAAGTTACAAAAATAGATACCGCGATAAATGTTTGATTACGTAGTCTCCGATATTAGTAGTCTACATAACAGTTGATCCTAACAAAAATATTTGGGGATATTTGTCCGGCAATCAACGTGTTAACGCGACGCTTAGCCAAGAAAGCCAAGGATGCGCGTGGGAGATTATTTTTATGAACGTCGTGAAAGTTTTGCAACTGCGGTCTTTTTTTTCCTTAGGTGGAAAATAGCGCGCGAAGACTTTGATGCATACACGCCGCGTCAGTATTGAGCTCCCAACGGAGCACGACGAGACGCGTCGATAATTATTATCAATAACCTTATTTGCGCCGCCAGACGTTCCGGTTATCCCGTCAGCCGATAAACCCGAGCGAAGTTAGCGCAATGTGTACCTATTTCTTCATCGTCTCCTGACGAATTGTCGGAAACTCGTTAAAATTTACGCAACGAGCCTCGCCCAGACTCTACATAGACCGTATGTACCTTGGGTACCGTGTCTCATCCTTTCATCGGCGTACTTCGCCGGCTCAAAGTGAAAATTACGACGGATCCGAGGGGTTAACGCTAAAAAGCCCGAGCCACGAGCTGCCCCCTCGTCTTTCGAGCGTTAATTGGTAGCGTGGATCGATGTATAGCAGCTGGTAGCGGGATATTTGGGAACGCCAAGGGCCGAGGATCCTAAAAAAGGAAAACGGCATTCTCCTCGGTGCGACTCGCGGCTTAGATTTCCACGATCGGACGCCTGGGAGTAGTTTGCGAAAAGAAAAAGAAAATAGCCGAGAGGTGGAGAGAGAGAGAGGAAGCTCGATTCAAGCATATCGAGGGGCCTGAACGCATCGCGATCCAAAGGGCAGAGATTTTGTTTCTACGTGTTTCGGTGCTCCGAGCACTGTTTCGCAAATATTTGTTTCTCTTTGATTGCAGACGCTCCACCTTCTACCTTGGAAGTATTACACGGAGTAAACGTGGCGCGGTGGAACGATTCTTGAGGCAGATATATCTTTTGCTGAAATAAGACAACCGAAACAGATGTACCGCGGTGGTATAGACGGGAGTATTTGAACCGAGTGAACTCCTGAGAGGAGTTCGAGCTAACGTATATCCGTTTCCATGTCGTAATGCTAGCGAAGCGAAAAGTGAAGAAGAAAATCCTCGTACTTTCGACGCGTAACGATGATTCGGACGTCTGGAGGACGCCGGGCCAGGATTTTTCACGGTGGCGCGAACTTCGCGAGCCGATGCGGGATTCCACCGTTCGATTTCCAATATCGAAACGAGTTCGGAAGTTCCGATTAAATCGCCAGCCGTAATGAAAGCTCCCGCGACGCGAGCGAATCCGTGAAAAACGGCATTCAGCGATTTCCACGAGTTGTGGAACGTCGGGAATTGGAGAGCCGCCGACGAAAATTCTATTCGACTTCGAACATTGAATCGAGGGGACGAGGAGCTTTTCACGGTACTCCCTGTATAGTCAGCGGCTGGAATCAAGCGTTCCCGAGGACGATGCTCGGAAATTGCCATAAAGCATCCCGAATCGGGCCGTAATACTGCCAATCTTTCGACGCATCGTCGGAGCTGGCCGCCTCGAAACGCGCGCCGGAGGCTGGCGTCGATATTTCTGATGCTCCTCGCGAGCAGGGCGGACACGACTCGCTGTGTTTTTCAAATCCAGAAATAACGCGGCGTTTCTCGTCTCCGTCGCTCCCCCTTTCTCTTTTTTCGACCTCTTTTAGCTCTTATTTCCGCGCCCGTTTCTGGTTCGCGTTAATTCTTGCCCTTGGAAGGCTATCTCGAGACGCGCCTAATCGAAAAACGACATTGCTGTTAACGCATTTCTACGATGATCAAAGCGTAAGCACTTCTTAAGCGAACAAGGCTGCTTTTGGTGTTTGGATAGGAATGAACGCGTCTAACCTAACGGGGAGCCGAATAATAATTTCTGCATCGCCAATTGTTGTCAGACTCTCGTGGGGAGTAACGTCAAACGCAGACGATTAATGAACTCAATTATCTCTCAATCGATACAATGGCAATTGATTTGTATTTTAGCGCTCTCCGCGATTCCAGCTGAAACTCACACGGTCGTGCTGGGCGTACGGGAAATTCGATAGGCGGCCGAATCAACGTTAGTTGGAACCAATATTTACGAAATAATCCAAATGGCGGCGACCGCGTTGGCTGGCCTGTGTATTCCTAATGCACAGGGACAGTGCTTCCCAATCGATGCGGGTCGGTACCCTGGCGTTGTTTGCTATAGCTTCGCCAGTATGAAAATCTTGAGAGGAAACTTCTAGGAGGTTGCAGGCGTTATTTAGACCCAAGGTACTCCTATGCTTCGCGATGGGAAACGTGAATGACTCCAAGTTCGGGCGAATCGCCAGGAAAAGCGTGGGTCGCCTATCCTCTCGACATTATCTCCGGTTGGTCCGCGTTATCTGCTTCACCTCGGATAACGTATCTTCGCCACTGCGTCCGTTTGCGCGTCGCCCAAGAGATATCATTAGCAGCTAAGAAGAATGCCTCTGGATCGAACGTTTCCGATGCTGTACCTGGAAACGTTCCTCTGAAAAGCATCGTCTTCAGCTACCAGCGAGAAAGGTTTGTCGAAAAATCCGCCGATAGCGTTGGTCGATCGACGAATGATTCGTTGCTGGGTGGCGAACACGCGGCACAGGTGTTAGACGATAACGAACAACCGAGGGTGATTAATCGAGGGGGTAATTAGGCGTCGTTAAGCCGCCTAAGAGACGGATAGACGACGGCCGCGGCGTCGCTCGAGGGTAGGAAAGTTTCGAGGATGCGGCCAGCGACCATTAGCGAGATGAGAGCAACGCCCAACGAGAAATGCGATGCGAGTAATGGATTTTCGATAACGAAACGGGACCGGTTGCTTCTCGGTTTTCGCGTTTAATTATTTTTCATTTCCGCCAGCCCTCGTCCAGCTTCATCCCCACCGATCGCTATTTACGAGCCTCTTGTTTCGCTCATTATTCGTTCGTCTATTTCCATTTTCCATCGAGAGGGAATCAGCTCCGACAAAATACTCTTCATCTATTCCTGATATATTTATAGATCACCACATATAGAAATGAACATGAACTATATGCAAAAATCAATCAATCCGGGGTCAATCACATAGGACGCTTCTGAACATGGTCGCGATAAACGAAATTTCGCGATCAACGAGGGATTTAAAAAAAAAATCATTTCAATCATTCTATCTTTGTACGCATACAGGTGGGTGTGTATGTCTGTGCGTGGACGAGAGAGAGAGAGAAAGAAAAAGGGTGACAGAGAACAGCGGAAACAATTGACTGCGTCAATCGATCAAATGCGCTGAGAAATACTTGATTCTCTGCGTGAGCAGAAAAATACGCAGTGAGATTCTTGAGCCCTGACGGTTAACGCATATTGTAAAAACTACGACTACTTTATTAATACCATAAAGATCGTCATATACATATAACACGATTCCGAATTCAGTCATTTCGTTCCGCATTGCAAAAAGGAATATAGATTATACTGAAGGATACACCCAAATCAGACACTGGTTCAGCAATACCAGACTCCGATGTACGTTGTTCTTTTGTTTCAACGCTCAACTTTACATGTGTACGATGCGATCGAGCGAGAAAGAAAATTTGTAAGCACGTGCAAATCATACGGAACAAAAAGATCGCGATAAACGGGGGTCTACCTGTATCCGAAACAAAACACTATCGAACGCGATGCGTGCGATCGATAGACAGTTCGATTTAGCCCGAGTCAAGAAGCAAAAGATGGAACATATTAAAAGCATCCGTGATTCTTCTACCATCCCTGCTTCGCATGTACCAACAACACAGACCTGACTTTATAAATGTACGGAGTCGGTCGGGAGTAAAGTGCAAACGTTGATTTTCACCCTCCGAAGAGTACGTGCCCTCTTAATGGACCACGGCAGAATCTCGATTATTGTAGAAAATTCCTGCATAATCGAGGGAATCAATTCAACGAATAACAAGACCACTTAACGTATTCCACTTCTATGAACCACGCGTGTGCCTCCAATTTGTCCTTAACAACCATTCCCTCTACTAGCCGACTTCATACAATGAACGAGGCTCGCATGCGATGATTCTAAAAATACAGAGTACCTCGTGGAATCGAATAAATTTCAATAGTAAAAAATCTAGTCGACGCTCGCCCGTAACAGGTAACGACTACGAAAAATCAGCGCGATGAAACTGATCCCGCGGGGAAAAAATGACGAGGAACGGCTGGCCGCCGCGCAAATCCCGGTTTATGATTTTATAACGGAACCGTGCCCGACAGCGGTAACCCGATGTTCAATTTTCATTTTGTTTTTCAGCGAACGTGAACGCATCGGTCAACGATGTTTTAAACAACGCGGACCATGGGAAGAGGCCGCGGGCGCGGCACGATTAAACATTACGTACGGTTTTAATAAACGCTGGAAAATACGGAGCGGATTTTTCGTTCGAGAGCAAGCCCAGGGGCGTATTTGCCGAGAGATCGACGAAGATGAAGCCCGAGATACGCGACAAAAGCTACGCTTTTAACAGGAATTAAACAAATATTCGCCTCGCGGAGCATTCGAGGAAGGGAAGGCTCCCTCGAAGTACGTGTAATTAGCTTTGGGGGGCCGATTGGTCTGGGAGAAATTGTTGAAAAAAAAAAAAAAAGAAGAAGAAGTTAGGGCGACGAGGAAGGAAAGCAGACCACTCGGAGCGGGTTCTCAGCTTCTGGCAGGGTCTGGTTGACAAAAATAAGAAGCGGCAAGGACGCTGAAAAAGCTAATTAGCAAAAACTGAAGGGAAACGCGCAACGACGCACGAAGGAAAGCGCTCCAGGATCGTTTGAAAGGGCTCTTATGCGTTCAGGACGCGTAGTAGCGAGCAGAGCGGGGCGATGACACACGCCCAATATAAAACGCGCTGGCGTTCGCGAGCGTTCGCGCGCGCAAACACGCGTACGCACACCCACCTACGCTACACAGTTGGGATCCCTCTTTCTCTCCGTTTCAGTCCCTCTGCCTTTCGTCCACGCTCGTCCCCTCTTTTTCTACGTCGATGCACGCGGTGCGTTACGCTTCGTGGAAGCCCGAAGTTACCGAATTGGGGATCGCGGCCCTAACGGCGCCTCCGACAATTTTGGGGATCCGAATCGGTCAAGGAACGCGAATGGTATCGATCTCCTGCCCGACTCCCGTCCGTCCAAGTTCAACCGTCTGTCCGCGGGTCGTAGACACTCTGCTCTTTTATTTCCACTTTGCTCTAATAGACGGAGAGCTGGCCACGAAAATCACGAATGATAAAGGTGCAGTGAAAATTTGTATCTGAAAACACTCCTTAGTAGATAATAATAATAATAGTATAAATAATAAGAAAAACACGTTGGCAGAACTGCACCTTGTTATTTGAATTTTAAAAAATTGCTCTCCTGTTTACCAACTTATGACGATATTATCATTTTTCATGTACTTGGACACCATTCTGTCTTCCGGCAATTGTTATCCAGGTTTTTTAAGCGATAAATAATACGAAGACGAATTCGCCAAACTGCACCTTGTCATTAAAATTTAAACAATTCTTTTACAACTTTATCGACTTTTGGCAACGTTTAAGCACCGACCTAGACTTCTAGCAGTAGCTTTACACGATTTCTACAGTTAAAAACTATAACTACACAAAATTTCAGGGCTACACTCAAAGATTTTATTTTGGTTTCAAATTAACATCGCCCGCCTACGCTTCCAGCCCTGAGAGCGACTTCTGGTTGCAGCGCTATGGGCTTTGTCGTCTAGTAAGGAGTGTTTATCAGATACAAATTTTCACCGCACCTTATCATTCGTGATTTTCGTAGCCAGCTCTTAGACTATCATAGCTCCGCTCGTGCCTTCTCCGTTGGTCGCTAGGCTATTCGATCTTCCACGTACAGGAGGAATCGATAACTATTGCCATTTACGAATTTCTTATCAATATTTCAACCATCCCTCGGACTTGGAAAATAACATTCTAGAATATCGCGATTCGGAATCGAACGCGTTCCTGGTCCAGAAGAGTTACAAGGGATCGGTTGGTCGGTCGCCAGCCACGAATTACGATCAATTACACGCGATAGAAGTTATCGGATGCGGGCGCACGCAGAGCTGCTCGCTAAACAGCTAATGGCCGGCTCTTGTTGGCCCCTGAAAACGGATGCGCGCAGGATCGAGGCGAGAGAACTCCAACTAGCGTTCCCGCGATGCCGACCCACCCTCCGTGCCAAATGGGCATCGATTTCCCCTAATCGCCATCGTTACGATTCATGGATCATCGTTACGATTTATCGCGCGTGTGAACAGCAAACTTTCAACTGGGAACACATGGTCTGAAATTGAGTACGATCGAACGCTCTGTTGCCAAAATGATCTCTACCACTCGAACGCTTCGCTGTTCGAACATTATACTACGCGCGTAGAGGAGGTCTTTTGCACCGATTTTTCTCTTAAAAGCAATGGACCGATGTGATATCCAGCTCCGCCCAATTACGCGCTAAATAACGTCGCTCCTTTCAGGTCTCAACAGCGCTCTCGATCTTGGAGCGCTCACAGATTCTACTTAAAGATTTCCAGAACAATTTAACAGTACACTTTGCGCCACCGTGAAAATACCAAGTTCCTCGAGGACGACCATAACAGAATTCAATGGCCTCTCCAACTTTACACGTTTCCTTACGGTTCTTCCAAGCGCCCCAAGTATGCGTCGACAGTTTGCCCAAGTACAAAACGTTGCCGAACAAGATAAGACCCTTCCCGATTGCACTTTCTACAAAACCGGTCATTATGCGGCAGTTAGCGACCGTAATTACGAATCAATTTGCGACTTTCAAGATCGATGCTTGTGACAAAACAGTATCTGATCTAACGGTTTTGTCTAAACTTCCGAATGGACACACCAAGAGTCCCATTATTCTTGGTAAAGTTTTTATGGGACACTTGAAACGTGCCTGAGAAAAAGTTATATCTGAATGTACTATTGTTTAAACGTACATTACTTCATCGAATGAATACATCGAGCAACGGACTAGATTTCTAAAACAGATACAGCTGCTGAAGAGTCTACGATTGTGTCTCGAGAAACTTTCGAATTATTTTGACCTCGCGCCTCTTTATTTCGTTAAACGAAATAGAAGTAACGAAAGCGCAGCCGTGTTTGCGTTCGAGACGAGCAACAGAATGATAGTTTCCGCGAAAGCAGGCGCCGAGCACCAAACTTTTCAACTTCCTGTCAAAACAAGTATTTTCGAGTGTCTTAACTTTGGAAAGAGTAGCTGAAAGAAACAACGTCGACCAGCCCTCGAAACTTTTCCGCAACGGTCCGTGTCCACCGAGTATCGATCCGCGAGGCTATTCCTCTCTGACTCATGCCGCAATTTCACCGGATCTCGGTGTCCTCTTACGTTCGGTTAATTAAATGAACAACATTCCCTCCTACCGAGCTTCGCGCATCCAGCACGATGGAGTGAAAATAAAATTGAGAGGTAGATTAATATTTCGTTCCGTTTCAATTTAATTAAAACCCAAGGGAACTCTCGACGAAAGAAAACAGAGATGGCAGGTGTCTGATACACGATGGAGTCTCGATTATGCGAAATGATCGAGGAACGCGAATTTTGAAACGGACCGCGTAGTTGTCATAAACGAAAAGAGGAGAGAAGAGCGTCGATAGGATGCAGAAATTGCGACGCATACTCGTTTTAACGAGCGCTGCTCGAATTAAGGCCGACCGACGGTCTCGTTTCGCGACAGAACTCGAAACGATCCTCCTAAACCAGTGATACTTAATCGCTACTACGACATGATACGATGTCCAAAACGTACGAACGAATTTCACGAATTTCTATTAAAAATGTAGAATTCAGATAATTATATAAATATCATTTTCCGAAGAAACTTCCTTGAAACTACGTCTCGAGCGTAGGATGATTAATGACTGCGGTCCTAAACGCTCGCCGTGTCTTTCCATTGATGGAAACGCAGACGAGAAATTAGCAAAGCGAGAGATACGGCTTGGACGTCGAAGCGTCCACTCAGAAAACGATAATTAACGCGTGGCGTCGCGACGCGTTATTTCGCATGTTAATCAACGCGAAAACCCCGAGAGAGACTGTCGCGAGACCGAGGAAGCTCGGTTATTTACAACAGCTTTAATTAAACCGCGCTTCTTGCGAGCATCCCTTAATGATGACGCAGCGCGTAACTACACTCGCGCGGGAACGCACAGTCGAATTCTATCTGGCGACATTTGCATGATAATGGAATAACCGGTGGACGATGTTAACCGGATTTCCAGGCCGCCAAGTCTCGCGCATCGACCTGAGATTTCTCAGAAGCGCGTGGAAACACTAGACAATGTCTTTCTTGTGTAGATTCTCAAGGCTCTGCTGCAACAGAGTGCAGATCAAAAGTCAAAGCAACCGAAGGCGCCTGTGCCAACGCTCTCCAAGGTTCGCCAACGTTCGCCAAGGTTCGCCAACGTTCGCCAAGGTTCGCCAAGGTTCGCCAAGGTTCGCCAAGGTTCGAGCGCATGTGCCTTCGTTTGTATGTTTGAAATTTCTGATTACAATTTGAATTGCAATTCAAATAAATAGAAGACCCTCGATAACGTTAAAGCGATGCATCCAGCACCCTAAGTTACAGTATCGTGCCCTTCGTCCTCGTCGGTTTCCTCTTTCTCGAAATTCGTCCGGTCGTCGTCGCAGCTTATGCATAATTTATCGCGCGGTTCATCCTTAAACGCGCTTCCTGGCGGCCACGTGGATGGTTTCAGACATTCGGGAGGATGTTGCCGCGACTCACGTACTCCCGTACCATTGTTGGGCGTCTTTCTTAGAGACCCTGAATAGGACAGATCGATGCAAAATACGATTCGGCCGGGATTAACTTTTTGTTCGACTCTCCATTCAAAGGACGGACCCAACGTGTACCTTTCCGATTGAGACGTGCATTCCCGAGATGGCATGGAATACAGATCCCTACCGGTACGTGCAGCATGTGCAACGTTAGGCGTGGACACTCGACAAGCTTAGAAATACGGAAACTCCTCGGTGCATCTCGTACAGTATCGGATCACGTAAAATATTGTTGCACTTCGTTGAAAAACGTGCCTTCAAGACTAGTCATTTGTCTAATCAGGATAAATATAAATACAAATGACACGTCGGTAGGTTTAGCGTTAAACTTACGATGCAACGACATACACAGTCTCATAAATATTCGTATCCTCTATGTCTGTTGAAAAAATTTGTCTAAATTAAACGATAGATTTGACGTTTTCAAATTTCGATTATAAATATATTCATGTGTAAAATTTATTCCTGTACATATATGAAACATTTATTTGGAAACTTTAAACCTATCATTTAATTTATACAAATTATTTCAATACACATACAGGGTACGAAATATTTATGGGACTGACTGTAGGTCATAACGTATAATTCAAAAGCCAAAGCAACCGAAGGCGCCTGTGCCAACGTTCGCCAAGGTTCGCCCGCATGTGCTTTCGTTTGTACGTTCGAAATTTCTGATTACAATTTGAATTGCAATTGAAATAAATAGAAGATCGTATAATTATTAACGTATAATTCATTTTATGTAACTCTGATACTTTCGACTCGTATCTCTATCATCGAGTGTGCATACCCAACTCGTCAGGTATTCCAATAGGGACTAGGTGTTCCGTGTTCCTGGTCGGATTGCGTTGGGAAATCGCGTGGAAAATATTTCTAGTGGCACGACCATTGGACGAACTTGTCGCGAAGTTGGAGCTTCCGACGACCATAGGTCAAGCAAGAGGACCCCCTCGCGAGCACCGCGACGGTAACGCGAGCACGTAAGCTGCTCGACATCGGTCGACCAAGGAACACGAAGCCCTTCGACTTACAACGCCGTTACCCTGTCCGATAAAGGGATCTACGATGGTGGTTACGACGGTCATTGGATACGACGCGGCCCGACTCGAGACTTCTATGTAGTCGCCCTAGTCTCCGTAGAGACACGGAGCACTCTTGCGTGATCTCTGGTCGAACGAGTGTCTTATATCGCGAGGCTGGATAGGAAACTAATTTTTCTTCGGGGAAGATAGCTTCTGTCTATCCTATTTCAAACGGGAGAGCAAAAGTTATTCGATGGAAGCCTCGCGTGGGGGTGTATCGAAGGTATCGTTATAACGATGGTGTTTCACCCTGTTTCTCGGAGCTCCCTTCGACGCATTAAAAGAGTTTCCATAATAAACTTTTGTTCTCACGTGTAGGTGTAACTACCCCTAAGATAAAAAGGAAAAGGTACATTCCCAAGTGTAAGAGTGTGATATACATATAATCTGGTAAGTATCTGAGTGTATGCATGTATGCGATGGTTGCGACGGAACGCGGTGTGGTTTGTTTATTAATAATTCGGTGTTCAGTTCAGTTAAGACAATTGTAAGAATCAGACATTACATAATTCGTTATCAAACTGTTACGTTTAAAAGTTATTAGATCCCTACACAAGCATAATTGTAGAGAAAGAATTTGTTTCCAAACGATACGAAATTTGAAAGAAGCACTTAGTCTTCGAACAATTCTTACTTGGCGACTTATATTTATCATTTTATCGAACGACTTTATTCGGCATTTATCGCCTGTGCGGGAAAACGACCTCGGTTCAGCGTTGAGTTCGCAACTAATTCCGAAACGCGTCAAACTACTCCCTCGGCAAGTTTCATCGCTTCCCTCGTAATCTTAATGGCGAACACGAAAGAGTTCCCGCCAGCAGAGTGGAACAACCGTGTTCGAGCCATTGTCGTAACCATCGATAGCTACACAGGCAACTCGAAGCGATTTACTTTACCTTCCTAGACGCTCTCTGCGAGCCAATGGCGCACCTCTGCTCGAAACACTCGAGTTCTATATTCTCGTCTCGAGACCTCTTCGATCTCATCTCAAGAATTTCTCTCACGTGCATTCGTCATTTGTAAAAATTTCAAGAAATGTCCCAAACAAATCCCAAAGAGGATACAATTCCCCGTGAAAGAGTTAAGTGAACTTTATCTCTATCTTCTCTGGTAAAGCTTCATAAACCGACAAAAAGTATCGCGACGCATTCGTCTCTGACGACCCCTCGCTAAATTTCTGAGCTCGCTACTGTCGCGATCCGCGAGTCACGCGTCGCGTCCATGCTTCCAGAGGCCAGCTTGTAACCGTTTACTCTCGTTTTATTGCGATCGTGTACCGTTAGAACGGGCGACGGCGCCGGAGACCTAAAACCTCGTGGAACGCTCGGCGAGTCTGGGGCCTCCGTTCCAACACGTGCCTCCATATTACCGGAACAACAAACCGTGCGCCGGCTGCGTGCACAGCCAGTCGACGATGGAAAGTCGATAAAACGTCGACGAAGCCAACGAACCTGTCACGTGAGTCATCGTCGTCGTCTCGTACTTAACGAGGCGCCCGATAAATCGGGCGAGCACCTCGTGCACCGCGTCTCCACACCGTTGCGAGATCGTTTGCACGAATTTCGGTCACTCATCGGGACCAACCCTCTCCCCTCCTGGTCCAACAACCGAACACTCTCGACCCACGAAATCCACGAAAATCTAATCCAGCCCCCGAAACCCCGTCGATCTTTCGCGGAGCACGTTCGAGCAATATTTGTCGTTCGCCGATTCGCGCGCTTCTAACCTCCCTGGACTCTACAGCCTATTTGTAAGTGATATTTCCACGGTGCTCGTTGATCTCTTTATCCCCAAAATCTCGCGAAAATCGAATCCGAGTCGTTAAACTGGCGCTTAAAAAGAGGAAGACAACGCAGTCGAGGCAAGTTTATTCGTTTCAGAAACTCGTCGGCGAAATACGAGCAGGATTGATCGAGCGTGTTAAAAAGAAAACCGCGGTAGTCGAACGAGTTCAACGGCCCTGGCGATCGTCTGTTTTCCTCAGGATTTATCGTGCTGTTGTTAATTTCGAGCAAATTGCCTCGCCTTTGTCAGCGAGTTACGTTAGCTCGCGGAAACTCCGACTGGTAGAACCAACCCTTGAAACAGCGCACCAACTTTCATTTCCGGGACCGCGAAAAAGCGATCGAGTTTAATCGAGAAACGAGATTAACGAGCGATCTCGATCGAGCTTTCGCAACTCTCCCAACTACCCCGTTCGGATTTTCTCGGGTATTTCGACGGGACGGCTGTTTCCTCGTGTCGGCGAGCGAGGGAATAAATTTAGACCGTTCGGGAGAAAAACCCCCTTCGGTTCTTCCGTTTTCAAACTTTAAGGAGCGCCACGACCTTTTCCTATTATTTCAGCTGCTCGCGGAGCGTGCCTCGACGCAGATAACACAATTTTGGGGAAAAAGGGGCACGAGTAACGCGTGAAATTGAAACGAAGAAGCGTTTCAATTATAGTTGCTATCGTTCTGATACGTAACACAATAAAAGATAACCGGCTCCGTTCAAACTGTTGCCGGGCAATTGCAATGAATTTCACGACTTAATCGCAGCTCCGTCTCGACGAATAGAAGCACAAAGCCCGGCATTCCAACTGCTTGCCTTAAATTTAGAGCAAATTGAAAGCTGTCCCGACTCGGGCAACCCTGGTACTCTTTGTAATTAATAACGAACTCTCTTTTCTACGTTGCTCTCTGCGTTGGACTCGTAGCTTCGACTTTCAAGTTACGACAATTGATAACATTTCTTGCTTGGATTTGTGATCACCCGTTGTCTCCACCCACCGTTTATAACTTCTCCATTTCAAGTACTCTAAAAATTCTCTTCCTCTGCATCGCGGATCGATAATTGGCGATTTTCGGGCACCACGCAAGACGCTACCGTGTCTTGCGAATCAGCGGCGAACAGTCGAGCGTATTAGCGAGAATCACAGCCAATTCTTCGTCGTTGGGCAATTTACAATCCGCGACGATTATGCAGCGAGAACCGCAGCGCGTCGTACGGCGAATACAGATTTGCCCCGCGAATGAAAATTAACGTAGACGGATACTTTGAATTGAAATGGAGCGGTCGACGGATTGTCATCCACCGCCGAAGAGGACAATATTATTTCGAAGCGATTCGCGGTTCGTGGTTGTCCGCGATACGCTTTCGAACCATCGTTTCCTCGGTGATTCTATTTGCCTAGCGGTTAACTCGCGACAAGCAGAGATGAGAGTGACATTTAAAAAAAATAAAATAAAGGGAATTTGCGAATCGAGTATTAGAATCGAAAGAAGGGAGTTGAGAACCATTTGTAGCGAGGATGGAGATCGGCAGATGGTTTTGGAGTGACCCGAGCCACAGGTAAATCGAACAATTCCAGCGGGTTGGGGGAGTCCAGGTGCGAGAAGACCCTGCTTGTGGGGGACTTTTCAGGAAATATCTGCAAACCGAGGCGAGAAAGAAGGAAAAGCTGGCAACTTTTTTTCTTTGTTGCAAAGCGAACGAGAGACGCTTTCTTTCTCGCATTCTGGAACTCGAGATACCCGAAACTACCAAAAAGTTCAAAAAAAATCCAAATTTTGATCGATGGCAATGCCCCCCTCCCCAACGGCCAGGAAAGTAAAATCGGCCGAGTTGGAACGCGTCCAAGGCGGTGAAAAGTAACGATACCGGATTCCCGTCTGGACGAGCAGTCTTTTAAAGGGAGGAAGAAGAATCGACTCGAATTAATTCCAGCACGCGCTGCGTATCTCGAGACATCTGTCCTGTCTCGGGATTCCTCTCCCTTTAATCGGAGTTTCGTTCACCGCGGGACAACGTTGATCCGGAATTACAGCTGGAGTTTCTATTAACGATCGGGGGGACCTATTTTTAAAAACGTCTGCTCGAGCCAGTGGAAGCATACGAAGGAAAACACGCGGAGAAGGGACAACTTTCTCGGTGCGCAGGGAAAAGTATGGGAAATTACGTAAGAAACAATGAACGCTTGCAGACGTCATACTCTCTTCGAATTGGTATTTCACGCGGAATATTCTTTTCTTCGCTCGAACCGCCGTCGAACGTGTATCTAATTTTACCACGAGTCGTCGATTCGACAGACACTCGAGAAGGCTCGAGGGCGTTGGAAAAGAGCATCGAAATTTTGTACTCGGTTGCTTCGTACTTCACTTCGACGCTAACAACGTAAGACATTCTCTGTTCGGTATTTCCAAAGAATATCACGATATTGCCTACATTTTCATTTGTTACCTCGCTCTGTTCATTCTCTGATTTCTACGGGATTGGTTATTCTAAAGTCGAAGCAGTTTCCGTGTCCATTCCCGAGTCAATTTTTAGTCGACCAGCCCCACGAGAAAGGCGATTGACTCTACTTCGACAGAAACAAACACGTCGCTCGACGGTCTAGCAACGGAACCGTGGAAACGCATGCATTCGCGTTGCATCGACCTCCATTCCGGTTCGATGGTCTACTTACTATTCTTACGACGAATATCTATGCTCGCGGCTTCGCTTATCGTTGAAAGCGGGCAAATCTGGAACGAGCTGTTAAGGGGCAATTCTCCTTCGCGAGTTAAAGGTTTTCTTCATAGAATTCCTTCCGAAAAAACTACGAACGCGAACAATTTCCAAATACAATGTACGATTGCAAAATTTGAGTACGAGTTTCCTTATTTGTTTTAACACATTGTTCATCGGTCACGAATTAACCCGTGTTTGCACTTGCGTTATCTATTTCAATTTATGAAACCCAAGGCGATATAAAAAAAATTGTATAGTTACATAAGATATATATGTAAAATATTTCATTTCAATCCATTACGTTGGTAAAATATGCGTATTCCGAGCCTAAACAAACGACGACTACGCTTACACACACACACACTGCCACAGACGCGTAGCTATACGCAATATTCATTGAAGTAGTAGCAATGATATTTTGCAAATATCTCGGAAACTAAGGCCGAGCGACGGTTATATATGTATAGGAAAAAGTTATTCACAATGTTGATTTCTACAACATATTTAAAAATCATCGAAATCGGAGAGGATGTACCTGTACTTGGACTACACTGACAAACTTTGTACTTCATCTGTGATTAGGAAAAGCACAACGACCGTCAAAGGTTGAAACGAGCCCCGCGTAAAATCCCTGTATCGTTAAAATTCCACCTCGATTATTTCTCGAGTGGAAGTCGCGATACAGGATAATGCTCGTCGCAACGACGGAACAGCCGTGCGTAACTTTCCTAGCGTTCGCCACAGTTCGAACCGTCGTCTCGATCGGGGGCGGGTTGGTTTCGCGACATTGAATCACGCTTGAATGGAATAATCTCGCGTTGGCACGGTCTGCCAACGCGGAAGGAATGCATCCAAGTTGGGAGCGGCGTTTCGGTGGTGAAGTTTCTGAGATACGGTCTAGACTAGCCGTCACGTTAAAACTGTGAGCCATTGTTAAGCTCGGAATAGATTCGGATCTCGCGACGACGCCAGAACCCCTCTTCGAGGTTCTCAATCGATCTCCAACAGGGCAACGATCTCGAGAACTTTTATTTTGGAAATATTCCACGATCAACGCTTCCGACAAAACTTTACTTCGACGGTAGATCACGAATAGTTTAGAATGCTTGTTCGAACCGTCGAGAAAAGTGGTTCGCAACGGGCAGTCGAGTACTCTGTTCCCTACCGAGAACAATCAGGTGGCCGAGAGATCGATGGATATGGAGATTGGAAGAGGTCGGGCGCCGTCGAACGAGGGCGTGCACCGGTGACAAGGGAGAATTTCGTTGCTTCGGAGCCTTATCGCGGTCCCTGAATCGAGTTCTAGCCAACAGGAAATTGCGTTGTCACCTGCGAGGTCAGAGATCTCGCGGAGGCCAGCCATCGTACGTTATTATCCCGCCACCGTTGATTTAATTAACCGATGGCGCCGTGGTAGCGCGGAAACGGGTTTCGTTGTACCTTAAAAATCATCGTCCTCGATAGTCACGGGCGACCGTTTCCCCCTTTCGAGCCTGCCCCCTTCTCTCTCTCTCTCTATTCGTGCTTCATCGCGGAGATCCACTCCTCTGGTAAAATGAACAATTCTCCGAAGAAAGAACGTGACCTCTCGCGCAGTGATTCACTCATTGTATCTTTAGACGTACGTGACGAAAAAGAAACGTGGCCGAGGGAGCCCGAGGAATATGTAATTCGAAATCCTTCCGAGAAGCTCCGCGGACATCGGACGTCCGCACACGGGAAGCCAGGTGATCCGTGCCAATCAACTGTCGCGCGTTCAATCTCATACTTAACCCACGTTAGGTTTTTCTATTGTTTGCGCAACTGTGAAAACTGAATTCGGTAAGACTGAAATCATCCAAAGGATATAAATAAAAATTAATGTGGTTCTAAAAAAGAAGTTTTTTTTTTAACGAGTAATATCTCTATTTGTACGTGATAAATACGTTTTTAGGTGAAAGACCCAACCGCAGTAAATGTGTGATCAGAAACCACTGTAGGAGAGGAGGGTTAAGAGAACGGGAAAGATTTCGAGTATCGCTACCCAGCGTGTATTCAATATTCGCGCGAAACATCCATCGAATTTTACCTGGTGGGATTGAAAGCTTGACGGCAAAGTGCCCCGGTCGTTATTGACGCGTCGTCCAAGAACGACAGGAGAATCGACAGCGTTCAAACGAGCTAGCCTTTTCGAAAACAAGTGCACCACAGCCAATGCCTCCCGCTTTACGAGCACGATAAAGCCCGAATAAAGATAGACCCACGGCGAGTAGAAAGCTTCCCAGAATTTCATCGATGTTTGGCTCGTAAAGTTTGAACGATGGGTACGAGGACCTCGTAAAATACAAAGATCTCTCTCAGCTCCCGCGCTTGGCCGACCCGTCCCCGAAACTCCAAAGAGTATCCCTCGTCTGAGTGCAACGCTCACGACTGATCCTACTTCCGACGATTTTCGAAAGTCAAATGCGACGGTTTCAGCAGACCGGAGACCGTAATGGACAGGATACGCGACTCGGTGTCCGATAAGTCCTCGTATCTGTCTACTCCGCCGTGTAAAGTGTACAAAGGCGATTGTTTAAACGGAGGAAAAGTTTTTACGCGACTCGGCTAAATGCACGGCTGTTCCCAAAGTGATAACACGAACGTGTACCGTACCGTTGCACGAAAGCGTTCGCTCCGCTCTCGATAAAACGTCTCCAGTCGGGTCAGTCGGCGACGTTATATCGAGGAAGGCTACCGATTTTATCGGGCTGCGGTGACGCGCAGCGTCCCGGTAATTTTCGCGCTCCCGATGGAAAGTTCGACGTTAATGTCGCGCTCGGCGGATGCAATTTAACGGTAACACGGCGATTTGCATAATTGGCCGAGATTGGTCGTGTTCATCTCGTCCTGGGCCGATTCGACCGCACGAATCGCACGGCGAGAAGAAAGCGCGGACGATTCGAGAGCTAACTATCGTCCAGGAAGAGCGGAGAAACGAAAACGTGTCGGCGCGAAACGGGGACTGGTTCCCTGGGGGCCTGTGCGCCATTATGCAACTGGATGCAATTATTTAACGTGGCGTTGCGAAACTTGGCTATCGCGACTCTAACAGATGGGCTCCGTGATATCGAGACTGATTCAAAAAATGAACTAACATGTTGTTCCTTATTAGACAGGAATTATGTCGATAATTAAATGAAAAACCCTCCATATCGCGAAATTAACACGAATAAGACGTAAGGAATTTGGCCGAGAAAACTTTCTAAAATTATTCTAATTCGTTTAGAAGCACGTCGCCCTCGTCACCTTGGAAAAACTTACGCAAGCTTAACTTTTCAGCGGTCTGGAGTTCGAGTTATCGAGGAGAGACGCTTCCCGGGAGTTGACTTTGAAAGTCTGGTCGTTAAACGGATAAAAAAAAAAAACCATCTCGAATGGATAAGTAACGGTAGGAACACGCTTACCAATGATTTCGAGAACCGCATCGATCTCTTATGCAAGTCAAAACATCGGGTTGAATAGACTTTCTTCCTCGCTTCGCGATACTGTTTCCTCGTATTGTCATATTATGCATAATAGGCTTCTTGCTGTCTCTTATTCCTACTTTGTATTTCGTGTGTTGCATTATGTATCCGTGCTCGAAGGGCTCCCCCGCTTAGAATTATAATACGATCGAGACCAGGGTTCGATTAGGCGCCTCGAAAAGAACAAAGCCGCGGAGTAGGCATGGGTAAACACGCTTGACTTTTTATGCTTTCCTTTCTTTTATTTCCTTTGTTCCTAGCATTCCATATTCGGAAGTATTGGCTTGAACCGAAGGAAAACCAGCAAAGCTACGACCGACTCCCCCTAATTTCAGCTGGACTTCAATTTCATACTTCAATTTCAACGAAATCCCTAATTCATATCTGGCGCAATTTCGTAGTAAACGGTATAATCTAGCGCTCCAATTTCATAGGACGTAATAGACGCTTCGTCGTTCGAATTACGATCGTCTCCGACAGGCCCGAGTATCAACGAGCGAGAAATAATGGACCGTCGATGAACGTGGACTCGCGTCGACGCCTGGAACATCTGCAACGCTACGTGACATCGACTTCGAATGGGCCAACGATAATGCGGTCGACCCCGAAACCGACGAAACACGAGACGAGTCATCGCGAACCGGTCCCCCGCGTAATTACCACGAAGGTGGGCCCACAATGGGGAGGGAGGCTCGTGGGCCCCAGTCTCCGGTACGCGAGTCAACGCGCTTAATTCGAGAGAGCATATGGCACGCGTCGCATAATTTCGTTCCGATGCATGGCGCGTTTGGAAAGCTTCGACGGAAATAGCCGGCTTCAATGAGACTCGGAAGTACAATGAACGCTACTCTAAGAGGGGGATTCGATGATTGCCGCCTGCCCACGTAGCTCCGTCGACACGCTCCTCTACCTTTACTTCTCTCGATCAGATCCCGAACCGTGCGCAATTTACAATCGAAGATTCACAAGCAACACTCCTGCAAATGAGTTCTCTACAGCCAGCGCAGAGATAAATTAAATTGCCACACGTTGGTCTCGTTTATTATTAGAAACGAATTTTGCCTATCGCGGACTCCTGGGAATAAACGGGAGCCGCGAAAGAAAAGAAGCAGAGCGCAGAGTGGGCGAAAGAGTAAATTGATAGCAATTCGGAGTGGTATCGTGGCTCGCATGTGTTACAGCTGGATTTTTATTTTAGATCCGAGTGTGCTCGACGAGTCGAAAGCTTTACGATCTCCAGGCTAGGTGAGCGTTCGGAAACCACGCGTTTGTGGAACGAGCCTGCGAGGACGGGTCCTGTCGATCCGCTTGGTTGTCACGGATCTCGTTTTCCTTCACGGTCGTCTGTTCTCAAATGAATTCCGACATTGGCGGGCAAAGCACACCTACGGAGGAATGTAGGACTGCCCGTTGATGGAGAGTCGAAGGCCGTCGATCGAACGTTTAATCGTTTCGTATTCGCGAACGAAGCGGAGGAGTCCGCTGCGAAAATTACTGGACTCTGCGTCGCGTACGAAGGGTTAATAACAGGATTCAATTTTTACAGAGGTGTCGAGCTCGTCGCGGAGGAGGAGCCTGACGAAATAAACGAGAAAGACGGCCTTTCGAACGGCTGAAGTCGCAATAATCTGCGGATGTCGCGAACGACGCGTCGGCTGGTACGAATCGCCCACGAGCAGCAAGTATCGTTTATAAAATTCTGCCCACACGTGGCACGAGCCCGTTCGTCGCCTCGATCGTCGTTCTCATTGAGCTTAACGCTCTTGACCCGATGCTAAGCCCTGCTTTAACGGCTCTTGGCTTTCCTATGCCTGCGCCGATGCTTTAAATTCCCGTCCAGTAATTGAGATTTCCTACGATCGTCCTGCGAACATCCATTCCCCACCGTCCGTGTTCTGCGTCGCGTTTTTGCCAAACGATTCCTCGGTCGCAGACACCGAGACGGTACCTACTTCCCCTCGGAACCGACTCTAGAATTAATTGCGATTCCTGGGACGATGCGCCTCGATGCAAAACACTCGTGGCAGCCGGTAGAAATCTCGCGCCGAATGCTAAGTCTTGCGAGAAGCGTTCGAACGCACAAGGATGGTCTTTGGAATATTTTTGGTGTCGTATACGTATCGTTCTTTCACGTTCTCAGTCTCGATATAGAAATTTGTTTGACGTCCAATTATTACCACGGTAACGAGAAAAGTGATCAATGTTTCCCCAGCCAGTGTTTGCTTAGGTTGTAGACTTTTTCACACCTCGATGCAAGGACTAAATAGTTTTTGTGACGCTACAAAAGCAGTTATGTGACTCATAGCGTATCGACGCACAAAGTGACGCAAAGCCGACACGTACCTGGCTAGCAGTGCATTGTCACGCATCTAAACGCATTTTTCAGCGAGTTATTTTTTTACGAAACGCTCCATTGCCGGCTTTCCATCGGCAGTCGAACTTTTCATCGAAGAGAAAAGTTTGCTTGCGAGAGATTCTTTGTTCGCGGTTCGTTGGACCGAGACGCGGTGAAAATCGGCGTCTCCCACTTTTTCATCGCATTCTCATCAACTTCACAAGTAGTTACGCAAAATCGCGATATTTAAAAATAACCAGAACGCTCCGTGATCCGAAAAGTGGGAGTACATTTGCCCGATATGCTAGAAGCAACCATCTATGTGACGCTGGAGGCCTGTTTCACCTTTTTCTGCAATAATTTTTCATTTGCGTGCTATGTTCCTATCCTTTTATATTTTTACACCCCTCCGGTGTAATCCAATAGGAATACCGATCGTTCGATAAGGCTCGATTCGGAAAGCTCGGGTACCGCGAGTTCGCCAAACCCGTACTGTAGCTACGATTAAACATAGCTACAGTCCCTGAGGTCTGACCAAGTTCTAAGCGACGCAATCGCGGAAAAATTCCCCGTTTCGTTTGGTATATCGAACATAGCGCAACGTAACGTTCAAAATCGTTACTTTCGTCCCTGCTCGACTAAATAAATTTAAAGGAATTTTCAATTTCCGCGCAGCGCGTCCGTGCTCCATAGCGTTCGTGGTTTTTTCGCGAAAGCGTGTATTTTTCCTGGGGCCGTGGAGGGTGTCGCACCCTCGTCACGGCTGCCGCGACAGTTTTTTCCTTCCCCGACGGTGATCTCGTCGCGGCGACGGCGGCGGCTCGTTTTAACGGCCAGACAATGAAGAAGAATGTAAAGTGGCGCGGCGAAGGTTCCATTGCCTTTCTCGCAGTCGCATTGTTGCCCCGTCACAGTTGCCCCAGGGAACGTTTAATCAAAACTCGAGCGAACTCGCATTCCTCGATCACTCGTCGAATCGACGAATAAAAAGACACCGCGTAACGACTCGCTCGAATCGAGTTAAACTCTGTCCACGTGAAACTTATTTTGGTCGCGAGGGTCGATCGAGTTTATCTGACTTTGTCTGTTGCTGTGTATTTTTTTTATCAATTTGAGTGACTCTTTTTGGATAACATACGCGATAAACTATACGAATAATAAATTCCTCCGAGGACCACCATTTGCGGAGAGTATGAAATCGAAATTAAAAATCCTTCATTTGTATGATAAAACGAAATGAAAATCCGGTGACAATTGCTCGAACATTTAAATTAATGAAATTAATACCATTCGAATCGATGAGAACGTGACGCGAACAGTTAAAAAGAAAATGCCTCTCAATTTATTTGCGTTCGGTGTATATGTTAACCCGAAGACGATGCAACATCGTGGCCACGCACGAATAATTAATAACTTCTACGAGGCTTTGTGTCGCGCTTATTGCTTATATTTTAATTCTCGTTTTTTAAGCGGACGGGAATCGCGCCTATCTCGGCCACGAAATCGCTGGACCGTGGACGGAGAACGAGGAGGGACGATGATAATAAAGTTAGCGGTAGCGCTGCCTTCGTTGCGCATCCGAATCGAAGACAATGGTGTGCCCTCTCTCTGTCTCTCTCTCTCTATCAGGTTATCGGAGTGCAACGAGAATTGCAATTACGACGATTAATTAGAGAGCCATCGAGCAATCGACCGACGGGTGCAAACAAACGCTCGACATTTGCCTCGCTAATGCGATTCTGATCATTTATTCGTCGCGATCGCCTCCCATTGTTCCTGGGGGATGGGCCGAACTTCTCGTAAACAAAACGCGACAGCGTCTATTTTCGAACGATAAATTCCGAACTGAATGGCCCCGAAAGCGCGGACGTTCGCTCGCAACGACCAAACACAATGGAACTGCAATTTTTGTGGGGTTGAAAAGGATGGGGATGACAGAAAAGACGGGAAGAGTGAGCTACGTCGTGATTTCACGTCAAAGAAATAAAAACCTCGATTATTTTAGAAAAGGAACGGTCTCTTCAAAATATTTAACCTCGAGCACGGATAAGACTGGATCCGTTACTGCTCGCGAGCCATTTACTACAGGATTTACTCGATCGCGTACACGTGCACGCGTTTTCTCGATTGTAACGGAGCTGACGCATGTTCCTGTTTTACAGTTACGCTCGCCAACAACCGATTTCTACGTATCGTCGATCCTTCGCCTAAGGAACAGGAAACCCGTGGACCGAGGCACGAAAACGACGGAGTTGAGATTAACGAAGTTAATCGTGAATTGTATTTCTTCCGCGGATATCGTAAATTCAGCCGATTCGGGCTAGATAAAAATGAAGCTGGAAGGGGATCGCGAACGATCCCGGAAGACTTGAGTTATTCCAGGATTAAGGGAAAAAAGCGCGCAAACTCGCGTAGAACTGCAGTATACATAAAAGATGTGGGTTATGAAAACGGAGAAAAAGAAGCTGTTCCGCATGCAGACAGAGAGAAAGGCAGAGAGGATGAAGAGAGTCGTAAATCGGCTGACTGAGAGCAGTCGCCGATAAGCGGAACTTGCGCTGAATCGACCTTCTACGTTATAGACGCCGCTTATAATTACGACCGTCCACTTAATGAACGACGCGACGCAAAGAAGAGGGGGTCTGCCACGATCGACACTGATGGAGATCGTTTTAGCTCGTTTAAAGCAAATACAGAACGGTTGTACCCGTGAACAGAGTTCGCATAACCGTTTCTCCCTGTAATCGTTGCTTTTAGTTGATACTAGCGCCCGGTGCCTTCTAATTTCAAGCTGTCCGTGATTCGCGGAGCTTGTACCGATACAAACTCGATACAAACGAAAATAAAGTCATCTAACGAAAGAATGAATCGACTGCTCGGGCGCGGTATGTTCCTGGAATCGTTTCGCTCTTTTCGCAGGGAAATCGGTATGACAAACCGGAGACCGGAAGTTGCGAGGTCGTCGAGTTCTCCGTTGCACATCGCTAACGATTCTCACTGTCTCGATGAGTAACCCGTCGGCTCGAAGAAGCGCTTAATAGATTTACGCAATCGAGAAACGTGACTCGAACGTTTAAACGCGAGAAAAATGTTCTGAAAGTGACGTTTCAAACGCGCTAAAATATAAGTAACGTATGTTAATGAGCAAAATGTGGTTGTTTATCATTGCTACACTGTATTAACTTCGTAATGGGCTGTGCCCGTATATATTGAAATAAATAAATAAAGTAACAACAACTTTCAATAAATTCTCGATACGCTAATTTCCATACAATATCGATGTCGCCTAAGAAATACCGTAAAGAGACGTTTCAAGTAGATTTTGGCAGCTCTTCCCGACGATGCGAGCTAAGGACGCGGGCGTTTACGCGTCCAGGTCGGCGAAACCGGTTCCGCAGTCGACTTTGCGTCGCTGCCGAGGCTTTGATGCAAATTAACCCCCGGCGCGAAGTTAAATTTGTATTAAAGCGAATATAATAGCCACGGGAGAGAATGCGGTCTGCATTCTCCGCTGCAAACTACCAGAACGAGGAACGAAAGTATTTCCACGTCAGGAAGAGCGGAAACAAGCTTCCTCGTTCAACAATTGCACTCGCTACGCGAACGAGTGGCTCGGTGCTCGCGTACGCACCTCGTCAACTCGAAGAACCACTCGACCGCGTCAACGCCTTCGGGAGAATGGATTAATCATCGATTATGGTCGATCGGTCGGTTGAGTTCGAGTGCGGATGGAACTCGACTCGTCCCGATGAATCACCCGACGTCTGCGACTTTCGACAACCGTTCCGACTTCCTCTCGATCTCTGCAGACTCTCGATCATGGAAATATTATAGATAGTATCTATAATCTATCCATCTATAATATCTTCGTGTTCTCGACTCGAGTCGGTTGCGATGAAAGCATCCAATGAAAACTAAAAATGAACGTTTGTCACGATGTCTTCGCGGGATTACTTCGGTGAGAATGCGATAAACGACGAGGAACGATTCAGGTCGCTACATCGAGGGTGAAATTTGTTGTATCGAGAAATGATTGTTGTACTCTGCGAGGGACCCATTTTGTTAAACAAAAACGAAACTGTGAAAACCCGTGGAAAGAGAATCCATTGGGCGACGAATGAGGCACAAGGATATCGACACATCGAGAGGACAAAGCGATACGATACACCGCAATTGCGACACACTAGCTGTGTCCTAGTTCGTCCGCGTGAACAGAAAAGCGCGGAAAAACTGCACACGCGAGACGTAGGTACGTTTCGCGACGAGTGGTTGGAATCGTCACGCGAAATCTGTAACAGTCGACGGACTCGGCGAACTATAGCCACTCTCAAGGACTCTCGACGAGTACCTTCACGGCCCGTCGAGCGTTCCGAGAAGGACGAGAAAATAACGAACGCGGTCCGCGGGATCGCGCGTCGTCGTGAATAATTAAGGCATTGTTGCTGCCTTTATTTCTCGCTTGAAAACTTAAAGCTCGTCTCTGTATCGCCTAGAAAACGAAATATGGAGATCGTTTCCTCGACAACGGGCTCCTACGACGGATTCGTTAGCGCGACCTCTGAGTTTAATTTATTTAATTAGTAAAAGAGTCTCATGTTATTCTCGATAAGCTCGATCCCACCACTGGCAACGAGCCTATGGCTCCTGGAAACAATGTCTTCGTGGCGAGCATCATGCTGATTGTGAGTCAACCGTTTGCACTCCAATGCTCAGCTTAGACAATGCACTTGCGCGCCCTGCCAGTTTTGCTTTCAAGTCAGAGTCGACCAGAGATGGGAGAGATTCTTATCCAAACATAAATGTCGAATAACGAATAAAGAATGTCTTTCTATTACGCCACCTGTTGAGTAAAAATTCGAATTCGAATTGTAGGATAAAGCGAGGTTTCGTTGAAAAGGACCTCGCACCTCGCCTTTGTGTAAATTGTCGCGCAGTGAATATATCGAATTACATAACCGTTCGAACGAATAAACGTCGCATATAAATCATTACGTGTACTCGTTGATTATTATTCTCCGTGCTCCACGCGAAACGATTTGGACAATTTTTGATTTCGAGGTGGACTGGAAGGAAACAACCCCCCCTGAGAAAATTAATATCCGGTTGTCATCTTCTCAAACGTTAAAGAATTCAAAGATGACAAGAGAGTCTTTTCGCCTTTATTCATAGCGTAACTTTTTCAGAAACCCAACGACGAGTCGAGTAAATAGATGGTAAGGTTATAGCTCGGCGCCAAACGCATTCCAACCGAAGAGACACGCGTGCATAATACATAGGCTCGATCTTATTTTCGTCGTGTATACCGTGTCTCGATACGTGATTAAACCAGTCTTGCCATAAATTCTCGATACGATCGAATGCATCAAGTATTTACGCGCGTACGGCTTGCCCCGTAAATCTCTATCGATCCGTCTGACGATCCTCCTGTCGCTATCTCTCGAAAACGCGAGATGGTTAATTTCAACAAGGACTACTTTCTTTCTATCCCTCCATTCCCTTTTTCTACGCGGTGGAATAATTATTCATTTAATAAATCTTCGCAAAACATGTCTTCAGAATATTTCTACCTGTAGGTGCTGCGGATGCACGCTACGGGAGTTTACATTTGCATCGTTAGGTTGGTAGAAAGCGTTTGGCGCGCGCGATTAACGATGCACATACGTTCAATCATCGCTACATCGCTCACTAATTTCGTTTAAATAATGAATGAACGGAAAGAAACATACTTCAGACAATCCAAGATTTCTTTTGTGCCGATGATTCGAACATCGATAACAACACGAACGTGTCTCGATGGATCGTCGGAAAACGTGTGCAACTCGAGTCATCGCGATTGTTTAAATTCTGTATACCCACGAATGTCACGGGAGTCGTGACCAAATTGCCACTTACGATTTACGTTGTCAATGAGAATTGACAGCAAAGTGCACGCGACGCTTCTAACCCGGACGAGCCGAGAAAAAGAACTTTGTTACTTTCAACTTTTACATTCAAGAAGAAAAGCGTCTCGATACAAAAGATTCGTCGTTGTTTCGTTCGTTCGTACAGCAAGAGAGAAAAACCTGACTTACCCTGGCTCTCGGTGTAAACGTCAGGTAGAATCGTGACCAGCACCAAAACCAGCACCAACTTGCACTGCATCGTCGCACCACTGACGGTACATCGCCAACTCGAGCACCAGATATCACTCGGCATATTTCTTGGCGACGATACACGATGCACGAGTCTCACGCGAACGTCATGACAACCT
This sequence comes from Hylaeus volcanicus, assembly GCF_026283585.1. NCBI lineage: Eukaryota > Metazoa > Arthropoda > Insecta > Hymenoptera > Colletidae > Hylaeus > Hylaeus volcanicus. Next base: position 24,910,319 of record NC_071979.1, read on the forward strand.
CTTTTGTCGCGTTCTTGCGTTCCGTGCTCTCTATCCTCTTTCGCGACGCGCACCACACGATACTAACCACCCAACCTGACTCCGCCGCTAAATCAGACTGTCGCGACCCCTCTGACAAAACCGCGACTACCACCACTCCCGCGTATCGAGCCATCGAGCACGCACGAACGCGCACGAACTCACCCGAAGCCCGCGGCGCGCTAATACAACCGTTTTCAAACCGCGAATTGCGTAAACCTTTCTGTGATTTGTAATTACACCTCTCTCCTGCCATAATATTGTGCAAAAAATGTACGAGAATTTGAGAATTCGAATGTGAAACTATGTAAAAGTTAAATTTATTTGGGAGAGGTTATACAACCCACGTTAGTACTGTTAGTAAAACACAATTCCTACACGAGTTTTACCTACCCTTTATTTACCGTTATTAATTGAAGTTTATTGATAATCGCCTCTGCAAAGAGAATTACGAAGCTACACGATACACGAAGCTTTCGCAAGAGTATTTCTTACGGAAGAAGATGTAATGTCATGCACGTCGCCAAGCGTCTACTTGAATATCGACCAAACAATACGAAAACGAAAAGCTGGTCGACCGAGAAGCTGGATCAACGAGAGTTTGAAATATTAAAAGTCGTATCGATAGCTGCATTCGAGCATCAACGATGGAGAACTTGCGAAAGGAATTGATCAAGAGAATAGTGAACGTATGCAAAGAAAACGGCGTGCACGCGACCAAGGACCTGGCTTCCTTCCTGGTGAATAATACTGATTCTAATTTGGAGTCGACCTAAGTTATTTACGCCTATTCTAATTAAAATTATGTTTGCATTTCATCGCAGATCACTTTGTTTCAATTGAGTCCCGCATATGAAATTAAAACCGACGACGACGAAAACGAGAAAATTGCTCGGGCGATAGCGGAGAAAATATGCGACCAAGATAAGCCAAGTTTAACGATACTGAAAAATCAGTTGTACTTTGGGAAACACTACCACGAGAGAGGTAAGAACGATACTCAAAAATAATATCTACAGATCACATGAACTGTTCCTGTTTAGATGAAACTGTCAAGCGACACAGGTTACGTCTGCATCAAAAGACTGGACCGATGGTGACCGAAATTTGCGAAACTGAGAAAATCGGTAATAAACAAGACTCGGAAAGACTTTACCAGAAGATGTTAGTCGTTATCACAGTTCTAAGTGGTCTTGGAAATCCTACAGTACCGTCAGTGCTTCGGTAATTAATGATGATAAGTTGACTAAATATTAAACAACGTATGAGACAATTATATCTCGCGCAGAGAAGTTTCGGTGGCTCTCCATAGCGTTTTCCAGCCCTCCGAATTGGAACCGTACGTAAAAATGTCTAAACGCGAGAAGGAGGAGCAACTGATGGAACTCATGTGCATAGTCGCGGGAATACGATTGTTTAACAGAGATTGCCAACGAGGAGGAGAAGGCATCGATGACTGTAAGTCAGTACTGTAAAGGAAAGATGAGAAATCCTGACGATCTCTAACGTCGCGATGTCTTTTCAGTGCCGACTATCTTGCAAGAAGCCACGAAAAGAAGCCACGATTCCATCATGGAATTTTTGGAACGTCTCATGTCGAAGATTTACAGATTCACCGCAGTCGTAGAGAAAGGACACCTTTACTGGGAGATACTACCATTTGGCAGTTTCACGACGGAGAACGTACAGTGGGCTATCGAGATGTTGGCGGCGTGTCGACAGCAAGAAATTTACATCAGGTTAATTTAGAGATTGATAACAATGATTTGACTTTCGCATTCATTCATTCATTTATTTAATACTAGCTTATTTCCATTCTTCTTATCATCGTCTTACATGACTCCTGCATTGTTTTATTACTGTTTGCAGTATCTCTAACTTCTCATCTATTAGGGCTCGCTGGTCCCCCTTTAACTCGAGTACCTCGGGGTTGCTAAGCTCGTACTGTTAGCTACAAACACCGCTACAGCCCCTGAGGGCTTGACTTTCACGTCGATTGAATTGTTATTTCTTTTGTTTTAGAAAATTATTAAGCGACGTAGAACATAGCGAGAAGGAGGTACAGAGTCTAATGGAACGTCTTCAAGGGCGTCTTTTTAAGCTTCACGACATTGTTAGATACAGAACCGCAATCCCCACTGTCCAAGTATATGTAAGCATGCGTTTCGTAAGCTTTATTTCGAAGGTTCCTTTTGAGCATGAAATCATCTTTTTGGACTTGCCCAGCCGCAATTCATCGATTTAGCAGACATATGGATGGGACTCCAGGACGAAGTAATTATACTGAGCAGCATCAACAACTTCCTTTGGGAATTACAAAGCCTGAGTACCAAGGTAATTATTAAACATAATCTCGGCTATACAATATATATATATATATATATAGACACAGATCTTTGTCTACAATGAGCTAATCAAGAGTACATTCTAGAATGTAAACGTGTACGACGAAGCACTATTAGACGATATGTTATCCAAAGAGGAAGTTTTCACGGACGGTGAGAGGTTGGAACGATCTATGGGCACATTGATAAGTAATAAAACGTATACAACGACGCCTGCGTCAGAAACACGTAGCGTCTTAATTGAATCATGATATCCTTTTACAGCCGAATGCGGCGAGTGCACCCTTTACTACCCCAACACTACTAAGGACTTCGAGAACATAAATTTAGAGGTAAGATTACGCACGACAGGGCGGAATCAATGTTTGCACAGAACGCCAAAGTTCACGTCGAACGTGACTTCCCTAGGTTAATTAATTCGCTCCGCACCCCCCCCCCCCCCCCGCCCTCCCACTCACTCTCTTTTTCTGATATCTAGTTCCTAGGATTTTGCGCGTGGACGTTCATTGCTAGGCAAGGGGCGCTGATCCCGGGAAATCCAAACAACGGAGTCGCCAAGTGGAGGGGGAGATATTACGTGTTCAGCTCCAGGAAGGCTGCTGAGAATTTTGGGAAAGATCCAGACAGGTAGTTACGACGAATGTAGGATTGTACGAGACGGAAAATTTGAATGAATATCATCGTCGACAGATGTGTTTACGAGGCTCTCGATTTTATACGCAATCATCTGGAATACGTGTACTTGTTCCAAGTGTACGAGGACGTCCGAGACCTAAAAGCACAAGAAACGTAAGCGATTAGATGTAAGTAAATGTATTGGAACTGGCGAGATATTAATGTCACAATTGGCAAGGGTATCGGAACGAGGACCCCAATTGAAGATTTGTCAGGATCAAACAGTTCAAACGGACGTCCACATTCTTCCACCGTTCGTCGATAAAGACTACTCTTCAAATGTCTGGGAATTGAGACGCAGAGCGTTGCATTTGGTAATTAATGTCGATTAACGATAGACGCCAGAGAGGGGAGAAAGTTATTTTTCTGTTTAGGCAAGCATAAGTCGATGCGCAACGCACAGCACGCAAACATACAAGTCGAACTTCCGATACGGTGTTTACGTACAAGCCGCTCCACCTCGAGACAAAGAAGTTCAAACGAGGAGAGATAATTACACGAACACGAAGAAACTCTTGACTTACATATTCGGTCTACGGGGACGACGGGACGACAACCAACATGTTTTGTCTTTCTTGGAGGATGAGCTCGAACATTTATGAATTTCGTAGATGTACGCAGACATGTTTTCGGTATAATAAATATCGTGAGACATGAATTGGATAAATGAGGGTATAGAGTATCACTGGGGAATGAATGTACAAAGGGCACTCTTAAAAAAAATGAAAGCAATATCTTTTAATGATGTTCTCAAATACAATCACGAAATATCAGGGCACAAACCGCACTTCCTTTTCTTTAGAAAACAAACTGATATTACCTATAATTTGTAGTTTTGTGTACACACGTTTCGTTTTTAATCTGTACTGTTATGTTTTCTCACGTTATCATCAAATGTTTGCAATGATTTCTTTCTTCTCTGTGGCTTTCATCGATTTAGGCCAGCGATCATTAATTTATATTCAAAATACAAGAATTTTTCCAAACATCAAGGTATAATTATCCGTACCCAGGATTAATTCCATACCTCGCGCCGTAAACCGCTTATTTCCTATACTTCAACATCGCGCAGTGCTGCACATACGGTGATTTAGTATGCACACATCGTACCTTCACTGAATACCATTACATCTTAAGAGTTAGGTCAATTTTTTTACACCAAGAAACCTATATTACGACAATAATTAGTAATTACACGATAATACAATTAAATTTCGCTTAGTAATAATTTCAGTGTATAATGTAGCTATTATACAGAAGAGGTACAGGATGTTGATTTTTTTTCGCATCGTCTTTCTCTTTATTTTTACCGCACTTTTTCTAACTTCATCACATACCTTTTTCTCTCGTTTATTAACAAAATTCTTTGTCTCTCTCTCTGTTACATCAATCATCGAAAATTAATTCGCATTAAAATAAAAAGGATGAAAATATGTGTGATACTTGGGCGGTAGTTTCTAATGCAAGAAAATTAGTTTTAGATCGAATACAAAATACATACATTAACTTCGAAAACATACGTACCCGAGATGCTTTTCAATCATATCATTTATTTAAACTAATGTCACAAGAATAAAATTAAAAAAAGGAAAGAACAGTTAAGTCATATTAAAATGATTTCAAGCATTTTCTACTGTTTAAATTTTACTGCCACAACGGCACACTGTATTTTCATGTTCGATAAAAGAGGCAAGTTTACGAGAACCACCAGACTAACGATAAAACGTTAATTCTGAATACGTTGACTTAAAACCAGCTTACTGACTATCGGCCACTTTAATGTTTTTCACATTTCGAAATCATATAAACGTCCATGGTATCGGCTCTACCTTTTCGTATCGACGTTGACCGAATCTACGCGGATTCCTACTTGTGGGTCATCATTTGCTGATGCATTATTCTGGGGCTACCATTGACAATCTCAACGAGCCATGTGCTTTTAATAATGCCCATAAATTAATGTTCTACATTGCAAACGTGTAGTGGGACAAAGCAGCTACCATGGACAACAGAATACATCGGAATGGTGTAAACATGGCTAAAGTCTTAAGTCGCAAGAAACATGTTCGTGTGTTTTTATGTATATGTATTTATGTACGTATCGTGTGAGAAAGATGGAGAGATGCACTTTGCACCTTGGAATATGTTATACAATGTTTATAACCTGTCAGAGATCGTGGTTCTGGGATGGTTTAATCTACAAAGTGATTTTTGAGGTACTTCATCATACCAAAAGTTCTGAAACGTTTTACTCCAATTACTTTCATTAGTTCGTCATCGCAAATTGCGAACTGCTTATTCTTAGGATCCTGTAAAACAGCAACAAATGTTAAGTATTCGATCTCGAAAGTATAACAAGTGAAATACGTTTACAAATTGCGTAAAGTCTAATACTTACATAGAGATTCCTTTCTTTGATAATACTCCAGACTTTCTTTACGACTTCGTGTCGAGCCATCTGCTCGGCACCAACCACAGCTGCGAGTTCCGGGGATAATGTGATAGCTCGAGTATAACCACCCTTACCTTTGCCACCACCACCTTTCTTTGCTCCACCACCACCTTGAGCTTTCTTATTTTTGCCCCAATCTTCGTCGCTGTCACTGTCGCTACCCTTCTTCTTTCCTTTCTTTCCAGGTTTATCTAATACAAGTGAAATACAAATGTATAACTAGAAAACTTTACGATGAAAGTAATTTACGCAAACTCTCAATATATTTTGTGTGCATACTTTTCTTGGGAGTAACTTTTGGTTTCTTTGGGCTGTACTCTTCGTCACTAGCATCGTCGTCGCTAGCGCTTTCTTCGTCGTCTGAGGAGCCCTTCTTACGCTTATTCATCGCTTTCTTCGCAGGACTTCTTTTGGCAGGTTTCTTCTCCTCCTCTTCTTCCTCTTCCTCTGAACCTTCTTCTTCCTCCTCTTCACCATCTTCAGACTCTTCGCTAGCAGTCTTCTTCTTCTTCTTAGCTCCATCTTGCTTCTCTTGTAAACACTCCATGACTAAACTGTCTACTTCCTTTTTCCTGTAGATATTTTGTGGTTTGATTAGTTGGTGTTGACATTTGTATTGGATAGAAGTAAGAAAGTAAGTTCATTTATAAAGGAAATGTTGAAGGAGGAACGAGGTGGTAACTTAAAAGAGCAGCTCCACGCAGAGATCCTTCTTTTAATCTAGGACACAGATGGACTAACCCGTGAGTCATTTAGACTACACAAGTGCCTGCTGCATCCAAATATCCACATTTTATTTCAAAGTACTTTTTACAATCCAAATATAAATTTAAGTATTCTTAGAATAGTGTTTGATGGTAACTTCGATCAAATCTTACCTTTCGGTTAGATCTATGTCTAGCTTTCCTTCAATCTGTAGTCTCACTTTCTTGGCCGACATAGTAGTAAGGTCGGCATCCTTAAGGATAGCTACAAGAAAGAAAAGGTTTGCATTCGATGTAAATAATTTCTTTTCTATTAAAAAAAATATACATCGAACTTTTGCCTTTCGAGTATACAGACCATTCGTCGTTACAAATAATATTTCTGTATGTCTGGCGAATGAATGTTTAAAGTTACGCAAATGATAAGAAACAACGATTTCAGTAATAATCGGTAAATTCGTTTAAATTCTGGGTTCGCGAATTATTTTTCGAAAATGAAAGCTCGGATAGGACTATGTCGGACAGAAACTGGGCCAATGTGGTTTCCCGCGTCGGAAGCCTAGTAAATATTGAGCGCAAATGGCGGCTACTCGTTGGCGCCGGTCTCCGATTATCCATGCATCGCGAAGAAAAAAATTTCTGAAAGTAAGACTCGCGGTGAAAATTTAGCGTGTCGTTCCCGCTCCTTAAACAGCCTATTTTGCATTGGCCGATCGATCGTGGCGATGCATCGAGTCGTGGACTGACGAAAAATCGCTAAAGTTCACTGCACGCGAATGCAACAGAAATACGAGTCGGATCGGTGATATTAATTCGCAGGAAATATTAAAGAGATCAATGGCGACGTACGCGAACTCCAGGAGAAGATAAAAATGTTAATGGAACATTGGAAACATCTCTAAGTGTCCGTGACGGCGGGAAAATACGTGAATCAACGAATATTCTCGATTGCGACGTATCTACCCTCAGACAGCGAGAGTAACGACGAGAAAAATTCAAGGAACGAGGTTATATCCGTATTAGTAATGTATAAGCGAGAAAATGAGAAAGGTTTCGTCAAAAGATTCTGAAAAAGGAGACGATGGTCCATCCCGAGGATCGCTTTTCACGTCGCAAAAGTCGTTGTAGACTAGAGAAAGAGACGAGATGGAAAGCATGCGATGGCTTCTGGCGCGCGCCACCACAGTCAAGACGCGTCATACAACGTATACTATATAGAACAAGGACGGGGAAAGCGTTCGTTTTCAGAAAACCGAGGGAAAATCGCGAATCTTCCAAGGCATCGAAAAATTTTGTTGAAAAATCAGGAACAGATTGTACGAGACGGTAACGCGATGCAATTGCCCGACAAAGCTGTACGTAGGTGGGAAACACAATGTTGTATCACGATTGCAATGGCCGGCGTGGGGCACGCCACTTCGTCGCATACGTGCGCGCAAAGTCGTCATGTCGCAAGAGCAAAGAGCCCGATTTCCTACGTATTCCTACTCGCGAACGCGCGTATAATTCGCGGCACACGCGATTACGAGTTTAGTTTTACGATAATCGAAGCCCGTGGTTCGGTAAATCGAAGGATATCGTCACTTACCGGTGATCTCTTTGCGAAGTTCTTCGTTCGAAATATCAGCCATGGTCGTGCTTCTCGTTGTGCGTACTGCTGCCAACTGAACCTATGCCGGCTGCGGACTCCCGTAGCGTCCGTTGGTACAGTCACGTTCGACACCGGACCGATATACGTTAGGTATACTAAACTTTGAAAACGAATAACTCGTCAGGGACGCGTTAAAATCGAATACTATATACACCAAATCGTGTTAGTTTTTTTTTCTCTACAAGTTTCTCATGACGCCCCTCTCTTAATTTTGCAATCGAACGATCCAATTTCGTTGTTCCGCCAACACGTTCGCGAGAGCCTGCTGATTCCGACTGTACCGCAAGCGACCGCTCGTGGCTGCCGGTGGCGTCTACGGTACAGTCGACTCGTACATCTATCGCTGTTTCTTCCAGAATATATATTTTCAATAATCCATACCGTCGTTCGCCTACGTTTAAGGCTGATATTATATACACCAAATCGGGTCAGTTTTTTTTTCTCTACAAGTTTCTCATGACGCCCCATGCGTAATATTGCGATTTGACGGATCGAAATATGATTTTTCCCAATCCTTCCAACGATTACATCGGAATGGACTGTACAAAGCGACCACTCCGGGATTCGTAGCGTCAAGCATATAGTCGCATCATATGACAATCAGTACATATTCTACAGACATGCAAAAAAAACTGGTTTATTAAATGTTAATTGCAATTCAGTCTTTGCGAGACCAGAACATGCACGAAGAGAGACGTTATCGACGAAATTGAGAATTTTCATGGCCTGCGTCGTAGGTATCGTCTAGAAAATCGACTTCATTATCTTTATCTATAATAATTCCTATTGCTCTGTTTACAAAGCGAGAAATTTCGTGTGCCATAAAATGGAATGATATCAAGCGTTGCATCGTTACCTAGACATATCCACAAGTACATGTAGCAAAAATGGATTTATCGTATCGAAAAATTGATACATTCATGTATAATTGCATCCAATCAGTGCGATATTTTAATAGGCCGCGACTGTCGAACAGACCACTCGGTTTCTTCCTCGCTTTAGTGGTACAGTAACGTTCAACACGCTCGAAAGGATGAGTGCAATAAATGATCGACGAAAATTCATAACTTCTTAATCGTTGATCGTAGAAGGATACTGTATTCACATAATCGTGTTAGTTTTTTACGAGGAAAATATTTCTCAGGAAGCGCCTTGCATGATTTTATCATCCGACGCATCCAGCTAGAAATTACGGCGTTTTTGTCGCGAATACTGTTGTCGCTGACTGTACCTAATGTGGCAGGTTCATTGCAAGACGAATTTCTCGGTAAAATTTCATATAAATTTATTTTAGTAACTTCACCAAAATATTTTGAAAATTTTTACGAGTCGATTTGTGTATTTACTTTCTTTTATTTCGACCTGGTAAATATATTTACTGATGACACGTCGAAACGTAGTGCCGCCACGGGTGTTTGAACGTTTTAAAATGGCGGTGTCATTTTTCGCGGATTCACCTAGAGTCCTTGGTTCGTCGTCAACGATTACATGCTCTATTTCATGGCATTCGACTCCTCATTGTCGGTACGCAACGCTACGATCGCTCTACGCAAATATTATGTATAGAAATGTGACATTTTTGTATATAAATCAGCAATATTATGAAATTTAGCTAAAAATATATGATTTTCCCTCTCAATCCGAGTCACTTCCGGTGCATCGACATCGTTATTTTCGCGACGAAAAATTTTTTGATCCATAACGACTAGAGAATACCAAATAATCCTTTAGGTATTATAGACACTTTTTTTAATGACGTATCAAGCAATGTTTTTTTTTTTTTAACGTACATAAGGAAGAATACAGTCGTTGACTTGTCTCGGAAATATTGATATTTTCAGACGCCAGTTGGACTCGTCGCGCCATCTAGCGGTTCGACGCGTACTACCGTTTACTCAGCCAACAAAAGTAACATAACCAAAATGGCGGGGAATTCTAATCGAGTCGACACATGTTCGAATATGTAACGGAATAGTGTTCGTAAAAAACATATTTATACTTCGTTATGTTTAGCGACAAGTCACAATCCAAATATCCGAGTACCTAGATATTTGAAAGCAATAAATCTTGAACTCTTATACTGCTGCAATATCACAGGAGTGTTGTAGTTTCTATCGTGAATCGATTGAAAATTTGTTTTCAATATTAGGTATCGAATTGTTAAATTGTTAGTAGTCCAACGTACAATGCATACTTTAATTTTTTACATACTTGAATTCGTTAACTTTACCTTTGGAGATTGCATCTTACCCGAAGTTGGTATTGCAGTTACGATGCATTGCATACAGTTATGTAAGTAACAGAACACCATAGGTAACGGAATCTGCACCGTAGATAACAAAGAATATTCAAAAGTCGTGAAGCTTGGCGAAAATGACACAGATGTCGCTCTCAACACGAGTGTGCTTATTTTCTATGAATTTATGTTATGGAACACGGTGTGTTGGGACAGGACTTACAGTAGTGTTATCATTGCTATTTCGTTGTACCATGACCTCCTTTTACGTGGCGTGTACGATGACGTACTTACTAACCGAATGTGAAACATCGTCTCGAGAGCTGAATGGAAACGATTTATTCGCTATAAATCAGCCGACAAAGATCACACGAATGATTCAAACGAATACGAATTGAACCAAGATTTTTTATTTACAATTCCAACACCGCGTATATTTTTTTCAACGTGTAAAGTCACGACGATAAGCCAGTTTTATATCTGAAAAAAAAATATATAAACATCATAAATTCCTCAAAAAACCTTCGGAAAAAATGAATTGTTTAGGAACGTCTAAAATAGGTACGTATATCGTAAGATTTGTAAAAACAGATATACTAATTTCGTATAGTAACGAACAACTGAAACGTAACGTAACTATCCAAGTATCCTTCGCTATTTAATCGAGTACCGAATGCAAAATAATGCATCGACGCGCGTAGGTGTACGTATGTAGACGCATGAATTTGACGCGTGCACACTAATGCCGCGGCGTGCGTGAATCGACAGGCACCGGAATGATTTCTTGCATCACGTGTGTGAAGCACTCGTGTTTGGTGTGCGTGCTTCCCCCACGTGGCTGAACACGCTGCATACACTTGCTCGCCTATCTAACGACAGAACCTCGATAGATGTGTGAGAACACAAATATATGCACGCTTAAATGTCGCCGCGTGCGTCTCTCGCTGTTTCTCCCTCTCACCAGCGGCGTTTATATACTACGTCTAGCGGGCCGTCACGTGTACGTGTCAAAATCAATATTTGGCGTTACTAGGTTATGATAACACTGCACCGTGTCGACGACGTTCGGGTATCTTACGTACATAACGACGCGGGTGGCTCGCGCCTATAATCTCGTTTCCCCCGAATTTCTTTTTTTGTTGTTGCTGTTATTTGCACTTTCGCGCGACCAACCCCTCTAACGCGAGAATATTTTCGTAGGCGGCAGCTCTTTTGGCGGGACGATTAGAAAAAGACTCGGCTCGGTTGGTACATCATTTTTGGTGAAACTTGTTGTTAGACGTTGTCACTCTTAGCGATCCGACACCAGACTGCTCCGCTACGGTGGTGACCAGTGATGGGCAAAACCCTAGGTTTCGAATAAATCTGAAGTTTGGCGACATGTTTGTCTCATTTCCTCTTTCGAACATTTCCCAAAGAAGGAAACGAGACAAACATGTCGGCAAACTTCAGATTTATTCGAAGCCTAGGGTTTTGCCCATCACTAGTGGTGACGACTAGGGATGGCGTGAAAAATCACTAAGAGTGATATTTCACGGTGATCACACGATCACGAGCGCAGTCGTGATTAAACTTCGATCACGACCGTGATCCGTAAGATGGCGTTTCGGAAGCGGTTTATGATAATTGTTATCGTTAGTGTTTCGCTGTCTCTCCTTAGCGGAAATTCAAGAAGTTGCAAATGAGTCAAATTTAAATTGTATTAAAATTATATTAACATTGCTTTCAGACCATATTATAATACATATATAATCTAAGAACAAAATAATTCGTAAAAAGTGAAAAGAATGTTCTGTACCAATCAGAGAAGCGATCACGAAGAATCACAAATCACTGCGAAAAATCATCGTGATTGAGAATGAACGTGATTGAATCACGAGTGATTCAAAAGTAGCAGTTCACGCCATCTCTAGTGACGACCGTTGGAGTCACCACCTTTTGTTTTTGGCCTCGATCGGCCCATCGTCGTCCCTCGCATGTTCTCGTCGACTACGTCGCCGCGTACACCGTCGACATCGTCGATCGCTTTTATTGTTCTACTTTTAAACTGTATTTCGTACTGTTGATCATCTCGTAATGGTTGTATATCTAGATGCGTATTCCGTATAGATAGGTCTTAAATGGAAGCGTCCGGTATCAAATAGATAAATAAATACAATGCAATTTGCGCTGGGTTTGTATCCTCGGTGGGGATCTCAGGGTTAACAATTGCGCTAACGCTATCGTCGAGATCTTGATACCAGAGTCGGAACTATGGTTGACTCTAATCGTTCCGTGCAGTTGCGAGCGCGCACTTACGGCGGAATCAATTTCGTTGGGAGACCGTGGAAAAACAAACGGCACCGAAGGGAACTCGTGCAAATTGTAGAAAATGTGCTCCGACGGGCAATGAATTTTAATACGCGTAATTATCGTCGTAATTTGATGCAACCCCGTAACTTTCCAGCCGAATCGGTCCCGTTCTATCCCAGCTACTTGGCTGGCATTCCGCGTTTCCGCCGCGCTTTCGTTACCCCAAGAAGCGCGGCAGGAATGTTGTGCTTACTTAGCTCGTCGAGTGGATCCCCGTCCGTCCTCGGAGGAATACTGGCACAACAGGTGTACAGCGTTCTACATAATGCGCAGAGCAGATTTTCACCGGCGCTAAGTGCTAACTAGGAAAAAGATCTGCGACCTGTCGACGACTATCGAGAGCCCAGAAAAGGATTATTCCGACCGAGGCTGCTACTAACCACAGTTGCTCGAACCGTTTATTTGTTTTATTTCGAACTAGCAATAATTTCTAAAAAATACGAATTTTAATCCGTCATCTCATCGTTTTACTCTGCCACGACCATCCGTTGCATAGTGGTCTCGGAGCAAGGTCCAACGGACGCGATGTCCGAATGGAGCGGGGCTCAGAGGACGCGCAGCTTTGATTCGAACGAAGATATTTGCTTTAGCGGGAACTATTTAACCGTACGGGACGGCACCGGGTACATTACACGAGTAATGTTGCGTTTTCAAGTTCTTTCCCGGGGTACGCGCCAAAATAGCATTGTCCGACGTTCCGGCCGCTTCGTTTGTCCCCGCTACGGTTTAATTACCATTTTAGCGAAACAAAGCCGACGTTTTTCTATCAACGGCGTTGCAGGACTTCGTACGGTTTGCGTTTAATCCCCGTTGGACGAGCACTTTTAATTACTCGATGAGGGGGAAAAACGAGAAGAAAAACAGATTTATCGTCCTTAATATACTAGTTTTATTCGTTTATCCTTTCATGCTTTCAGCGAGTACACGTCAGTCTGTTTGTCATGTTCGTTGCTTGTTTCTCTTTCCCTTCAACTTCCCTCTCCTTCCCGACCCGTTTCCCTCCCTCGCCACGAGCGGAGAGACAATTCCACTCGGACAATTTTCCACGCATGGGCTGCCAGCTTTTTTCGCGACGTCCACGCCTATCTTCCGGCCAACGATTGGGCGGTCGATGCAATTTTATCGTGTGCACGGTGTATTGGGGATAGTTGGGCAATTTTTAACCAACAACGTTCAACAGACTCGGCGAGCGTCGCGTCGATTTCGTATCCGATAGTCACTGACGTGTAGGTAACACTATAGGGCCTAAGGAAAATGCTACTTCTACTTTGGGACGAAGAGACCTTGAAGGTGCGCATCGTGGACATTATTACCACGTTACATAGGATGTAACACAGAGGAGATAGCTTGGGTAGCAAAGGTTCGTCATCGTTGTCGTCATTTTTATCCAAATGAACCGACACCTTCGTGTATCGATTCACTCAAATTTGATTATAATTTGTTGCCGGAACAAGGTTTCGGGATTGTGTAATATGACACGAGGTCACAGTTAACACTTTTGCCGCGGACGAAAATAAGTAGCTAGGGAGCTATACTTCGCTGGAAGCTGCAATTATGATATTTTGTTTAATGAAAAATTTCTTACAAATGTTCTAATATGGTTATTTTGAAAAACATATATTTGTGGTAACTTATTTTATATATAGTATGATTGCCGAACAAAAAAAAATAAAAACAACGATATATTTTCAGTTGGACGCACGGACTGTTTATTCAATGGATAAAAAAGTTACGGATATAATTCATGCGTAGGACTCATGCTTACCACACTGGACAATGACACCGGTCATTTCAACTGTCAACGGTGACAGTTGTTCGCATAATTCAGGCAGTCCAACTACCAATGTAACGAAGAACGAAAAAGGTGACCGCTATGATTCTTCGCACAGATTATCATTGTCATCCCCGAGTCCAATGTCCATCCAATGTCGAGTTTCGGCAAAATGTTGCGAAAATGTCGAATAATTTCCAAGCCCATGTTTTCAATGTGTAGCGAACACGACTAATCTGAATATCGCACGAATAAAACTACCAACGAGCCAACCGATTTTCATCGTCGCGCTGCAACGTCGAGCCGACGTTAAAAATAAATTACGCCCGATAACAGATTAGAAGCTACGACGCGGCGCTATTTTGAAAGACGCGCGACAGAAGCGGAGGGGGGAATAACGGGCGTGATGTATTTTTACGCGTCTCGGGGGCCCGTTATACGATTTAATTAAACGAAAAGTGTTCCGCCGCGATGCGTCGCCGCGCTTCGACACCGGTCGATTTTATGCGTCGCGAAAAACGACGCGAAAATAGCAAGGCTCTCCCGTAAATCGTGGTCTATTTAATTAGCTCTTCCAGCGGCGAGCTCTCGGTAAATATTTTGCTTTATCGTTGCGCCCACATGCACCCGTATACTTCGATTATAACACGGAACGGACGTAACGAACGGTGTTTTGACAGTAACACGAATATCGTGGAAACGAACCGTGTCGGTTTGCGAGCCGTTCCGAGCGTAACGCGTCGATGCCCGGCTCTCGGGTTTTCAATCCTTGGAAAATACGCGCGGTGACGAGCAGCGAAGGGAACGACGAACCACTGCTTTCTTCTTGTACGCATTTGAGAATAAATTGGTCTAATCACGGTTTTAAACAGAGGGACGGGAAGAGAAAAGTACGTGGTATACTATCGGGGTTGACGAGGTGGCGTTATATTTTCGAGGGAATTGTCTCTTCGGGGGTTCGTTTACGATGTTCCTCGCAGGTGTCGTCGGAGGAGGCAACGACGCAAGGCCGGCTCGAAGGTAACTGGCTCGATCGACTGTTACGGTGGGCGATAACGAGAGGAGCGTCCCGGAATCTGAAAGTAACGGTACGCGCAATCGATAAAAAGGAACGCGAAACATCCGTCTCGTCCCTTCTCGTCGTAGACCCCGTGTTTTCCACCCCTCGGCCACGCCAGCGAAGGGTCAATGTCCGATCACGTGGTAAAAAGGGCGAAAAGCGTTTCCCGAAGGGAAAGGAGCTGAGAGCGGGGAAAAAGACCCAGGCACTCCGCGCAGGACGGCCAAAAACGTGCCACCGTCGCCCGGGCCGCGTTGCAACAGGCATCTGTTGCGATAGAAGATGCGATAGATACCCGCTGGCATCCACACTCCTCTCCCCGACACACGTACCACCTCGACTCGGTTCACCGCGCACCCATGCGTCGCGACTCTATCTACGAGCTTGCACTTTCCCACCAAAGATCCCCGAAAACTACCGGACGAGTGTTTCTTTATCCTTAAACCTTCGGCGCGTAACCTCGCTCAACAATTATAACAAGTTTCGTACCCCTGCTCGATGTTTAGCTCGGATATTAACCCTTTGCACTCGAGAGGTGACTCTCAGTTTTCTTTAGGTTTCATTTCTTTGGAACTCGAAGTGTCGATAGAATAATTGTCGTTGAGACAAAGATAACCTGATTCTCAAATCTCAAATTGGAGATCTCATGTTCGAAGTCAATCTAAGCTTAGCATTCGTGACAATAGAATGCTAAGAAAGCATCTCGAGTTGCTAAAAGATACCAGAAAAAATGACCTCGAGTGCAAAAGGTTAACACGTGAAAATTTCTACGAAGTTAGGATTTTGTCTCGAGACTGTTGAAGGTTAGATGAGTCAAGATTTGTCGTAGAATGTAATTTTCTTGATCCTGCCAAATTCACAAATCCTATCCAAATTTATTTGCATTGTCGCCTCGCTCTCGGAATTATTTTTTTTATTTCCTTAATGAAAAGTCCCGTCGTTCCGTTTCCGGGTGACGTGGCGACGAACGGGTTAATCCACTCGCGAATAGCCAACGAGTTACTTCTTTTTCGAACGATAAAGGAACGACGAGGAAGGCAACAACGCATTCTCTTACCTCGCCGTTCCCCTTTTCTTCGGAGGGATCCGATGTTCTCCGAAACCAATCTCGGAGATTGTTCATTTTCACCTGAAATCTCTGGAGGCTGACGATCGCCTCGGTGACCAAGTTCCAACGCGAGCTACTTTCAGAATACGACGTCCCGCACGAACCCGTCCCCATTAGCACATTTCGAGCGTCGGTAAGAAATCTATATCGTTTGGCAAAGGAGAGGTTCACGGGGGTAACTAAAGTTCTTCGGTATGTTTCCACCTTCCAGATAGATTTTCCAGTAAATCTTGAAATGGGAATCCAAATCCCTTTGCGAGATATATTCGTTTTATAAAGGTGGAACAAACTTAGCTTAGGAGGAAGATATATTAGACTTCAACGACCTGTTGAGCAAACCTTTTTTAATCCTTCCACCCATGGAAACAAGTTTCGTTTCTCGGCGAGTCTGAGCTTCGAGCGTTCTTCCAAGGGCCAGGCTTTCATCTTTGAATGTTGTAATAATATTGCTAAACCTTGTAGAAATTAGTGTTTAATTTGCTACGTCGTTACGACTTCATCCGATGGTCTCGAACATTCGGTTGCGCAGTCAGATAAGTACCGCGATGGACTCGACAACGAGGAAAAAAAGAGTACCTCCTCCCTCTCGCGTAATTAAGGACCGAGAGGGTTGGAGAGCGCGACTCCCCGTGGGACGGGGCACGGAGATCGATCGGGTTCGTCGCGTATAAGCGCAGCCGACCGATGTTACGCACGCTGGACCGTGAACGTGTACTGGTAAACATTGGTGTACCTAGTCTTCGAGGGAGAACGACAACAACGTCTACGACAGAGCTTGGAGGGCTATAGACCGCGGGCCACTTCCGTCTAGGGTCCTGGAGGTATTGACAATTTTCGAATTGTACCAGAAATTGATACTACGCATCTATAGATTACAGACCGTCGAGTCAATGGAACACTTTTGTGTATACCAATTGCAATATTTCAGCCGTTCACTGCGCAAATCGATCGACTCCACTTTTTGAAAAGACCTTAAACTTAGTGTCAAGGCTCTTGGTATAGCCATAACTTGTTATATTTGTAATAACTTTCCCGAATAATAAAGATTAACATCATCGAACGACGAAATTTTCTTGTCCATCGAATAATGAATAATTTATTTCGGAGGCCATTTCATCGTATTTCGCAAGTTTTTGTTTGAGGGAGTTAATCGATTTGTGCAATGAACGGCTAATTTCATACTACCGCACCAACAGGACATTTCTAAAAATGAGAATGAGTGTCCTCGCGGAGCCAGGGCCAGCGGGCGAAGAGGGAAGCGCGAATCTCGAAAACGGAGGGGGAACGGACAAAGAGCGATGGGTTCGGTCCTGAACCTACCCTAAATCGAGAAGCACGGGGACACACCCTGGGAGGAAATGGGAAGATGGTTCGGCGGACTGTTGGCTGGGCAACGTAGGATACCGCTATCTTCTCTGGTTCCCGACCCTCTCGTTCCTCTTTCGCCCCTTTTTCGCCGCCGCGTCCTCCCCCGACGACTCTCACCCTCGCGCCCTACGCTCGCCGATATCTTATTTCGTCCGCGTCGGCGGGAGTCGCTCGTCCCATCAAAAGACGAGGGATCGCGGAACCTGCTACTCTGGAGATAGGCAAAATTTTGTTCCAACTATAGCTGACGAGCAAAACATCCCAATTCATCCTCGACATTTATTCAAATCGACTGGTAGACTTTTAATAAGGCAGAAATAAGAACCTTTGTTCCGATGTAACGCCCCGATTGTTTAGAAAATATTCGTCCATTCTGTAAATTAATTTTTATTCGCAAAAAATTTCGTTCTATTCGATTCTCCCGAATTTTTCTTCCATTTTTAATTTCACGAGCAGCGATTTAAAAATGCCGTGATTTTATTCGAAAAAAGGGAATCCGTGTCAGGCAACGACGCGTTCCAGGCTCCCGGGGCGTGCTCGGGGGATAACGAGATCCGTATAAACGGTTGTTCATCTTTTATTCGCGATTCGAAATTATTATCCAAGTAAGAATTTCGCCGTTACACGGCGTCGCCGCGGCGAAAGAGGGACACCCCCGCTCGGTGGCAGGTGTGCGGGCCACAATGAAAGACACGCTCCGGAGACGAACGAGGGGGACGAGAAAGTGCCCTGCTCCCTGGAAGCAGAGGAAAGGAGACCTCGCCCTAGCCGTTGGTGGATAAGACGGAGACACGGGTTACGAGCGGCGCGGAGGAGAGAAAGAGAAAGTTTGAGAGAGGGCGAGACGGGGGCCAGCGGGCGAGGGTGGCGGCGAGAAAAGGAGAGCGAACGAGACAGTGAGAGGCGGCAACGCCCATTTTTTGATAAGCTAGTTACTCGCCGGCAGGCTAGCTCTCGCGAAGGGCGAGAGGGTGGCTCGGTCGGCGGAAGGCGGCAAGAGGCGCGGCGGCAGGAGGTTGAGGCCGAGGAGGTGGCGTAGGAGGAGGTGGAGAAAGAAGGGTGGGCACGGCGGGTGTCGGGTTCTACGGAGATCAATAACTGCATAAAAATAAAGTGAGGCTCTGGCCCGCTACCTTTAACCCACCGCCCCTTCCGAGTTCTCCACCTTCACCTTTTCCTCCGCCGCCCAGCCCGCGCCTAGACGCCCGACGGCTTCGCTCTCCTTCCTTCGCTGGCCCCTTCCCCAACCCCCTCCTCTCCCGTCCTGCTCCCGCAACACTCCGATCTCCTACGCAGCAACGTCTTTGCCCTGCCACCCCCCCAAACCCTACCACCCCACCCATCTCCTTGTCCCATCCACCTTTACCTCCGATCCCCGTGCCCTCGCATTCCTCCCCTTCTCCTCGTCCTCCTCTTCCTCTCATCCCCCGTCCTCCTCCCACGTCGCCAGCCGTGCGCCACCGATGAGGATCCGGAGGTTATTGCCTGTATTTTCTTGAGGGATGAATTTTCCGCGAGGACCGCCACGGCTACGGTGGCCGTTGCTATCGCCGACAACGGCCATCCCCCCAACCCCTGTTCCGCCGCCCAGCCGCCAGCCTGGCTCGTTTTCTTTGCCTCCTTTCCCTCCGTCCTTCTGTCCTGTGGAGAGGAGGGCAGCAGCAGGGGCAGCTCGCTTCCGATGTACGCGATACGCCAAGTTTCCGGGGTTGTTCTCCGGGGAACGTCGGACGGGGGCTGATCAATTTCACGATGGAGATGCATCCACGGACGAACGGCGTTGTTCGTGGACGCGCAGATGCTCCGGACACGAGGATGCCTGTACTACGAGACACGGAAAAAAATAGAAGACGAGGAAGACACGAACAAGAGGGAACGAGTCAGCTACGCGACTTTGCGCCGGACGTCTCCTCGCTATCGTGCACGCGACTCTACATCGGGGATGCTCCGTCTCACCCAACTGGATCATCATTTCTCTCAACCCCTCTAGTAATTATGATGGCTTTTTCACAAATTTTCCCATCCATCCTCATTTTCAGTCGAACAGTCCTGTTCCAACCCCACCCCATGATTCTAACAACACATTTTCCCACCTCGTGCATGTTGGTAAGTGGGACCTGAGGTCCCGGTGCCTGATAGCGCCATGGCTAACTATACCCCAGGTGTAACACCTTCTCTCGCATGGTGTACTACTATCACCACTCATTGATAAAAACAAGACTCTGCATCGGGGATGCTCGATTTCCCATCGATTTCTATCGTCGTTCTCAAACGCCGAATTTTTATAAGGATACGTGAAACTTATATCGTGCGTTAAAAAAAAAAAATAATCGACGCGTTGGAGGGTCGGTCGAAGACAAACGCGTCCAAGGGTTAAAATCTGCGAAAAGGTTCGGGGTCGTTTAGCTTCGGATCCACGTACCGTGGACATTAGCAGCGATTGCGTCGTTAGGAGTAACGGAGGCTCGAACCTTTCGCCGCTTTAATTATCCCTGGCTGGTCGCGTGGCGGGCAATCTCGGCCGGGGATTACTTGAGAACCGTCGAATTTTTCCGGGACGGCTCGCCGAGGCAAGATACATTTTTGAGCGTCGCGAGAACATCGGCCCTCATTAAAAGTCCCTTAACAAAACTCATTAGCGAAATTCGCTTCGGGGAATGGGTTACGACAACGACGACGCTCGTCGACGACGTCGCGTCGTCCTGTAAGTTTGTTCGAAAAGCCAACGGCGCGCGGTGTGTTTTTGTTTTACGAATTGCCAGATGGTAAAAAACCATTGCCACCGTCCGATCCGCGCCTAAACGACCGCCACTCGTGAATTATATAGTACGCGATCGCGAGTTCCCGAGTTGCGCGCTCGTTGCAACTTTGTTCTCCGCTCCCTTCGATGTCTCTCCAGCCGTAGCGTGCTCCACAAAGGGACTGTAAGTACTTGTTGCTCTCGAAATACACGGAATCGTAATTCCCCCTCTCGTCGGCTTTTGTCCCGCTCTTGTCGACCGCGTTCCACGGTTCGCCTCCGCGATTTCGAAAACTCCCCTGGAACGATCGATTTCCGCCCCGTCCATCCGTCGATCCTCGATCTCGAATCGATCTCTTCCATCGATAGACGTAGAATACGCGTCGATACGTTTTTCTACCACAATTATTACGTGGGAGGTGACACGCGTCCGTTGAGGGTTGAATTCAAGTCTCGGCGATGGATCGTTTTTCGTCGGTAGTTGCTTCGGCAGTACGTATACTAAAATTGGAACGATACACAGGAGATTGAGAAACGATACAGAAAATCGTGAAGCGTTCCATATTTTTCAGAAAGAGGAGTGCGAAATGACTATTAATATTCGCCCACTTAAATAAAAACATTTTTCGTCGAGCGTGCGTTTGGGGGTAGCGTTTCAGAGGGACAGGAAGCGAACCGAAGGAGGCTCGGCGGAAACTCGCGCGACGCTGTCGTATCGGCTCCTTTCTTCCGGGGGTGGTTTTTTTTCCCCCAGCTACGGCAGGTGCGTAACGCGAGGCGAACGAGGACTCGCGCGTAGACGCATGCGACCTTCCCCTTTTTCGGGTCGGTATCGACCGCGAGGGGGCGGACCACGGTTTTCTTTTACGTAGGAAAGCAATTTCGCAGGCCGCTGCTAGTAATTTAGTGGCGCGAATAAAGGCGCGCGCGGAGAGGAGGCCCCGAAAAGGTGGAGGAGGTAGGTGACCGTGCATCGCGGGCGAATAAGCGCACGCATCCTCCTCGCGGAGCAAAGGGGGTCGCGACGTACCACCCGCCGCCATATTAAGCCGAAGGTATCCCGAGAGCTGCGGTTTATTCCTCCGCTAGCGGGTGCCTAAGCGAAATCTGTCACGAATTCTGTGACGGGGACAGCCTCTCCGGAATTAACAGGGCTCGATAGGGTTCGAACGAGAAATGGAACTTGTGCTGCGCGGAATTGCTATCTCGAAAATGTGCAAAGCGTATGCAAATAAAGAATTGGTGGATGCGCCTCGACGGGTACAGGAGGGGACAGGTGAAGGGAGATCGAGGAGCGGATAGAAGAGATTAAGAATTGGGAAGCGGAGACGTGTTCCTCCGATCGGATTCAGATATTCGTAGCCGTCGCGAGGCGAGATTGCGTGCTTTAAGAAAAAGACTCTCGATCGCATCGCGCTTTTTCAGCCTGCTCCGGGTGAACGTCTGGTCTGGGGAGGGTTGTTCGCGCCGAGGGGGATTCGATTTAGTTGATGTTGAGGAGGGAACGCCGAGGGGGGGGAATTGATTACCTGGGACAATTGTGTGGCAGGGTATCGCGTGCGCTGCAAGTTGAAATTTCGAGTAGATCGATCGATCCACCATCGAAACGCGTCCCCGTTTCAGCGCGAACGCCGAAGAGGCCGGAGGATGTCTCTCGAGGAGTCCAGGAGGACGCTCGATAGATTTCGGGGCGGCCAGGTGCGCGCCCAGGGACTCGTAAAAGTAATTTAAATTGGCTACTTTAAAGCGGTACTCGCGTTCTTAATTAACTTCCGCGGAATTAAGTGGACCTAGCGGGAAAGTTAAGAGAAGGATATTTCAGATCACCAGGGATTGCTCGGGCAGTGTCGGTAATTATACCGAAACTCTCGGGGAAAGGGGCGAGGGGACTGCGAGTTTCTACGTTACGGTGCCGATCCAGACACCGCTCGCGCGAAAAATGTAATTAATACAATTCGCCGGACACGCTATTGTTTCCGAAACTCCTACAAACTCTGGACGAGGATGGTTTAATTTTTTGTAAGATCGTAGATTGCTATTATTAACGGAAGATACTCTCGGACTAAAAACACGGTACGTATTCTAATATCGCGCTCCCCATACCCAAGAATAAGGAGTCAAACATGAACACGAATCGCAGGTGCGGAATTAGTCGTGTAGTAAAAGCGGTCGACCGTGGATCCGAGGATCGTGGGTTCGAATCTCTTATACTCTTATACTTGAGTATAACGAGTATAATTGAGTTATAATTGAGTATAAAGAAAAACTTATACTTGGAAACATGAAACCTACCATTTAATTTAAACAAATTTCTTCGATAGACATGGAGGGCATGTATGGGTCTGACTGTAAATTAGGAAAAGAAGTAAATAAATAAATTTAGAAAAAGACGGATATCGCGGTGAAAATAGTCGCGAAAAGTCGAAGTCGATGAAAACGAGGGTTGCTCTCCGCCGAAAAATGTGTGTCGTCGCGTCGTGGGTATAATCGCGGGAGAAATTTTTCAACCCTCTCCCCGGCGGGACAAGTGGTTCTCGAAAGGGCTAAGAAGGAAAGAGGGGTCTCGACGCCCCTGCGTCTACGTACGCCGCTCGTACATAAATCACGTAGTAGGGGTAGGTCAGTGCGGGTTATCCTCCGAGGGTTGAAAGTTTCAGGGGAGAAGGAGGCGGCCCGCACTGCTCGAGACACGCAAATTTAGGGTGGGTCGTCTCTCCGTGAGTCGCACACGTTTCGCGTGAATTTCTCTGGCTCGTACGCGTCTTTTAGAGACAGGCGAACGACCCCGAGGAAAAAGCTCGCTTCGCCTTTCACCAAAACGCTTCGAAACGAATATTATTTCGTTTCGTGGAAATTCCACCCTATCGATATTACGCATATTTTCGATACATTGGAACTACGTGATAACGAGTTATCATATTCGGAAATAGTGAAACTCTGAAGCTGGACGTTACAAATTTGTATCGGCGAGCCGAAGATAAAAATTACAAAACATGTTTTGAAACATCAACGTTGTAAATATGTTACAGAAACCAGGAATAGAATTCGAAATGACGCGAACTCGCGTCAGCGGTCGCGAATTTGTTAATTCTACGATAGAATAACCAAACGAACGGGTTTTTCCCGATTAAATACAATTTTCCCCTTACGCTGAACAGCGAATATTTTCTCGTTGAAACGCTACTAGTGTCTCTTGTCAACTTTAAACAGATATCGACCGCGATATTCGCGATTCCGTTTTTGCCCTCGAGCTTGTTTTCCTCGGGAAAAAAAAGGGGGAAACTTCGATTTTCGAGATCGCAATCGTTTTTTAACCACCGGTTGTACCGTCACGCAGAACGCTTCCGATTCACGCTGCCGATGAAACTCCACGATAACTTTCTTCGAACGAAAACGCTTCGCGAAAACGTCCACGATTTTTGTCGCGCTCGTCGAATTCTGACAAATAATAACATGCCTCTCCCCCTCCCCCTGATTACATTCGATAACAACCGTGAAAATAAATTCCCGCAATGGGGTGGGGGGGGGTGGGGGTGGGGAACAAAGGGAGAGAGACGAGCGTCGTACGTAGTATGCAATTCGGGCGTAGACATTTGCGAGCGACGAGACAGGGGAGCGTCGAGGGGTGTTGCATTTTTTCTTTTTCGACGCAGGGATATGCACCCCCGCGGCAGCTACACTGGTTACGGAAGCGATTTGGAGAAACGTGCACCTGTCGTGCGACGCCTGCAATCTGGAAGAGCCAGCCGACTCGCTCCGGATGAGTTCTTGATTGCCGACGAAGAAAAAGACCGTCCCCGGTGCGCGTCGATGCCGCGTAGAAAAAAAAAGGTGTACCGATACAGGTCGTTGAACAACACCCTGCAGAGCCCTAACCCGGAAGCAAAAGCGCCGCGTAGGCATCCGCACGGTTGGATAACAAATCGGCCATGGCTCTAGACAATAAAACTTTTCCTCGACGAACTTTTCTAGTACGCCATTGATAATCCTCTCTTCCTCGCGGTGCCGAGGCGAGGCGGACGCGCGCTTTGTTCCTCGTCGCCTTCGCGTGAAAACGATCGCAACGATTCGATCGGTAGACCGCCTTCGACTTCGAGGGCCTCTAGGAATTCTTCGATCCGCTAGCAAGCATTAGGACACGCAGTCTCGGTTGGAACGAGGCTTAAGGCGGTCGGCAACTTTTTGGGGGGAAGAGGAGCGTCGAATTTATCACGAATAAAATCTTTTGCGTTACGAAATATATTTTTTGAAAGAGAAGCCAATGGCTTTTGTATCGAAGGAAAATACAGGGTGTCCCGTACTCGGGTGGTACAAGCGAGTAGGGGGTGACTCTACGTGAAAAATTGAATCGAATGTGTGGAACAAAATTTTGTCATATGACGCTTTATTTTTGAAAAAAAAAACATGAGTTTGAAAATTTGTCGAGTACGCGTGTACTTGATTTAGCTTCGGTTCGAATAAGGAGAGCACAGTTTCGGACATCACTTTCAACAATTCATAAATTAGACGAATTCTGGAAATCTGTTCATCGATCCATTGATAACATTTACGAACAAGAACGGCCAGGTGATCTACAATGAAATCCGTCGAGCTGAAGCTAATCCAAGTGCACGCACACACTCAAATTTGATTCTACATCTTCGATTCACCCCCTACTCGTTTGTACCACCAGTTACGGGACACCCTGTACAACACAAACGTTGCGAAAACTGATAGAGAAGAAAACACTATTCCCGCTTTTACTGTACACTAGCTCTGTATAGTGGAAGTTCGCGTTACTCCTCTTCCGCGTTATTTTTATAGGCCCTTTCTATCAATTCACGGGAGAGGGGGGTGGGTCAAATCTTCCAATTTTTTAAAATCATCAGCCTTAACGCGCTCTGGCGTCTGGAACAATACGCTCAGGGGACGGAGAAACCGCTTTTAGGTGGGTCGGGATCGATAGCTGCAAGCCAACGGCCGATGTTTAACATTCGTTTCAACGATTCGTCGCACGCGATACGCGTCCCTGTCCGCAAATTGGCCAAACACCACGAAGGTTGGCAAAGAGGGTGCGTCAGAGGGTGAAGGAGAGTTTCCAAGATGACGGGACACGGCCTCCCGCGAGTCTTCGCGAAGATTGGGTCATTTTTGAATTGTTAGTTGTTCTTTTTCGTATATTCTCGCACTTTATTTATCGAAACCGATAAACTGTATCGTTGGTTGTCTTTTAATACATTGTCGACCGGTCACGAGTAAACTTGTGTTTGTGCTTGGATTATCTATTTCAATTTATGAAATCCAGGGCGATACAGAATATTGCAAAAGGTTTGTTCATCGTGTTTAGTCGTATCGGATTTTTATTCTCTTCTAACGATAGACTTTTTTGATGTTTATACAGTTTATCGGAGTTTATTTAAATTGTTTCAATTTCACATTCGACTACGAAATAATAGCCGGTGACATGGAATCGGTTCTAAGTAAAATTGCCGGTCAACGGCGTGTTAACGTATCTGGAACTGTAAATGAGAAATTCTGACCGTTGGGTCGCGAGTGACCCGACCCCCCCCCCCGAAACGCGGAATCACTCGCCGTCGGACGGTTAAAAGCTGGCAACGCTCGGGAGCCACCCTGGTACGGGGCGGGAGTGTAAATTTTCATTTTTCAAGGCTTTCGAATAGCATCCCCCCCTTTTTCAATACGCTTTTCCCCGATGATGGTCATTGAATCGCTATGTTTCACTTTATTACGCGACGTAAATGCACGCGCATCGACGAGCAACATTTTTTTTTTCCCTTCGGCGTGGCGTAACGGCGCTTCGCTCGTGAATTTTCGTAACGGCACCCTTTGATATCGTTCATTCAACTTTTCCCGATCTCCCCATAAAAAATCCCGGGGCGCAGGGGCGTTTGTAGCCGCCGACATAAACTGTTGCATTAATGGAGACTAGCGGGGGATCCGCGGCGACGACCCCGCGTCGCTGCCGCGATAAATGCCCCTGCGCGTCGGGATCCCCTTGAAACGACTTTGACTTCGAACAAAGATTTACTAAGATTCACCCTAACCTCCACGCACGCCGAGTTGTTTCGTATCAAGCTCGACGCGCGAACAGTTGGCTCGCACAGAATTTTTCAAAACGGAACCTCGAGCGGTCCGATCACTTTTGCTTTGGCGATCCTTGCTGTCCTCTCCGATAACAGTTTCCGTTCTCCGTTTCTCACGTACAGGTATGCGTTACGGGAACCCCATTCCTTCACGCATCGGCGACAACGTCCACGTTCACCGGTCAACTTTTTTCAAATTTCTACGAAACAATTACTATCGCTACAATTAGAACTGCTTTTTTCCTCCCGGTCGAATACCAGCGACGAAACTAATTACCAAAACGCGATCGTTACGCTTTCTTCCTACGTTCTTGTCCTCGCTTTCGATCACTGCTTAGGTTACGCGCAATCCAGACCCGACCACGTGTTTGCTCCCGGGTTACTTTGCAAAATTTTTATTTGAAACAACTCGTTCTCTTTCTCGCGAAAAGAGAAAGGAATGAAGTACGAGACACGATGCGGTACAATAACGCGGGAGAACAAAGTCGAGAATAAAATAAAGAAAAAAAAAAACGCGGCAAAGTTGGCGGGAATTCCCAAAATAGCAATACGGAGTAAAGTGCCCCGCTGCCGTTGGTGTCGCGAGGCCTTGGTGGCACCCGGACCGTGCTCTGCGTCGTCGTGAAAAAATTAGTCGGAACGATGAAAGATTAACGGGTAGGTCCGGCTCACCTGACGTTCCTCCTCTCGTCGAGTCGTTATCCTGGGACAGGGGAACCCCAAGGATCGGGTGGGTGGCCCGGTGAAAAAAGCTCGAGGACGAGAGGGAGGAAGGACGGAGAGGGAGGGAGAGGCGGAGGGCGAAGTGGAAGAAGGAAAGACGAAGAGACGGGAAGAAAAAGGGAGAAGAAGGGCGACGCGGTGCGGCGCGGCGGGGGCGGGCAGAGAAGCGAGGAGACAGAGGGACGGTTCTGAAAGGGGGTTGCAATGCGAGTGCAATACTTTTCCGTGAGACGGCACCAGTGTCGTCGGCCCTGAGGGGTGGGTTCGGGCTGGACTGGGGGTGTGCGTGGGGTCAACGACCGCAGTTGGGGTGGCTTCCCCCTACCTGCCACCCCCGCACACCTACTCCCCTCCCTCCCAACGAGTTCCTCTTCCTCCAGCCCCCCTTCTCTTCCTCCTTCTACACTCCCCTACGCGCTGTACGCCAGGCCACGTTGCGGTAGGCGGAGGTTGGGGCAGGTTAGGCTTAGCTTAGGGTTCAATATCGGGGAAAACACGGGCTTTTATTTGATCGCTCGCTACGTTTCTCTCTCTGCCCTCTTCTGCCTTCGTCCGACGGAGAACGACGCAAAGAAAGAGCCCCGCGCACGACAAAGATCGCGTTACAGATGAAGGGAGATGTTTATCGAGAGAAAGAGCAAGCGATATACGCATTGCACGCATTGGTTCCGTATTTCTATGATCCTCTGAATACACCGTGGCCAGAAAGGGGGTTGCATTTACCTCGACCGCCGCGGCACGCGGCAAAAGGTCCGCATAATTCATTGGAGAATTTCAAATTCGGTTTTATTGCCAACCTGGTCGAGTTGTCTTTCCAGAGCGCGCGCCCTTTCCCTTTCACCGAAGGGGGTTTATTCTTCGAGAGGTTGCGCGTCTGTGAGGTAAATAAATTCAAACGGAAATCGCGGTTACTCGTGCTTCCTTGTGGTTTACGGGATTGAAGCGCGCTTTACGAGCCGGGATCGCTGCCTACGCGGTACGCGAGGGTTCGGGATCGCATCCAGGGTGGATTCATCATCCCGTCGCCCCATTTTGAATCGGAGACGAGCGATACACTCCTTTAGATACAAATTTTGAAAAAAAAGAAAGAAAAAAAAAGAAATAAAAATGTGAATAAAAGTTTGATTATTTTATCTCACAAATGTCACGAGTATGATTACTTCGTTTCATTTCTTTCATTGTCTATCGTTCGAGCAAAGTTTCACTCGTCTCTCGTGAATTCAACGTGCTTCTCGTCGAGTGATTTTTCAAAATGTGAAAGAAATTATCGTTCAGACATGATTTTTAGTGCTGTAAAAGATCCGATGGGCTTCGTCTCAGGGAAACGAGGCTTTCACGGACCACTGGCCGCTACAACGTTAATTACTTCCTCTCGAAGCGATCCGTCGTTGCTCGTCTTTCTTTCAAATTGCCGTAATGAAACGTTTAAGGGATCTCGTTTCCACCAACCACTCGATGGCCCGTCTGTTTGTAACGAGCCTCGATCGATCGGCTCCAGAATTATTTATTAAGGGTCGAGTTAAGAAAGGCGATTTCCTCCCAACAAATACATCTCGTACTTTTACATACTTCCATAGAACAAAAATTAGAAATTCGATACCGGGTAAGACTTGGGACATATACAGTCGGTCCTATAAATATTCGTGTCCGCTATGTCTATTGAAGAAGTTTAACTAAATTAAATAATAGTTCGATATTATCAAATGAATTTTTCAGTACAAATATGTTTATGAATAAGCTTATACATGTATATATTTATTATACAAATTATATATTTATATATATATTTATACAAACGTATACTTGGAAATAAATGTCTTCGATAGACAAAGAGGTTATTTATGGGGCTGCCATGATTTTTCAAGTTAAACTTGTTAACCCTTTTGCAGTTAATTTAAATTAATCACGTTTGACCGGTTGTTCCTTGATAAAGTTGAATATAAGAAGCTGTAAAGCTTGCTTGGATGTAGGAACAATAGACAATTTGGTAATGTCACTATTGAAAATGAAAAGAGACGACGCCAATGAGATGGAAAGGGTTAGATTACCGAACTCGAGGGTGGCTGGCGCCTGGACTGCACCACGATCTTTGCGTTCGACGTTCCTTGCGTTCCGGTTGCAGGTTTCACGGCGTCGATGGGGAACGACGATCGCAGGCTAGACCCGCGCAAACATCTCTAATTGTCAACGAGTAACAAATGAGCCGCATTCATTGCACGAAACGATTAACTCCATAAAAGAAAAAGTTGAGAATTGTGATCAAAATGGCCTCTGAAATAAATTATTTATTATAACGATGGCCAAACAAATTTTGCAGTTTATTGGTAATAATCGTTATTATTCTGGAAAGTTAACTATAATAAGTTAACTATAAGTAAAAAGACTATACCAAGTGCTTTGACACTTAAATTTCAGATTTTTCAAAACGTGGAATTAATCGACTTGCGGGGTGAAAGGTTCAAATATCGAAACGTTGATGGTTCACCCTCGGAGAAATCGGTACTTTTTACCAAAAAAAGAATCGTTATCGAGCTCTTAAATTTAACCCAGACGTAATCCAGCCTTGAGGGTTAATCCTTTCGAACCTGAATTATTTTTTTTTTGTCATTTTTAGGGTTAACTTGGACTAAAATTAGTATGAAAAAAATAAACAAAAAAGTCCTAATAGTGTACTTTTGGAGGAAAACTGGTCTTTCTTCGTGTGGAAAAATATGGACATTCGCCCTAAACGATAGTATCAGTAACGCATAAGTCTCATTAAATAACGTGTCCTCGATTGTGGACGCCAGGTCTGGAAGGGTTAATACAAGAAAAGGATTCGAGAGCGGCTCCCTCGTGGCACAGTTCTCGACTCTTCCGTTGTTTAACCCCGCGAGTTGTTGCCAATCGCGTTTAAAGTTGCCTTCTCCGGAGGCAAGGGTATTTTTGATTAAAAAAGAGAAATCTTCCGAGCAATACGGGCCGAGGTTCAGCCGCAAGATTTCGCCGCGACGCCCAAAGAAGAGCGGAGCAGGATGCGCCTGCTTGGAAACGGAACGAATTAATCGATGTCGAATGATGGGTTCGGTGGGGGCTGGGGTTGGGGGGGCCGAACGAAAAAAAGGAGAGACGGGAGGAGAAGCTCGGCGGTGTCTAAGGGAGAAAGCCAGACGCGGGAAGAAAGAGGAGAAAGCGAGGATGTTAGGCGTGGGAGTGCGCGAGAGGTGACGGGAAAGGGTGAAGGACGCTAAAGGGGCAGACGGATTTGTGGAACAAAGGGGGTGAAAAAGGAGACCGTAGTCAGGGGTAGAACGCTGAGCTGCCAATCAGTCATTAATTAGAAACTACTCGAAAGTTACGCACCCCACGGACAGGGCTGAGGAGGAGAGTTCGGGAATGAAGGATCGGGGTGGAGGTGGGAAACGTCGTCACCTATTTTCGAGGGATTTTCATCAAATTCGGCGCAATTACGAGGGGAATTACGGAGGGAGGAATGGCGACAACGAGGTCAGCCCTATTTTACGCGGATTAGTCGAGAATTTCCCCCGGCAGACGGTTGCGGTAGTTTATTAAGGGGGTCTTCGGGGTCTACGTGGTACGCTTAAAATTCGAACGTTAATTCGCGCAATCTCGTCTCGACCTTTTTCCTGTTTTTCGGCGTTTCTATTGCAACCAAAAAAGTATTCGTTCTACGCGTTACTTCTCGGCTACCGAACAGCGAACCGTTTTCATAACCAGGGTTACGCAATTCGCTCCGCAAACGGACAATGAGATTGCGTAACGCCGTTTCATCGATC
The DNA here is from genome assembly GCF_026283585.1 of Hylaeus volcanicus. NCBI lineage: Eukaryota > Metazoa > Arthropoda > Insecta > Hymenoptera > Colletidae > Hylaeus > Hylaeus volcanicus. The sequence continues at coordinate 24,941,381 of NC_071979.1, forward strand.
CTTGTCAATTGTACAGCTTGTTAATAAGGGAAACGCGCTACTCTACATTTCAAATTACGGATGGAACGAAAATACGCTACGAGCTCGTCCTGGAAACTCGCGGGACACGGTCCTCGAGGAACTCGCGGCAACGAAAAACCGACTTATACCGTGGATCGTAAAGGGTTCTCGCAAGGAGGACTTCCGAAAAGGATACTCCGGATCTCGTTCGTCCTGTATCGCTTAATAAACGCCGGAGCGTCCTCGCGAAGACTCGGATACGCCCTGACGCCACCGACGACGTCGGCCGCCGCAACAGTTCTAATCTGCTTCCATTTCCGTAATGAAATTCCGTCGCCTTGGATTCCTTTCGTGCGTTTTCCGCGACGTTCCTCGTCGGGCGGGGAAAATTCAAAGGGGACCCGTCCTTGGAAAAAATTCAAACGAATCGCTAAGGGACTCGACGTTTTCCGTGTACCGGGGTAACCCCTCGAGGTTCGCGACGTTGTTCCGCGTTTCAGTCGTGCGAGGGAGGGTGGAGGGCGGGTGAACGCTCAGCATCGAACGCTGATTGGCCAGGGAGAAGTCTTCGAAACGGGACGACGGTTCCTCGATCGCTTTGAGAGGCAATGAACGTCGAGCAATTAAGCGTCGTCGGTAAGGAAAGCAACGAGGGTGGAAAAAGGGGCATGAAAAGTCCGGGCAAACGGTTACAAGTATTCCATCGAAGAACCTCGACGGATCCCCCTGCTTGCTCGCTAGCAGGTATACTAATTATTGGATCAATGTCGACGGAGGGTCGAGGAAGGAGGGAAGGGTTAGGCAGCCGATGGGGTGGAATTCGCGGCGGGGTGGTCGGGGATGAAATTTTAAACGGTGGCTGGGCTCCTCGGACCCCCCTTTTTTTCGAAGACCCCGCGATCGTTGCTAATGGATGCGGTTATCGATTCCACGAGAGGATTCGATGATTCCCTGGTCATCGCGAAGGAACGGTTCATCGAACTTGGATGAAAAGCCTCTTGTTGCCGAATGGAGCTACGCGGGATCTTCCATGTAGCCGTACAGACCGACCGCGTTAAGTTGCCGTCGAATCAGATTCGCTTCGAGATATACGTATATTTGTTATTGGCCCCGCGGCTCGCATCAAAAGTCCACCGCGTGATAAAGAAAGCCAAAGAAAAATATAAGAGTGACGAGAGCGAGTGACAATTGGAATGCATTGGCGTAACAGTGAAATATTACAGCGAACAATTACTTAATCCTCTATGGGCCCAAATATCGTTCAGGTCACATGCTAATACGTCGACAATTTACCCACTAATTTTAGTTTTTCCAAAGAAAGTCAAAGAGAAATATGTGAGTGACGAGAATACTGCTTGACACATTTGCGATCGATAGATATTTTACGATTCTAATACCGAGTACTCTTTTTTTTCATTGATAGAAATTTTTGGAACTAGCTCTTGGATCCAATCAGCAAATTTTATTCTTAATAATTACATTTCATCATTTACTTTTGTAGATCAGTTGGCTTTTGTCTCTTTAGTCTTCTCGTTGTTGGCGCTTGGTTTACCATCTTGGCTAGTTCGTTGGGATGATTTGTTATTTTATCTTCGGGTACTGACGAAAATAATAAAATTCTGAGCTGGACATCGTAAATTTGTATCGTTAGGACGAAGATAAAAGTTACAAAATATGTAGCGTATACAATTTTCATAAATTTTTCACAAACAGAAACAGAACTTTGCACATCTATTTTGGAATAAACTCGAACGAAAAAGGGAAGAAAAAGAAAGACGTTTCGCTAAGGAAGCAAAGAAGACAACACGAAAGACGAGGCATCGAAGGTAATTAATCCGGATTCGTGAATTTTTCGAGCTCGCAAAACTGACTACCACGGAAAACGTTAGATTCCATAGTTTCCAATTCCACGAGGATTTCAATTCACTGTTTTTTTCAACCTTTTCATTTCGTAATTGGCCATTCACTGCAGCCCGAAAGCGGATCGCTGCTTTCGTGCATTATCTTGGGCGCGTTCAGTTCGGCCGAGGCAATCAGCTGATTGATCTCGTTCGGCTGGTACCAGAGACTGGCGAAATTCTCATTTAGAGAAAAAATTTCAAGCAACGAATAATAAAATAAACGACACGATGCAATTTCGGCTAACGAGCTGTGCTAGGTCATTCTCGGGTACAATGCGATTTATTTACAACTAATTACGGTAGGATGTATCGATTGCGAGGGTAAAAGTACAGAAAAGTGAAGTGAAAGTTGAAGAACAATCTAAAGGCTAAAGGGTTAAATACATCGAAGGAAACTAGTTTAGGCGCGATCTCGCAGCCGATAGGCTCTCGGGAAAAGCTGCGTGCTAGATGAAATTGGGACCAGCAGAGTCGATGAGTCCGTGGGTTTTTGCTGTCTCGCGTGGCTCGCTCGTTTATACCCAACTACTTTCAGAATCAGACCGAAACACCCGGAGGCGGTGCAATCGCTAGTTCGGTGCAACCTAAATTCGCAGAGGAAAAACGAAAATCGCATCGCGATTCCATCCGAAATGTCGTGGTAAAAACTAGCGACGTTCTTTACAACAGAAAGCGGACAAGATCGTTCGTAGACGTCCAATTTTCTCGGTTCTTCCGGAAGTTTCGTCTTGGAGTTAGGTGCGAACGGGTAAACGGGAAATTTTTGTCACTGGTTAATAAGACTCGTTAATTGTTCATCCGTCGGAGGGGTCTGCAACGAACGGAACGAGTATCGGTCAGATTGATCAAGGGTCGGAGAATACGGAGGGTGCGATAGAACATTCCGGTTCGATTCATGGAGTTTCTCCTCAACACTCACCCCTGCGCGAGGTCATCGCACCGAACCGACGTACGCTGCTCGCACTTTTTAGCCTTTCGCTAATTACCCGAACCTTCGCAGCATAGACTCATCCGCGATCCCGACCGTATCGAGTAGCTAAGGGGTTGCAACGCACCTTCGCGATTTCACAAAATCGAAAATACCTTGTTCTCCCTCGACCAAGTTCGTTTGTTGCTCTGCGAGCGAAAAGTTTCGCGCTACCTCTGTTTTTCCAAACGAGCGAGAGCGAAGCGCGCATTTTTACTAAAAATAAAATTATACGAGGCGCCATCGTATCGAGCGCGGATATCCAGGAAACGCGGTTACTCGAGTCGTCGAGCTGGGAACAAAACTCCCAGGTTCTTCTTTCCCGCTCCAGACTGGTTTCTTCGATTATTAGAACTCCTGTTCGTTTACGCCGCGCGATCTCTTCCCTGCCGCTCTGTTTTCGCGCCGTAGACGCGCAGACGAGGAGCGAAAAATAAGGAAAAGTCTAATCGAGGCGGCGTTTGAGCGCCGACACTTCGATATAAAACGACGACGGAACGCCGCGACGTGAAACGGGAATCGAGGTTGGCACTCGAGAACGGGGGTGCCGTTGGCGGCAATTATTATCGCCACCTAGCAGGTAAGAGGCATCGCCGTCTTGGTGTGTGCCGCTCGGAAAGGCTAATTGCCAGTAACGAAGAGAGAGAGAGGGACTACCGTGATCCTACGAAACAGCCGGCAGCTGGATCACCAGCGAGCTTTGACGAGTCTAATCGCTCGTGTAACGAACTGGACCGTACGATCGCAAATTGCCCGTTTGCTCTTGGGGCTTGTTTGTACTCCGCGGCGACACTCGAACGTTATTCCCGATACCGTGGGCGCACAAAGATTCCACTTCTATACTCGATATACCGGAAATGAAGTCTTCTTTCCCCGTTTCGCGCCGGCTACGGGAGTCCTCGAATCATTTTTTAAGAGGACGAGTGGCACAGATTTTTGGCTTAGGAGGACCACTCTTCTGTTAACCCTTTACTTACTGGTGGGACTTATAAGTCCCGTTTTCTCATGCTACTGCATTCATTTAAACGCTTTGAAACCTATCGTGACTTTCTACTTCTATTAAGTTCGTTTTTGAATTGTTGGATAGCAGCACAAGCTTTTCTTTTGTAAGCTTGTCAGAGACAACTGTATAAGATGATACAAGACCAAAATGCCTTAGTTTGCAGTACCACCAATTTGAACACAATCGCCGCGACGGTGTCAATGGAACGCCAAAGGTTTAAGCTGCGCTGTAGGTCAAACCTGCGCGCGTATTACGCGAATCGAGCGATTTCGAAACGAAATTTCAGCGAGACCCGAGACTCGGTCGCAAGATCTTTTCAACGAGGAACTCCAACGTTATTCTATTTCCTGTTTCGAGTCCTCCCTGCTCGAGGGAGATTTTCCTCCCTCTCCATTCCTCTCCCAACGCGGGCTCTCTCTCTCTCTCTCTCTCTCTCTCTCTCTCTCTCTCTCTTTCTCTCTCTCTACGGTTCTGTCTCCGGGTAAGGTCTCTCGCGAGCGCAGCCTGCTGTGAAATTGAAAAATTTTCGCGCGTTTTGCGGGCCTCCTGCAGACGAGTCACCCGGTGTGCACGCAGACTGGCTGGATTACCGGCTAGGCTTTGAGACCCACCAAACAGACCGGAAAATATGCAGGCTGCATAATTCAGCACGCTCGTACACGTGCATGTGCGTAGACGAGATACGCGCGCGCAACGCCTGCGACCGCCGCAAAAATTTTGCCCGCGTATCGCGTTCGAACAATATCTCCCACCGCGTTTGCGTCGTTCCTTTTTATTCGGGTCTTCCTACTTCGCGCTCCATATATCCGCCAAGGATCACCGATCGATACGTCGCTGCGGCTCTCGCCCGTCAGAATCGGACGCGCTGGAAAGATAATCGAACCACGAATTTCTATAATCGAAATCGAGTTGTTATTTATTGGTCTCGGTGACTTTTCAAGCGGCCATTTTGGTGTGTGATTAGGAGACGCATCTTTCTTGTTACAATGTTCGTGAAATCGTATCAACGGAATAAAATTAAAAAGAGTCGCGTTAAGTTTTGAATCTTCGATAGCATAAATGATTAATGTCGTAGGAGAAGTAGTGTTTATTAGTCTCGGCGACTTTTCTTACCCATCTTGATACGTCGGTAAGAAACGCATCTCTCTTGTTACAGCCTTCGTGGAATCGTATCGACGCAATAAAATCAAGAAGGGATAATGTTGAATCGTCGATAGCACAAATGATTAATGTCGCAGGAAAAGTTGTTATTTCAATTTAAGTTTCGAAACTTTTGGGACAAACCGTGTGCGCGGAGACTCCTGGAAGCAGCCATCCGTGGCAGCGTTCGGTCCGTTCATTTTTACGTCGTCACGCGAGGAAAGTTCGTCGCATCGGTCGCGCGCTCCCTTTTTGTAATTGCAAACGGACGAACTTTATATTTTATGGCGATACAGCTGCCGGCGACCGCAACGTGTCCGTTCGAGGGGAGAACGGCAAAAATTGTACGCGCTTCGCCCTTCGAGAGGGTCACCGCTGCCCTCGACGAAAATACTCCGTTTTCATGAAATTTCACGATCCTGTTTACAAGATTCTTGAAAATTAACACTGTCAATTTCAGTCTTTGTTACGTTAAATAACATTTTCAGCCTCCTGCTTCGGTTCTCCACGCTTTCTAAGTTCTTCGAATGGATTTCTTAAAGCAGAGGCTGACATTCGAGGCTTGTTTTATATTTTAGAAAAGCATTCGTTGAATTTTGATAAAACCTGACATCGAATTTAAAATTTTGCATCGGGAGCGCACGATAGTGGAGGAGGTGGCATGATTTTCGCGGATCCCTGAAATCGTGACGTCGTTTCCGTGGAATTCCGAGCGGGCGTCCAGCATCGTCCGTCGAAACCGAGCTGGCTTCTCACCGATTCTGTTTTCAGGCAGTGCGAAATCGATCGGGAGCAACAAGTATCTCGGCTCCTTCGGGCGAAAATACGAAAACCAAGAAAATACGACCGGGAACAGCCACGGTAAACTCTCGAATCGAAAACTTCCGTCTCTTGGAAAGTAGCTGGCGATAATTTCAAGGATTGCCGAAACTGCTGCATTTATAATGAGAACTTCTTCGTTGTTCTCCAAACTAAGTACTTTTGCGAAAGATGTCTACTTTTTAAGACGAGCTTCAAATTTGTCGCTACGATAACGCGAATCGTACTTTGATGCTTGAAAGAGAGGAGACACTCGAGCGCAAAGGGTAAATGCAACGGCGTTTCATCTCGAATTAGCTTCGTTAAGAGATACGCCGAATTTCTTCGGCGACGTTGGGAAGGGTCAGGGCTCGCGTTTACTCGCTGGACGATATTTTCAGACTGGACAGTAGACGCGCAAATGTTTGGCGCTGCCGGTCGTCCAGACGCGGTTACAGGTCACTCACCGAATATAAGTAAACCGCCAGTCGCGACCAACGCTCGAGTCGAGCGAGCAACTCGTTTCGCCTCGCGCTCATCAAACCTCGCCAAAATTCTTTCGTTTAGTTGCGTTTCGACTTGCAATTTGTTCGTCCAAAAATGGAGTCTAAGTCGTACCATTACATTATGCTTCACGTTGGATGAGCACAGGCTTATTCGAGTAACCGTCCGTCGCGGTAGGTTAAAACTAAGTTGCACCTCGTCACTTTACGCGCTCTGTATTCCTTAATGTATGTTTATCTAAAATATACACGCAATTCCGCAGACTTTAAAGGCGTTAAATAGAAACGAGTAAAGATAGAAAACGAAACGAACGCTGTTGATAAATTCTTTATAGCCCATAAAGTCGAGTACTCGACGTATCAACGCGCTTTCAGAGCGTTCGTTATCCAGCCGAGGTCTTATCGACGAGTGTTTCCAAAACTGATCGAACGCGTCGTTTTCGAAAGTCTTCGAACGCGAAAGAAAACATTTTTCGCGGTTGAAACGAGCACGCCGGAAACGTCACCCGCTCGATTCCGACACAGGATACGCGCGTACACGAAGAGGAGGAATGGAAAAAAAAAAAAGAAAAACGGGATCCGACCGCGTGCAAACCACTCATCACCGACCATACTTAACGATAAAAGTGTACCGCGTCAATGACCTTGCGTACACACATGCGTGCGGGCTAAAAGTGCAGGCGGCGAATAAAGCGCGTTTCCATGGCGTGGAAAGCGTCGAATTTCAACCGGTCGTTCCTCCTTCGCGTCACGCTCGTCGAATTACGGATTCCTGGTTCCCCTCGCGACCCCCCGCCCGCCCTCCCACGCGGAGACGATCGACGATCCACGAACCAATCGGCCCGATTTCGATCGCGTTTCGCGATCATGGGCCTTAGCATACGTTCAAAGTCAGCCGATATATTTAACGCGCTGGCTGTCAGATTTAACCTCGTAAAAATTTCTAGCAAGTTGTAATTTCGTCTCGAGACTATCCAAGAATAGATTATTTAAACATTTGTCGTAATATTTAATTTCTTAGTCAGGTCACATTCACGAATCCTACATAGACTTATTTTCTTTACCACCTCGCTTACGGAATTAATTCTTGTAGTTTCTGAACGAAAACTCCTGTCACTCATTTCCGGGCGACCTGGCGACTAACGCGTTAACAAAAATATACTTTTTCGATAATTGTATTCGAACACGATTGCGACTAACGCGACAAAAATAAAGAACCGCGGAAAGAGGTAAACGAGGTGCTTCCAAGTTGGGCTTCTCTGGGTGTTTTCGGCCATTCTGGTTTCGGTTCGAGGCAGGCGAGGCTCGGCGGTCTCCGGTCGGCCATTAATAAGCCACGAGGCTTCTCCGTTTACAACGTCCGGGTCAGGTTAATCGGATTTGCGACGAGGCCAGCGGCGAACTCCTCGTCGAAAAACGGCCCCGTCGTTTGCCAATCGATCGAACCGCTCGCGAATCGTCCAACGCGGAGTCGAATGCCAATTCTGCTGACCCGTTACGCAGTTTCTGGTTACGTCGCGGGCTCTCGTCGATCGAGCCACTTCCATTGCTTGTCATTTTCGACCAAGGCGCGATTTACGTACAAGCTATACTTTTCTAAGTTTTCTGAAGCGACCGAACCGCGGCGTGGACGCGGTTTGTACCGAATTACGCGAAGTGGGTCAAAGGTTAAAACTCCTCAGCTGTACGGAAAAAGGAATTAATATTTAAGGGGTTGCCAAAAAAAATAGAAATAAAAAAAAAACGTACTTTCGGGAGAGACTGTACGCGAAATGGGGAGGGACATTTGTTTCGCTGCTGAGAGAACGCAACGAGGTCCCCCGTGCGGAAGGTTAGGGCCGGATGTCGATGGGGAAAGTTTTGACCGGCACGCACGAGCTCTCAGCCGACCGACGGCCGTCCGAAAGGCCTAACGGGCGATTTGGGGTAGGTCCTGGACGAACCGCGATCCCGTCGAGCACCCAGACCTCGCAAAAAGAGGGAGACACCCGGATCGAAGGGAGCCACGGGATTCGCTTGGAAAGTTTTGTCGTGTCACGCGTCTCCTCTCGTCGCGTTGCCAAAGAATTCGCTGTTGCACGCAAACGTTTCGACACTCGTTAAGAATTTTAAATGAAACTTATTGAAATCAACAACGACAGTGTCTACTTCCGACCATCGATTCAAAGAAAGTAGTTTCTTTTTTCGATACAGATGGAAAACACGGAAGCTACTCCGATCTGGGAAAGCGTCCCTCGCAATGTCTTCGGATTTATGAATTTTCGAACCAAACTTGCAGGACGAATAGAGAAAACCGCGAAGCTTAAGACGCGCGTAACGATTTTATTCTACCGTAAAATTAACATCGTCGACGTACCAAGAACCCGTACGATAGATGGACAATTAGGGTAGCAGCCACCCACGGTTTGGGCAGACTTGGTTGCCTTCTTTTGAAAGAAACGTTGCGGGGTTACCCGTGCGCGGAATCCCATTCTGCGAGCGTTTCCATTCTTCCCCGGTTCGACTAGTAGTGAATGTTTCGCAAGTTGCGGAACGGTGGGGCGCTCGTTCCGGCGGGGAAACAGCGTCTGGTATTAGGAACGAAAAAGGGGCCAAAATCGAGGGAGTCCGTGGGGTCGTTGAAAAACGAAGCCCGTCGAATCAACGCGTCTATCGATTTTTATGGTTTGTGTAATTTACGTGAGTCACTCGCGTTGGCCAACCCATACGCGTCGATGCGCGTTCCGTTCGAACAGGAACGATCCGTCAATAGACAAGGGTTACCATTCAATCCCGGTTCTAAAAGGATTAAAGTTTGCCTTGGTTTTTTAATTACGCCCGGACTCTCCCGTTTGGAAAGTAAATTAAAAGTAAAAAAAAAATAAAGAGGAAGGGTACAGCGATTCTTCGCAGGCGCGTGCATCCGCGATCGCGGCGGGAAAAGGTTGCCTAATTTGGATCCAGTCGACGAATGGCTGCTATCGGTACGGTAACGTCGTTTATCGCGCATGTTTACGACGCGAATATGATATTACGGTCCGCGGTAGGCTTTCGTGCTCGTTTCGAGAAGATCGATGCGATATTAGGACAACGCGGTAGGTTCGCAGACTCGAAGCTCGAATATTTTAATATCTGATGTATTTACGATGCGCTATGGTAGCTCCAGGATGGAACACAGGTCTCTTATTTACAAAAAGAGATATTTATCCCCGATTCCAAAGTATGAGAATACTAAACGTTACCTCAATTCGTTCGAAACCTCAAGATCGACGCGAGTTAATTCCCCAAGTAGCATAAAAATGAAGTCGCTTGTCGGCTGTCGTGGCAACAAACAGCGAACGCAGAAGAGGGTCGCGGGACAATGGCATCGCTCGTTTCCGGGTCGAAAAGCGACGCGCGGGAAAAAGAATTCCTTTCTTCGAGGGATCGATAATCTGTTCGAGTCGCGGTGGTCTACCCTTCCGTCCGTTACGCCCCGTAAACGGAGAGACTTCGAGGAGAATAGTTTGCGAGTTTGTTGCCGCGAAACTTTCTCGGCGCGCGCCTACTTCTTGCCACTTCGCCGATGTCCGACAAAGAATTGAAGAAAATCTCTTTAGACACCTCGAGAGAGACGGAAAGAGAGCGCCTATAGTTGGCCAACTGTCCGACATCGTCGCGTTGACATTGTTTTCGTTTGTGCGTCGCGTAACGGATCGTTTTTAAAGAGAAAACGAAATTGTGCTCGAGAACTGAAGGATTCGATCAGTCCAGAGACATTCTTTGCGTATCGATAACGGACGACTACGTTGTTCGAGGCGTTTCGTTGAGCGCGACGCCTTAAATAAATCGTTGCTCGCCACCTTGGATCGATACGATCGATCGTGTTGACTGCGTCGAGAGAGGCGTGGGGGGGACGAAACGGCGAAACATCGTCGGAATTTCGCGAATTCGACGCGAGTGGCGGGAAGTAGCAGGTTTCGACGAATGCTTATCGCACGGTGACATTCGGTCGCATGCTTACACTTGAGCCACCGACAGGCTGAACGGGTGTGTCCATGGACACAATGGGCGCACACGTTTGCACGCGAAATACACTGTGCCAGGGGGAGGGAAGGGAGACCGTAGAGCCGTGTGTGGCGGTCGTTACACAGGGCCATAATGCACACGGTATCGATCGGTGTTTTTGCGCCGTATGACAACTCGTTACGGAACGCTGATCGAAGCGCGAGCACAAAGTACACAATTACGGTATGTTCGCGGTGAGCGCATCGTCCTGTGAAAGGAAGAAAATTGGCGGAGAGTTTCGCCTTTTCGCCGCTCTTAATTCTCCATTCCCGGTCTTTCTTCCCTCGTTCCAATCCGTCTTTTCGTTTCCACGATCCCTGCCCCCTGCGCATCATCCTTCCTAGCCTCTACGAAAGATGAGAAAAATCGAGGACGAGCCTATCGCGTATACGCCGTTCCACGGAACCGTGGACGACGAAGATATCAGTTCAGAGATTGCAGTACACGAAATTTATTAAAAAAAAAATATATATATCTATATCGTTGCTATACGATTCAACCGTGCAATTCGTATTGTCATTTTTATTCCGCGAACAACGGACCACAAGTGCCCTTTTAATTCCTTCCTCGAAACGTTTTATCCAGAGAAGAATTTTACCCATCTCCGGTTAAGACCACTGTATATATTAGCCTGACGTTTTCTCGCTGATTTGACTTTAATGTCGGGCACCGAGACATCGTTCCGCCGACGTAGCCGCGGGCAAAGGGCGCAATGAAAATATTTCGTTAGATCCCCGGGACGATATTAGCGCGGGAGTTACGGCTGAGAGCGAAAAAGGAAAATCGCGCTATAACGCACGGGAACTGCGGCGACGGTGTGTCTTTGGCGCCGAGAGAAAAACCTCGCGTTTCGCTCAAGTGGATTGCCTTCCTCTCAGAGGAAACGGGGGAAAAACGAGCTGAACGGCGATTGGGGGAGAAAACAAGAGGGTGGATGTTGGGAACCGCGAGATGGAAATTGTCTTTGGTATCCATTCGATTGGTTACCGGTCGCGGCGTAAGTGGGACCGTTGGAATTGGTTCGCGTCCGAAGCTGTTTAATCGACGTCGTGTCTTTTAAGCCTACTCCATTGGAGTTAAGAAGTTAACCCTTTGCACTCTAGGCCTTTCTTTCTGATATCTGTTAGCAACTCGAGATGATTTCTTAGCGTTCTATCGCCACGAATGTTGACCTTAATCAGGCCACTTTTACAATTATTTTATCGACGCTTCGAGTTCCAATAAAATTAAACCTAAACAAACATTACTGGACGATTTACTGCGTCAAACCTAATAGTGAACGAGAGTCACCTCTCCCAAGTGCAAAGGGTTAACCAGACGTAGTCAGAATAACAAAGAACTCGAGGAGGCGCGATTTGAGTGATCGATGAATCCCGTACACCTCCCCTTGGAACGAAACGTAACTTACCCTATGCGTGCCCGTCGCGCAAGAGGAACTCCACTGTCCAGTCGTCTCCATTTCCGGTGTCGAATGCGATGGCCCTGGCGCTGTAAGCAAAAGGAAGAGAATTAGTGGGTCGGTGACGCGTGGCACGCGCGCTCTATCGATTCGGTTTCCTTGCAGCAGGATGACAAGCTAGGGTAACCCGGCACGCTTAATCGCCGGTATATAGGGGTAGGTTCGCAACCCAGGGCAGGTTATGGTGAATCGGAATGCAGGATTAGTCACGAGCAAGCTTGCCTCTGGGTAACGACAGCTGCTACCACCATGTACCGTCGTCGTCATCAACGGCGACTATCGACGCCATTAACCGACGGATATACCTACCCAGCAACGATGGTTAGTGTCATCCGCACTCTACGCGGAGATTCGCGCAGGTAACGCCGACGGGGCCCGCTGAATGCGAGGTGCTTCCTCTCTCTGTCGCTCGCTGGCTCCGATGTTGCGGGGTTTCCGACCCTTTCCAATGAATCTTCGAGAACCGACTGAATGGCGTTCGACGTTATCGAACACGCACCCCTACCCCACGAGACCTCTGCCGTCCGCGAAATTCTTTCTGGAATTTATGGCGCGTGAGGGGATTACTCGGAAACGAAATACGCATCGCGCCTTTTTCTGGAATCAGGCGCTGAACAATTTCTTAGCAAGAAATTCTTACGTACATGTTTACAATAACGCGCGTTATATATGCTGTTTCGAATATATGCTGTATAGAATATATGCTGTTTCGAAGCATCGACGTCGTTCGGAAAGTTCTATCTCTGTATCGTTGATACGTTCCACGACGAAAATTATTCTACTGGGTTGTCCAGAAAGTTTGTACCAATTTTTAAGAAAAACTCAACGGCACGTTCAAATTTTGTAGTATACAGTCAATCCCATGAATATTCGTACTCTCCGTCTATCGAAGAAGTTTGAATTATATGCATATAACAGTTCCGATATTACCAAATGAATGTTTCATAATAAATATGTATATGTGTATAACCTTACATGTACGATATTATTAAATGTTGTTGAATACTCATTCAATATAAAATCTAGAAACAAAAGTTGAACCACATATTTATGAACGAGGGTGTATTTATATGTACATCAACATACTTATACAAACATAAGCTTGGAAATATCAAACCTACCATTTAATTTAAACAAATTTCTTCAATAGACATAGAGGGTACGAATATTTATGTGACCGACTGTATATTTAGCGAATTGCATAGGTACCACCTTGTGTCACACCCTTTCCATCTTTTAAGGGATTCGTACCATATTATTTGTCTTCAATCCTTCCGATATATTCAGACCGGTAACCACCTACCAAAAATCGACACGGACTTTCCAGACAACCCAATAGATTCGCGCCAGTCGAAGGTGGACCAATTTCCACGTAGATGCAAGTCGGTCGGAGCGTAAACAGGTTCGTCGAATGCACGAAAAGAGGTTCGAGCATTTTTTCCAGCGTGTTCCCTCCCTAGTTTCCTGGCGGCGTAACTCTTCTTCGGTTTCGAGACTGTAATTTAGAGCCGTTTCGACGCCGAGGTAATGGAAGACGCAGAGAGGCCCGTAACACCCTCGACGGGTGCACCGCGATCGCTGCTCGCGACGAAGAGGGCGCGAGACAGGGGGCGCTACCAAATTAGTGCCGACGAGTTATAGTTGCTGAAGAGCGAGACAGGGCCGCGCGGCGAAGGCTAATCGTCGAACTGGTTGGGGTGCCGACGTCTCTTCGCGAGCTGCAAGAAAAAAAATATCGGTATCGAGTCGAGGGTAGAGGCTCTGAATATTTAAATCCCGATGAACGGGTGTACACCGTGTTATCATTCATTCTACGGAGGATCTTTTCCACGAACTCGATGAAAGACTTCACGGAACTTACACTTTACTTCTTTTCGATTATTTAAATGTTATCGACTGTCGATTTTACATGTCTCGCAATTGTCGGTTTTAGACACCCTCGCGGTTGTTCGAAGTCGACTAAGTTAGCTCTCTTCGCGCTTTTTATTCGATCCTCTTCGAATATTCGTATATTTTTATATTCGGGGAAATGTCACCCTCTTTTCACGCATTGCACGCATTTCTACTTTTCGAAGAAAGAAATGAAATTGCACTCCCAATTGGTTTCCCAAGCACATGGCGTAAAATAAAATAAAATAAAATACTAAGGGTACAATAAAAAAGACGTCGTTTCTGCAAACGTTAATGCTTGTTTATCATTTATCAGCTTGCTGTGTACCAATTTATTGTTATCGACCTGGCATTCAAAATTTGCACACTAGATAGTAAAAGGTTGTTAGTAACAAGAGCGATTACGTAACTGATTAAAAATTAAAGCTCGTTATAAATTTATTCGTTTGCATTTAACGTAATAAAAGCGACATTACTTTTTTGGTCCCTCTAATAAAATCGAGTTAATTACGGTAAGCCTCGATTTTTTTCTAGCGCCGAGAGCGCAAGCTACAGATACACGTTTAACGCGCATGCCGCGCCGATGACTTTCGTCGAACGCATATATGGGTTCATTGTCCCCGAAGGGTTAAACGGTGAATGTGTCGGTGCATCCTCGGACACCTGACCAACCTAGGCTCCGATGCTGGTGAAAGGCCGCAGCTTACACCCCGAAGCCTCGAACGGTACAAACTGCAACTTGCCGGTAATCGTCTGTAAACCGAATTAAACACGCGTATAGTGTAAGCCACCTATTAAGGAATGCGAGATCTAGCAGGAGATTGTACCGAACGTAACGCGTCCCTCTGCGGACCGCTACGAATCTATTTGGAGATTTAGAGTATAGGAAGGTAGAAAGATCCGGGGGTAACGCGAGTTTCGATGAGGTTGGAGGAATTTCCATTTGTAAATGCTAGTTAGGTGTTTCTAGGTAAATAGAGTTGTAATGGAGTATCCGATCTTTCCGTACCCAACAATAAGGAGTCAAATGAGAATACGAAAGCGATCGACTGTGGATCCGAGGATCGTGGGTTCGAATCTCTGTGCTCTATTAACCGACTTCGAAAAGGAGGAGGTTACTCAATTCGACATGTATATATATATTTTTATTTTTTTTTTATTTTTATTTTTTTCGTTTAGACTCCTACGGTAGTACTCGTGGATGAAGATACACATGGAAAGACAATATGATGGGTTCGCGAGGCACACGTACCCGCGGTGAACGTCTCGTGTCGAGACAGATCTTCCATCGTCACAGAGTAACAACGACATCTCGGATGCCCTAATAGTCCGCGGTCTGGCAACGAAAAGAAAAGGTCCGATGGGCAGCCTGAGAAGGGACAACGGGAGAGGGCGCCAGGTGGATGATCCTCCGATAGACGGTTCGGAGGAGGTTGTCGAGAGGACCGAAGAAAGGGCAGCTCTGGACAAGCATGGAAGAGAGGGACCGGTCCGGACTGGACCGGACCGGAGCAGCCTGGAAGACCGAACAGGGATCCGAGAGGGAAAGGGCAGGTTGGCCCAAAAAGTCGAGCAAGAGTCGAAGAACTCCAGGACGGACCAAGGACCGACGGCGGTTTTCTTGCCCCTCCCTAAACCTCTCGGTTGGCTCTTCCCAGGCGTCCTTTTTCTACTCCGGTTGGCCCTTTCGTTCTATCCACTCGTTCGACGCGTCCTCGTCGCTCCTTCCCCGATTCCTTAGCCGCTTCTTCGTTTCCCGCGGTTCTGCCGTCTCGGTTTGACCGAATGAGCGCACGCAGGTGAGACGAGGAGGCCCACCGCTGGTCCCTACCTGGCCAGAAGAGCCAGGAGGGGAAGACGGCACTGACCTAAAGCAACATGGTCGGCGAAGCCAGATCCCAAAGCGACAAGGAGAGAAAGAATGCGTCGGGTTGAAAAGAGAGCAGAACGAACCGCCGAGGGGAAAATTAATGGCGACGAGCCGAGCGATTTTTTCTGCTCGCCGGTTCGATCGAGATTTCGAGGGGACGCGGTTCCGATCGCGATGCTGCTCGATTCCAGAGGATTCCACCTCCGCTCGAGTTGCGTCTCGAACAAACGGATCGTTGGAATGTTTATCGCGGAGCAAGCGTAGCCGTGCTTTCTCATGGTCTTTTTGTTCCTTATCGGAAAGCATTCCTTTAACAAGTAGGACAACGAAATATCGGTCACGCTTGCGGGCAGTGGCTATCCCCTGATTAGGATGCGAGTCTCGCGCCGAAGTGCTATTCAGCCCTTGACTTTCTCCCGAACCGTCTGGGCGGAAGGGCGCGTTCGACTTCGAGGGCGATCGGATTTTTTCTTAGCGCGTCAGTTTTGCTCTCGTAACGGGCATCCTTGGCACGCATCGAACCTCGCCGAGGAAGAAACGTGTCAAGGAGACGCCGTAAACGAGGGGGTGAAGACAGGAGCGCCGCTAGGGTTAGCGTCACCCGGTGGCGGTAACTCCCATGGCGCCACCCTCATGAATTTCCTCGCGAAACGGACCTCGCGATAATGTCTAGGTACTCGAGTTGTTCGTAAATCGGTCAACCAGCGAACTTAAACTTTCCAGATCGAAACCCACACCTTTGGGAATCAGCTCCTCTTTTGATAACAGTGTTGCGAGATTTCAAACGCTGACACAGGATGCTTAGAGATGTATATAGATATAGTTCGTTGCTTAGAAGTTGGCGAGGCAGTTATTGGCTGAATCCGTTACATCTACAAAGTTACCGAGTAACAAAGACTGCGAACGAGCTTTATCGAGATAAACTGAGAAAGCAATGATAACTATTGGCGTAGACATATGTAAGAAAAATCAAAGAGTTCGAGACGTGTAAGATACATTTTGCAATTAACGCGTTGAGGACCACGTCACCCACATATAGGTGACAAGAATTGTCACCATGCAAATAAATACATTTTGAAGGTGAGATGTTAAAGAAAGTGAATCTAGGTAGGTCTGATAAAATTTAGGGGGGTGGTAAATATAATATTTAATGGTATCAAAATAAAATTATTATTAGTCTGGCAACCAACATGTTAACCGACAATGTAGCGTGAGTGCTCGAAAGAAAAAGGACTCCTAGAGGACCAAAGACCGAACGACGTAACCCCTTTACTTGCCCTCTCTTCAGTTCGTAGGTGCCTCGCCAACTCCTGAGGAATATACGAAACCTCCCACCGATCTTCTACCAAGCGACCAATTGGAATTTTTTCGCGAACGAAAATTTTGGCGTCAACCCTTTGTGACGCCACTGGGTGAAGTTTCTTTGGAAGGAGAGACCGGTCCCCGCTGGGAACGGAAGAACCGCCGAGGACGCATTGTTTCAGCGCGACAGATGGCGCCACCTGCGCAAGGACTCGCGTCGCAAAGGGTCGCCGCAGAAGCGGCGCATCGCCCGGTGCAAATAGAATTTCAAGAGTCGCGCATTAAACGCTTTATGTCGCTGGCGCGCAACCTTTTACGACCTCGCGGACCGTCTCTATGGTAATACGGCGAGGACCTTTTGAAAGCCGCTGCGAAAGTAACGCGATACCCTCGCGAAACTTCAGCTGCTGGATAAATAAAGAATGTTTACGGATTTTTCCTTTTTTTTTTTTTTTTTTTTTACACCCGAGAGAGAAGAGCGGTTGAGCTTAATAAAACCCGGGTCCCTGGCGCCCGCAGTTCTCCGATTCAAGGGCTCGTCGATGGCTCGGGAGGGCCACCCTCCCACGCAACGCGTGTAGATTTCTTGCTTTTCGCGGAAACGTGCTTTGAACGGAGATGAATCGACCCTTAAACGGTGGATACGTTTGCCAGTCGCGGCACGAATAAACGTATTCGACCCTCGAGGTCCTCTGCGTGAAACTTCGCGAAGATTCAAAGAAGACCTTGTCGCTGTCTCGAGGTATGTAAACGAGGAGGACGAAGAGGAGGAAGAATCTCGTTTGGACCATCGAAATCCAGCGAGAGTTTGGAACGGTGCCCAACGTTCCGATGACCCAATTCGAGAGAATTGCGGTTTCAAGGGTGGCGAGCGAAGGAAATGGATTCCCGTGAACTACAAACCGGGTAGGAACGATGGTCTCGGCGGCCGTCCAAGAGTAGGCGAGTACGAGCTAGTAATTATCGCGCGAGAATGCACGCGGTACGTCAGGTGGTCGCGGTTGATTCTATCGCGAAATGTGATTGACCTCGTGAAATTTCCGTGTACCACTCTGCAGGAGCTTACAACGAACGGGCCGAAGAACGATACGTGGAACGGCAGGTTGATATCTCAGCTTCCTACTTCCACTTTGCTTGATGGTTTCTGTTTTGTTTTCAACATTTCATGTTTTTCCCACTGTGAGATATTTGGTGGTTGGTTCTATCGGTGGAAGCGTTTGGTACTCCCTAATGCACGTATCTGCTTTCAGTGCGTCCCCTTTACTGGAAAAGTATGGTGTGTATGCATATGGGACACGTATACCTGGTCTATGGTTTCTCTGTTGTAGGACAAGGCTTTTAACCACCTCTTTCAAATGTCTATTAACCCTCAAACGACGGAAAGTCGAGTAACGAAGCTTTTGGCGAGGAACTCTCGCGCAACGACTCTGCAGACAGAAGCATCGGGATCGCAGGCGTTGTAACTGCCCTAAATTAAGGCTTCTACCCTAGCACTGGAACTTCTCAGCGCTCGAACCTGCTTAGATCTCTAGTTTAAAACTAAACGGATGCATCGTTGCGTTTGCAAATGAGATTTATTATTAGCTAAACGACGGGCTCCGCGGATTCTGTGGGAGCCAGCAAGGACGAGGGTTTTTACCGGCTATACCAGATCTCTATCAACTTTCGTAGGATGGAAAGTCGATAGCACGAGCGAGCCGAAAGAGGATCGACGAGTCGGGGACTGAAAGAAGGCATGGAAGGCACCGCCAGAGAGAGAATCGGCGAGTACGCGAACAGGCGAACTACTTTTTGTCGATCTTCTCCTCTGCGTACGTCCTGCCGCGTCGGGCCATCCTTCGCTCACAGCCTCCCCTCGGCGTGCCGTCCTCTCTCTCTTCTTCCTCGAGTCGTTGCACTTCTCCGGGTGGCGGAGACTCTGCACCCGATCCGGCACGCCGCCCAGGCTTTGGTCTCCACTCTTCTATTTCTCTAGATTTCAAAGCGCTCAAACAGGTTTCAAAATCCCGCCCGCGAAAAAATCCCTGCTCCTCCCTCTCCCGTTCCGTTGCCTCCCTCTATCCTTCGTCGTCATCGTCGTCGTAGTCCTCTCCTCGCGATCCCAGCGACCTCGTTGAAGGCCGTACATCATCGATTCGCGGCGTGGCATCGAGTAACTTTTCGTCACCGACATTATTCTCTGTCCCGAGACACTCGACTGCCTTCTTTCTCCTATTACAGCCAGCCCTCGACTTTCGCACGCTCTATTGTCGGTTGCTGGATAGTTGGCGAGGCAGCTCAATTGGCTGTCGCGTAACGGCGACACCTCTACCCGAGCCCATTCTTGGTATTGGCCGGGTCGAAACACGCATTTTCTATATTGGCCGAGGTAAAAGCTAGCGCGTGACGAACACCGTGAATACGATAGAGCTAGAGAGCAATAGTAACTATTCGCGTAACGTTAACCCTCAGACACCCGACGCTCGCACGAACGATGGAGCCAAGTCACTGTTTGGGCATCAGAATACGAGTATGCGTAGTATACGAGTATTAAAACGTCAAGACTTTGAGATTTCGAAATACGAATAAAGCCTTCATGCATTTTGACAAATTTTTGACTATCGTGGTTGAATGTGATTCCAATTGTATCTCAAGTACATAGGGCAATTCAGAAAAAACACGGTACGCTATAGAAATCTTTATCAAGAAAAGAAAAAAAAAGGTGGTATTCAAGCAACTCTTGACAAGTTTATAAAGAAACCACCGGAAACCATTTAAACAAGCCTCTTCAACTTCGTTATGTATTCATCATTGTATTCTTCAATGATAAACAAATACTTTGAAACACAGTTTTTGGTGCATATTCTTTTACATCCCTCTACTTTCGAACATTCAACAATCTCACACACTTTCAGGAACCAAATTGTGTGCGAAAGTCGAGTTTCTTCTACAGGGTGATACTTCGGTGACCATCTCCTCGTCGTCTAATTCAGAATGTAGAGGTGTCGGAGTCGAGGGGCGATCGCAGCGAGCAAAGGAATCGCAAAATTCGAAGTTGAAAATTCAGGGAAGGAGGTAAAAGAAGGAAAAGCGGGGGAGGGTGGGGGTGTAGCGACGAGGAGAGGAAACAACGCCAATTTAAGCCACGCGCATCGTTCTGGCTTCGTATTTAGGTGGATAATCGGCTTACCGAGGCGGTCTGTCGACCAGCCCACTTTCAGCGCACCGTCTCCGAGTTATTTTGCGCCCTGTGAAACGACGGATCGCCTCCGAACGCTTCAAAAAGAATACGTGATATCTACCTAAAAATCATTTTTGAAAAGGAAATCCTCGCTGGCGCCCAGAAAATTATCGCCGATGATTACGTCGAACCGATGCATATTTTTGTCGATTCATTTCGTTCATCGTACGCGAGCCTCGCAGCTGATCTAATTTTCGCGTTCGGTTTGGAAATGCCGTGGTGGAAGACGCGGCTTCGTGTATGTTAATTCGATTTCGAGCTAAGCCTTAAATTTAACTGGTTTCGAAGTTCGATTCCGGAATGAGCTGCGACAAACGTTCCTCGGGCGAACGAAAACCCTTTTTGGACACGATCCGGGAGCGTGTAACGCGAACTCGACAATTAATTTCCTCGATAATGTAGGCTCGCGGTGGACGAGCTCGATCGATGCGATTTACTCGCTTCTATTTGTTCCGTGTCTATTTGTTAGCGATACTATTACCATTATTATTAAACAATTAAGCGGCTTATTCGACGCATGTAACAGCAAACAAGTTACGCGATTCGTTCGCGCACGGTGAGCTATCGCGGTGGCATTAGAATTTACGTCGGATGTTCGCGATTCGACGAGAAATCTGGACTGGATAAAAGGACGAATTTGTCAAATATTGCACTAAAAGGTACGATACGAAGATATGTAGGTTGGATACACGTTGCGCGGTCTACCTGAAAATCTGCTACTTTAGAATTAAAGGAAAAGCCATTCGATTAACGATGAATAAAAAATTTCAAAAGCGAAGCCTTTAGAAGCTATTGCAACGGGGGATTCAGGACATAAAAAACAATAGAAAATGTTCGTATAAACGCGTGGTCTAATCGACCTACTTCCTCTCGAGTTATAGCCATTTTTGTAGCGCAAGGAATGCGCAGCTGCGTGCTTTTACAGCGAGCGCTCGACATGGTCACTTCAGCCCAAATACAATTCCGCGGATGTTTTGTAACAGAGTTTCTCCGCACAAGCCCAACTTAATCAAACGTTTCGAGGGCCAACGAAACTTACATTTGCATAGTTGATAGCTCGAATGCAACGTTACGATCTGAATTATTCAATGAGATGTTTTCGCGACGAGCCCAAACAAAAGTGACGCGTAACTCTCGCACGCGGAGATTTTATTCGTCGTTTATTATTCGAACACAGTCCCGGAGACAGTCTAGCCGACGTTCCCCCTTGACAAAAGGGCCAATTTTCGTGGAAAGAATCGCGGCAAGTGGCGCGCGCGCGAGACCTCCAGCTTTAACATTTCAAATTCGGCCTGCGATCTGCAAGTCAACGCCAGGCTCAAAAGCTTAACTGTGCCGCGACTGGCCGGCGCGTCGCATAAAAATGCGCGCCGATATTTGCATTCGAAAATCGTCCTCGATACTCGAACGTTCCTCTCGAATACAATCGCCTTCCTGGATATCGGAGGACGTCGTCTCCCTGGATGCTGTGCACCGCTATCTTATCGAACCCTCCTCGTTACGTTCAAAATTACGAAAAGTTCAGAATTAAAGCATTCGTTTTGAAGTTCGAACGATGTGGAAAAGTTTCGGTCAGGCGCGGAAAGAATCGAGACGAAAGGCGACGCGAGTGGACGCAACGGTGGGGCGACAACATGAAATAATTTCGCGTTCGAGACGATCGGTAATCGGTAATCGGCCGATCGGTCCAATTAGCGCGAGAGTATTTGCGCTAAAATTACAGCCGGTCGACGTCGAGGCGAAACCTACGCCCAACCGATGGGTAATCGATACAAAAGTCCACAAGGGTTGGGCCGCCTTAGCGGCCCCGCTCTCTCCTCCTCTTTCCGCCCATATTACGGACAGTGGACACGAACCTGTTGGAAAAATAATAAACAAAACGAAAATGTAGAATCGGAAGTCGAGGATCGTTCGCGAGAAAAACGACTAGGACGACTTGCATTTTCGGTACGATAATGTCGATACTTCGAATGGCGATACGTCACCTTGATAATAATTTGTTCTTAGAGAATATCCAAAATGATCGAGCGAGTAGGTTTTGTTCAACGCCGTTCGATAAAAGATCGGCGAAACGTTCGTCTGCGTGTTAGTTAAATATTTTTAGAAATTTCTTCTCACCGCCGATGCTTTCCCGCTAACAAACGCGTGCTCGTGAGCGCGTCTCGCTCCAGGAGTCGACTCGCGGACAAAAAAAAAACCACCAAAAGGGAAAATCGTCGGCTCTCCTATTTTTTTCCAGCTCGGCAGGCTATTGTAGAAAATTTAACCCTTTATCGCGTTACGCACCGGTTGCGACGTATCGGCCGGCATCGGATTCTTCGCCTCTCCTCAAAGAGCCGCACGCCTCGAGGGCGATTTTAAATATCGACGCGCTGATTTTCTTTTCACGCGAGACGTGTTTTTCGATTAAAGGGTTACCGTGCGGGGAACGTCGCTGAACGCACCACGCGTGCTTCTCCCGTTACGCTTTTGCTCAATTTTTTCCCGTTTCACCAGCTAAAAGAAAACAACGAGCGAACCTGGGTTTCCCAAAGTGTGCTCCACGGAACACCGGTGTTCCGTGCGATGAAAACAACCGTTCCGTGAAAAATCGTCGTTAATAATTGGGTAAAAATAAGGCGCATCAATTTCTGATTATCCTTAGCGACCACCGCCTTTGTATCGTCACAAGTTTTTAAAGGAAAACGGAAAAGACGCCAGGAAATTAGTTCGAACGATATAAATTTCGTATAGTTCCAATTTCAATTCCAGAATGAAAAGTATTCCCGATAGAGTTTGGGGAAACGCATAAGCAGACTGTGGCGAACGGCACGCTGGACTCTAAATCCGAGAGCGCGGCCAGCGTGACGCATCACCGCGCTCATTAATAATATTTTTACGCATATTACTACGTGCTTCCGGCCAAGAGTTCTCTCTACCAGTCTGCAATTGGGCGCACGAGCGACAATACGTTCTCGGTGACGTGCGTGCGTGGACTCGTGCTTTCCGGTCGTATACCGGGTGTCCCAAACGATTTTCGACACTTGCATTCGAGAACGAGATTCTCTAACCGGCGCGTGCATCGAGGATTATCGCGATTCGCGACACGGTTACCCTATTACGAATCGATAGCACCGTACGCTTTCTCCCTTCTGCACTGGAAAGGTTCAAATAGTTTTGTAGACCATACTACCCGTCTCTATATCGGATCGATAATTTTTTCATTTATTTATTTATCAAAGGAGGTAAGTCATACGAGGGAAAAAAAAGCGCAAATAAAATTATCTTTGAAATATACATTAATTCGACGCGATCCCGGGCGCTACGTATAAGTTACGTATTCGATCTACGGTATCCGGACGATCCAGTTTAGATCTAGGAAACGTTTCCATGATAAAAATCTTTCGTTCTAGAACGTAACGCAGGTTGGATCTTTAGGTGGGAGACTGGCGACGAACGGGGTCGATTTAAACGAAGGTTCCGATCCATCGTTAATTACGGATAGCTCGAATTTCCGTTGCAGCGCGACATCGACTGAAAACGGCCGGTGCAACCGACACGGATGGACGACCGGAGGATCGAGTTTGAATATCAGCGGACACTCAACGACGTATCGAGTCGAATCGAAGCCACGCTTTCCGTGGTTTCTTCGTCTTCTTCTCGATAAGGGTAATTTTGTATAAATTTTTCGCGACTGAAAACGAGACGGTTCGTCTTTTTCTCGAGCCCCTTTTCAGGAGACTAATTTCCGCGGGCAGAAGAATTCGAAAAGTAAGCCGGTAGCCGCGGCTGAACGTCGCGACGGTTGGGAAGCATTCGGAGTACTCTGTATAAGACAATCAAACGTTGGGGGTCTCCTGTCTCTAACGAGCAGCCATTTAAGATTTCAGATACGAGCGAGAGAAGAGGAGCGGATAGTGGGAGAGAGTCGTCGATCCCGGGGAATGGAAGAGCGGCGAAATAAAGGCGTCCTTTTAATGGGCAATACTAATCAATGAAATACGAAGCCACGGGGAGCTGGAGATATGCGAGCGGAGAGAACCGGAGAAAGAAGAGAAGAGGCGAAGGAAAGAGACTCGGAGGAAGCCGAGGAGAGCGACGGAGAGAGAGCCGGTCGAACGTGGTCGTGCAAACAAAGGGGGTATGCGGCAACGTACTCTTTCCCTCGCGATGGAACCCTCGCGGGTTCTCTCTGTCCCTCCCTTTCCACCCCGGCTCGCTCTTTCCCTCTTTTTCCCTGCAACACGTACGGTACGCGTTGCACGCGTGTAGCGGCGTCTTTGTCGCTCGATGGCTGGGCGACGCAGAGGGCAGGATATTTTTCAGGATGGGATATTTAACGCGTTGGCCAGGTCAGTAACCCCGGGGAGCAGGGGCCCCGCGATTGGCCGGCCTGCTCGGCGTTCTGCCACGAATTCCCGGCCCCTCATTGGCCGAGCCGGGCCCTGGACCTACACCAACACCCTGCGTGCCACGCACGTCCTACGTTCTCCGTACCTACGTTCCTACGTTCCCCGACCGCTTCTGCACGCACGCTGCACACGCACTGCGCGACCACGCACGCACCGACGCCGTCCGTCCGTCGGTCTCCGTCTCCGTCTCCGTCTCCGTCTCCGTCTACGAGACGCGCGTCCGGCTTCCACCTAAGTAACCGACTGCTCGAGCTACTGCACGAGACTCCACTCTGGGCCATGCGACGTGCCCATTCGATTTCGAATTCGACTTTCTTTCCCGCATTTCTTCGATCACTCTCCCATGCTCGTGGAAACTAACAACATCTCCGCGTCGAGAAGGTTCGGACACCTTTTTAATCGTCGTTCAAAATATTTTTAATCGACAACACGCAATCAATTCAAAGAAGAAATTAATACTTTTAAACGCTTTATTCGAATTTCGTGTACGTGAGTTATTTCGTACTTGCACGAGGTTCTGTAACCTTGCTAATAACGCCGTTCCCGGCACGTCACGAGCCACACATATCTATACAAAAACCAATTCAACGCTTCTGAACGCCGCGAAACATCTGACTTCGAACAAGGACCCGAACAAATATAATATATCCCTCTTTTCCTTCTATCCGTTCGAGTTCCAAGAAAAAATCCTCCACCCGCGCCGCGCGTATAACCGACGGTTTCCCTCGCGATTCCGTCGAAATTTCGCGCGGCCGGGTGGGTCTCTCCTTGCAATTTAATGCGGGCACGACGGTGCGCAAACACAGACGGCCGCAGGCCCCGATGCGAATTTAATATCGGCGGGGATTTCACTTGCAAAAGTGTCGGGGGATTTCGCGATTGAAATGCATCGTAATATTATCATCCGTTGTAATTTCGGTAATGCAGCGGCACGTGAATTACGCACGGATCCATAACGCCCGCGTATATCCCGCCGCGATGTAATTCCAGATACGAGCGCAGGAAACATTCGAAAGTCATGAAACGACCAGTTCGTTTCGCGGAATCGTCCGCCGGCGACCGTCCACGAGCTTTTTCGTCCCGTTCTAGATCATTTCCAAAACGGGTCCGCCGCTTTGAACGCGAGAAACGTTTTTGGAGCATCGAATCCAGCGAGAACGTACGAAGTAATTTGTATATCCTCGAGTCGCGAAGCCACGCTTTCTGGAGGGAACTGTTTCGGGAACCGTTCGACTTTAAATAGGTCAGAAACTCTTGGAGGTGTCACACGGTGCTTCCGAGTTGGGTTTTTTTGACTCGAAGAGCGGTAAAGAGCGGCCTACGATCGCGAATTCGAGCTAATTCGGCAAGAAGCTGGAATTCTGAAAAAACTGCGAGTCCGCGCGCGCGACGCGAACTCATTCGAACGTTTACGCGTACAATTACGCGATATCGATTCAAACGAAACGAGAGAAAGAGAGAGGGAGGGATACCTGCTGCCCGGGACTGTACTGTTTCCAGCGATGCTTTCATGAATAATTGAGCGTGCGACGCGAACGCGACGCGATATAGCTTCGGCGCTGGAATTGGTTAATATTTATTACATCTTCTCGACTCCCTTTTTCTCGCATCGACCGGTACGCTAGATTCGGATGGCTACGTCTTACCTTGGAACAAATTATAAGTAACGGCAATTCCATAAAGAAATAATATAGTCTGTCGGGCACATAGTACACCAAAGTTTGAAATGTATATATCCAAAAGTAGCGATCCAAAGCAGGCACGAGCGGAAGCTCGATAGCTACATAAAGACCGTGACTGTGTTATATACCCTGGAACAAAGTATAGCGTACAAAGGAATACCATATAGGCGAAAATAAAATATGAACAAAAAAAAAAAACGGTAAAATAGTATCGAAATAGTTTCACTCGGAAGCTTAGCCAGCTCTTATTAAGACGCTACGAGCTTCGAAACGAGGCTTCTCGGTCAGAGAACGCAAGTTCAGACGCGATTTCGCTCAGGTTTATCGCGATCGCGTCGACAGCGGCTCGGCGGGAGGATAAGGTCGAAGAGTGGTCGGGGACGGCCGTTTAACGAAACCCGTATCGTCCGCAGGGTTAAGGTATGGTTAAGGGCCGTTAACGTCGACGTAACGGGCAGGGAGCGAGCGAGAAGGAGCGGCTCGTCTCCACCATGCACGCTCGGAAGGCGTAAGGACACCTCGAGAGGGAACGAGATAACCGCGTTTGGATGTAGGCTACCAGAGTCACGACCTTCTTCCTCTTCCTCGCACGATCGCTGCCCTCTCCGCCTCGCAGTCCCTCCTTCCGACTCGCTCGGTCATCTTCCTTTTCTTGTTTTCCCAGTCGTTCCCTTTCCTTCGGTTTCCTCGCCGACTTCCCCGGAAGTCGTTGTCCGAGCCGCGGACGTGACCGTTTACGAGGATACGACTCGGTTACGCGCAATTGATTATTTCTTCGCCGCTTAGGGTAATTTCGTCCGCGGATAATCTACGATCTTGTAATAGTAGGTCGGTAAGAAAATTATGTCGGCTTTCAAACTATACATTTAAATCCACGTATCGCAAATCGGAATAACTTCTGTCTTTTATCGAAATAATATCCATCGCAATTTACACATTTTTGCCAACGAACTGTCAATTTGTTAATTCCAGTAGCGTAAGATTCTGTTGTTCTTGTATTGATAAATTCTTTGAACGCATTTTCAGCAGCTGCTTCATTAGTAAATATCCCATTTGATGATGCCAAATCATCGATGATGACATGAATTTTCTCCGTAACACACTTTGCAACAGTTTGAGACAATTAATAACAGCAAAAATGGTCCACAGCGCCTCCCTCCCACGAAAAATGCATTAAACACCCTTATATGTATAAATCACCTCATCTGTCGTAGATAATATTTTAAAATAATACACATAGCATAATAAAAAAATTCATGTTGGCGCCACGCGTAAACCACGCGGCAATCATCGTGTTAATTTCTTACCGACCCAATATAATTTCGCGATTTACGACAGCGTTTTTCGATCGAAAAATTGTTGGCACACACCCCTTGGAATTCAATTCTGAATTTATGCAACGTAAAAGATTTTGTCCAGGAATGTTTGAGTGGCAAATTTGAATCGTGAATTATATTCGGTGCGAAGTTCCCTCGGACCGACCCGACTAACACGGATCCTATCTCTAGGATACCGTCGGCGACATCTTAAGGGGGATAGCTCTCGTTTCTTCCCGTCCTCGTTTCCGTCCTTTAAGCACACGATCATGTAAATTGTGAGACATCTTCGTCGAGATACCAACTTGCTTCTTCTACGATTATTGTACCCGACGAGACATTCTCGTTCATGAATAAATAACACCGTTGGATCTTCATGTATGGGAGATGTATAAAATGCATGCGATAACGATAATACATATCTGTGTTCTTTATAAGACATATTATCTCGTTATGCGTTATATTAAATAATATTCAGGCTAGCGAAATGTTGCCGAAACGAACGGTATTTGAGCTAAAGCGAACACGAATATAATTATACGTATTCTTTGTCTCAACGACGACAATTGTTCATGGATTTATGTAAAGACAAGTTCCAATTTGGGAAAACTGTAAAATTTCCGAGCTTCCGGTTTCCACGCGTAACCTGTTCGAAACTGTGTATGTTGCCATATGTATGATACATGTCAACACGGGATACGTGTGATATGTTGACACATACGAATGACTATGACTACGATGACGTTGACGTTGGCGACGAAACTGGCTATGACGATGACGATAATATCCAAGCATTTGTGCATTAAATATGCACGAACATCCGCAGCCTAACAACGTCTAATTTATTTTCTTTCCACTCCTGTCACTCCTCGAAAATATTTCCTTTCTCGTGTACAATTAAAGAGGTCCAACCTCCGCCGCTTTCCTTCTCGTATCGGAAACGTTTAAATAAAATATCACGGCTAGTTGGCGAGTAGGAGCGCGGATGCGGCTAATTATCGCGTACGCCGAGCGTCGCGCATATTCTACGAGTTTAACGCGCTGTTTGACAAGTGGAAGCGTCGCGGAGATTTACGGCCACTCGCGAGAGCGTTTAGCGCTTCTCAAGAGCGCGGACGAAATTGATCGTTTCGATCGTTTCCAGCCGCGGAGATGGAACGCGTTTCCTCTCCGTAGACGTAACATCTTCGTCGATTCGAGAGCCGCGAGATACGCTCGTTTAATCGTCTACCGCTTAGTAATCCGTTCGATCCCCTCTTTCTTGGTCTCGGCGACGATAGAGCAACCCCTAATCACGACGAAACGGTTTCTGATAACCTTCTCCGCTAGCCAGGGTAATAAAACCGAGCTTCTAGAATCGGACTCATCTGGTCCGGATGTCGGTAGACTCGACGGGTTCGAGAACGAGCCTCGCGAGTCGTTAAGTCGTCTACAAAAGCCGTCAAAAACGTAAACAGCGGAACGTTGCCCCGAATATCGAGCTGCGAAGCTAAACCGCGCGATCGAGATATTCATAAATTAAATGTTTGCGCGAGCGTATCGGTGTTGCTCGACATTATCGAAAACGACGAAACAAGGCGTCGAACGAAATAAATAAACACGGGTTACACTTTATCGTTACGGGTGCGAAAAATAGCGCGGCGATTACACGGTGTTGCATAACGTCGCGAAGAGATTACGAGCAATATAATGTATCTAGAGTTAACGCACCGAGCAGCTATCCCGGTCATCGCTGATGCTCGGCCGCGCGGTGGCCGTTGCCGGGGAAATAAACTTTCTCGCGGCGTATCGACGGGATCTTAATTTCCATGACTCGCACCTTTCGTCCCACACCTAACTCGGTTGTAACCTGATTTCCCCTACCTCTCCCGTCGACTCCCTCCACGGGAAGCTCTATCACCGGCTTCATAGACCAAGTCCAAGTGCAGCGATCTCGTTGCGCGCTGTCTTCGCGCGCTCGGAGAAACAGGTACGAGTCCAGTCTACTAAACCTTGGTACGGTAGTATTTGGGCACATACAGTCAGTCCGATAAGTACTCGAATCCTCTATAACTATCGAAGAAATTTGTCTAAATTAAATAATAGGTTTGATGCTTTCAAATAAATTTTCATTACAAATATGTACATGGGTACTTAATTAATTATTTAGAAAAATTTATTTAGAAACATCATACCTATCACTTAATTTAGACAAATTCCTTCAATAAACACAGAGGGTATGAATATTTATGGGACTGACTGTACATTATGTCTATTTTACGTATGTTTTCTATATTATTGTACGTCATAAATAAAATCCAAACATCTGGCGATAAGAAGTCTCCGTAGTAAACCTAGCGTTAAAGCCACCGGCGTGTCCGCCGGCGCCTCTATCCGCCGACGTCCGATTCGACTGCGGCCCAGACCCGTCCGATCTAGGCCACTGGTCCTGCCGTCGTACCAATTTTGTCTACTTCTACTTTGAGAAACTTTCACAGACGCACGCTATCGTACCAGTGAGGTAAATTGGTTTCCTTTTCGCGTTGTCGCGTGTGCTATCTTCTCCTCCTTTATCTTGTATCCAAAGAATACAAACTGCCCCTTCCGAAACCGTGGAGGAACGCGACCGGGTGAAAGAGCGAACCGGAAAGAACGACGTTGTTCGACGCTAGAGAAAACTCGCCGAAATTTCGTCTACGGAATCGTTAACCTTGGAAAGCAACAACGATGATCCACGGGTCAAAGGGGAGCGTCTTTTGTCGCAGGAAACGCCCGGTGCGTCCTTTTTCGCGCGGATTTTCCCTCCTGCTCGCGCGCGACGGTTAAACCCGGCCTTTTGAACGCCTGCGAACGTGTACGCCGTTATCTATAGCACCTGTTCACGCTTTTCGTCCAGCCGGTGCCTCTCTGGCCGGCCTCTCCTCTGAAGTGGCACTCTGCCCGAAATTCAGTTTATTCGAGTACCGTCGCTTTAAACTCGTCAGCTCGTAATTACGCGCGAATCTACCTCAAAGGGTCCCTCGCTTGCTTCGCGGCCGCGGAGAATGGAGCGGCCGCAATTACGGGATCGAAGTTGACCTTATTGATGAGGCTAATTCGCGGCCGGGGACGGAAAACCAGCCGCGGTCAGAATTTTAACAATCCTCCCCTTGGAGGATCGGTCAAAGCGGGTTCTCTTTCGCTATGATCTGCACGTTGCTTTAAACCGGAGGGAGGAGTACACCCAAGTACATGCAAGATCGTTA
This sequence comes from Hylaeus volcanicus, assembly GCF_026283585.1. NCBI lineage: Eukaryota > Metazoa > Arthropoda > Insecta > Hymenoptera > Colletidae > Hylaeus > Hylaeus volcanicus. Next base: position 24,972,073 of record NC_071979.1, read on the forward strand.
GAATTTTTCCGTCGATGGCTAGGGGTGGGAGCCCTGGGGATGAAATTAATAATAATAATTTTAGTTTTCGTTCCCTTCGCGGCTTAATTATTTTTCATAAGTCGGTGTATTACCCGGAAGTTTATGGAAATTCGTGTCGGTTTGCGCACGCTATTTCACTCGAACCCTTTGACAAGTATATTCGAAGGTCTAGATTACTCGAAGATTCAGGTTAGATATACGCATGCCGGGAGTCCGTTTCCGTCGAGATCTAGGACGAGGAGGACGGTATGCGAGGACAGAGCTCCTCGGAGTCGGGCAAGAGGTACGTTATTAGCATACGCGCACGGTCAAACGAGCTATTGTCCCATTATCGATGTAGAGGTTCGGGAACCGATAGAGAGACAGGGAGAGGAGCCCACGTATATGGCAATGTGTCGTAATGGGCTTCATCTCGACCCGTCTGCAAGCACTGCCTTCGTCTACCCTTGCTGCTTAATCCTCCCTCCGGGTAAGGGAAGGTGCGATAACAAGCCACCAACCTACCTTCTTCCCTAGCCATCGCCGGCTCGGCTCTAGGACCTCTCGAGACGGGAGAATATGCGCACTCGCGCTCCCGTCAACGAGAAAGAATTCAGGCCGTACGTGGCCATACACTGTGCGAGCCCGAGCCGTGCTCCCCCGACCGAACCAGACCCGACCAGACGAGATCGAGACGAGGATTTTGGGTCACGATAAACACCGCGAATAAATCCCCTGCCTCGAGCCGAGCTTCCGTGAAATCCCAACCGTGCCAGTTCGCCTCGACGAATTCCCTCCAATGTTTATTATTGTAATTGTCTTTAATCCTTTGCAGTACAAATTTTCTGTCTTTGGTACGTTTTTATCGAGCCTCCCTCGACACAGGAACGCAAAGGGTTAACCCTTTCAGATTTGAATTATTTTTTTTTCTCGTACTAGTGCAATAAATTTATTCTACATAACCACTAACAAAATTTACTAGACTTACGATGATTTCTCATACATCCGACATCCGAGTACAAAGGGTTAATTCTTAGGGTTAACTTGGACTAAAATTGGTATGGAAAAAATTTTAAGAAATCCTAATAGCGTAATTTTCGAGGAGAACTGTCTTTCTTCGTGTGCACAGATAAGGAATTCACCCTACACGATAGCGTCGTTAATGTATGAGTCTTTTCAAATTTTGTGTCCTCAATTGTGGACGCAATTCGATGAAGGGTTAAGGCAACCTTTAATATTCTTGTAATTTTTATAACATCCTAGAGCCACGCCACGAAGAACGTCTGGACCGATAAGGGGGACCGTTTAAAACTCCACGATAATCGCAGAGAATTCTAATCACGGGTAATCAGCATATTCGATGTTAGTTAACGGCAGCGCGCGCCTGCGACCCGTAAAATCAAACGAGCTGGAACAGAACGACATCGATTCGTTCGGAGGAATGGACAAACTTGCTACGTTCCAGCGGTCCGCGACACGGTTCCGCTCGCCGTGACTCGTTTAGCACCGATTTAAACTTTCGATTCGAATTCCCTTATTAATCAATCGCCAGGACCGCGATTAAGTCCATCGCTTAGACGCGTCTTGCGGGTAATTCGAAACGACGATACGGAAACAACGCAACCGGGACGAATGGATTTGGCAGGCATCGCGGCGTGAAACGTTGAAAATTGCGTCCAAGAATATTTTACAGGAAACCAGTGGATGTATAGATAATAGATTTTGGAGTCGTGTTTATACGCAATTCAAGTAGAGTAATATATTTAATGTATAATAATCTTAGCCAAATTTCCGTGGTTCGACGCGCGCGATAATCGCGGGCCGTGCACGCGCGTGCGTTTTTCTCTGCCTCGTTCGCCTCGTTCTCCTTCCCGTCCTTCGACGTTCCCCGCTCGCACTCGAGTCCGTCAACAACGATTTTCCGTCGTCGCGGTCGCGCGAGAAGAGACCCTTCTCGATGGCTTTCGCCAAGTGAAAAAGAGCCAGATATGAGGTCGAAAACCAGTCGGAGAGGAAAAATAATGTACGGAAAATTTAGGTCCTCACCACGCTTTTCAAATGGGCACTCGACTCGATTGAAGGGCGTCTTGCGGCTGGTGCGCGCGATTATTTTACTAATTATTCAAATTTTTCTCGGCGAAACGTTTAATATAAATAAATAAACGAGCCCCCGCGAGTGCTCGATCCGAAAACTCGAGAACGAAACGGGGACGTAGGAAATATTTGCCGAGGTGCGACTTGAGAGGAAAAACGAACAAGGCGGAGCAACTCGAAGAAATAAGTAGAAGAAGGAAAGTCTGGTGACGAGGCTGGTCTGGTTTTACGACTCGAAACCCGAACCCCGTTTCGAGCTCTCCTTCTCCGTCCCTCGGAACCGTGGGCCTCGGAGCGCACGCCGCCTCACCACAATACCTTGGTGCGATTTTTGCGATCGAATGCCGTCCGTGCACGCCAGTCTAAACAAACGAAACGAAACGAGCGATAGTCGCCGACGACGAACTCCGTGGATCGATTTCCAGTCGTGGATTCGAGTAAATCGAGTTCGCTTTCCTTGCAAATATGGGAAGCTTAAAAAGCATGGAGGGTGGAGATAAGGAGGACAGACTCACGTGGAGCTTAAGACTGAAAAACGTCCGCTTGGAAACATACGATATTGGTTAGAACTTGGCTGAATTACACAACCTGAATGATGCCTCTCTGTCTTTCTTTAATTCTGTACTACTTTCACAGTGTGTGCATCTGCTTTCAATCCAAAAAATTGCAATTTTTGATGAAAATTGTTTCTTAATTAAGTTAAGGACTAGATAATTGAATATATTACACAAAACTGTTTCGTTTGTTCATTTTAGATGATCCGGATCCGAGTGACAGTGGTCACCGCAAAACGCTTTTTCTTGACAGGGCCTCTGAAAACAATCAATGTTATGATTATTTATTGTTACTTTGTATCGTAAAAATTATGACGTATTCTCCTAAAATATGCTCTTCTTGAGACACGAACAATTTTTATAAAAATGTCTTTAGATGTTTGAATAAAAAAATCATCAATAAAAAAATCTGTTTTAATTCTATACTACTCTCAGTTTGTGCGTTTGCTTTCAAATTTGTCCTCTCAATATTCCCAGCGCCACGTGAAACGCTCGACAGCAAAGAGACACTTTCGATACGTGGAGTTTCCTCCTTATCTCTAACCTCCATAGTTTGAAGAAATGTATTTTTTCGAGGCGGTATCGAATCCTGCGCGACTCGCCCGATGGTCGGTTTAAAATGTGGCTTCTAATATTACGGGCTCGGTCGTGGAGAAAATTCCGAGGATAAAAGGTCGATTTATCGTCGATCGAGGGAAGCTCGCGCTCTAAAAGGAGGATCCTTTTTTGACGTAACGATGAAAAAAGAACCAGTAACGTTCTTAGATCGCACGACGCCACAGGCGACGCGTTCGCGCTTGCCTACGGGGCTCGGCCAGCGGCTATTATTAGCCGTTTTATTTATTAGACCGGAAGGAAATGGGTTTAATTTCATGTAAACTAATAAAAATACTTGGCGGCTCGCGCGCGAGAAAAAGTTACGGCAAGACCGATATTCACGCAAAGGCCTCTCCTCTGACGGTGAGACCGGTTGCGATCTAATCCTGAAACGCCGTTTTACGCCTTTTATAAACGGAAGTAAATTACCGTTTCTTCGACAAAAACTCTCGCAGCGCTGGTTTCACGCCGACCCGCGACAAAAACCCAACGATGCCAGAAAAACCCGCCACGGGACGATTATTTCCGTCTCATCCGCGAAATTCGACACGGGAAAAACCACGCAACTTTTTCCACGCGTTCGTTTTAAACGTTAGCCAATAATTCTCGTGCCCTGTGATCGACGCGAGTCTTCGTAGATTTACTTTGGGAGACTCCGAAGCGGCCATGCAATGTCCACCGAATGCATCGATTGCACGCAAACAATAATCGCCGAAGCGACGTTGAAACTCGTTATTATTCGTTACTCGGAGTGCTGAGATCCTGCGAGCATCGAGGATCGTTTACGAGCGTATAACCGACGAACGAGTTCTTATCGTCCCAAGACTACGTAACACGCCTACGTAAGCATGGAACCCGCAATTATTCGTGCTACGATGGATCACTCCAAACTAATTATTGATCGTTTAACGAATGTTTGAATGCCATCTCCCAAAGAACGTACAACGCGTCCCGTCTTCGACCAAACTTTCCACCCATAGCAAAAGCGTTGAACGCCTCCAAAATCCGCAACGATGACTTAAACCCCCTCTAATTTGACGCGGACTATCGTATACCGAAATTTCAGAAAAATCTCCAAAGAATCGATCGAGGATTCGTAGAGTCCACTAGTCGAGTTCCGCGGGAAACTCACTTTCGCGACTTCGCTCGCGAACTCCGCTCGCGTTCGGTTGGTTGGTCGTTCACGTTGTCGTCGAGACGCGCACGCACCCACGCCCGACGGCATACGGAATCGATCCTGAGAATCGAACTTCCGCCGGTGCGTTCTTCCGGCACGATGCCTATTCGAGGGTAGTCGGCCGCGTCGACGAGACACACTGACTTTGTAATTCCTAGTCCGCTCGTCTATCCCTCGACGTTTTCCACGGTTACCTGGCCGCGCGCGACGCTGATTGCAGGACGCAACGACGCAAACTTTCCACGTACGTCTCCCGCGGATATGGGATCGGAAGTCGCGGCAGACTGGCCTGGCGAATCGCTTCTTTCAAATGTCCCAGCGATTCAGACCGGGAGAGACTTCCCCTCCTGGAAATGGCGTCGATCGACGCCAAGGATCGCTCGATCGCACCACTGCTTTCTAAACACGAGATCACCGGTCTTCGCTGTCGCCTTGATTGGCTCGACGCCACTTTCCTACGGGGTAGGTTCGAGGAATGGACCCTTCGACCATTTCAAAAATTTCCAATAAATGTATCGAGGAAATTTACAATTTTAATCCTTTCAGACCTGAATTATTTTTTTTTTCTCGTACTAAGGTAATTTAATTTTTAGGGTTAACTTGGACTAAAATTAGTCTAGAAAAAAAATCTTAATAGCGTGGTTTTCAAGGAAAACTGGCTTTTCTTCGCGTGGCCAAATAAGGACATTCGTTCTAAACGATAGTGTCGGTAATTTTTTAATTTTGTGTCTTCAATCGTGGATGCCAGGTCTGAAACGGTTAAGTCTATACATTTGTCAGTCTATCTTGGAATCTTGTAAACTATTTTTATTCCCTTTTGTGTTCTTTGCGTATGGAGCATAGTCGAACCTCGCTCGTTTGTCGCAGGGCTCGCGATGTCTGACCCAGTGCGACTCGTGATTCCTTCCAATGGCTTCTACGAGCCGCGGACGTATCTGCGTCGATTTGTAATAGTTGTATGCTAGCGTTGTACCACCATTCAACGCGACATAGTTGTGCACGTGATTACTAAAACGACTGGATTTATAACGCGGACGCGCGATCGCTTCTTCGTTTTCAAGACTCGCCCTGACTCTTCGTTGTAAAATCGACGCAACGGATCGACTGGTTTCGCGGTTATCGTACATCGGGATGTAACCGAGCGGTCAGGGTGGGGACGACTCGTTCGGAGCGAGGAGGCCTGTGATCGGAAGGAGGATGAAACGCGCAAACTGTATCGGCGTAAGATGAAAGAAACACGCAACGCGAACTCCAAATTTGAAAGATCTTACCTAACGATCCGAGCAGATAATCAAAATTCGATCGTCAGCTGTGGTCATTCTCACCAAAATACCAAGGTCTTGCCGTTTCGATAAATACCTCGGAATGATTTCTGGCAGTGTCAACGGTAGGCTCTTTAAGCTTCTTCAAGATGGCTCCTTCACGTAGGGTTAAACGGTGTTAATCCGAGGATGGCAAAAGACTGCGAGTTCCCCCTGTAACAGAAAGCGAATTAAAGTGTTAGTAACGTAGGTAGAAACCTCTTTTAACGCTTCTGAACCCTCGCACGGCAAGGGTGGCAGGGTGGCTAGAGGGTCCCAAGTCCATTCCGAATGGTTTCGATCGCGTTTAATAGGAAATCGGCGGTAAACTCAACCGTAGTCGAGGTGGCGGTACGTTATCATAAACGCCGTCACGTTTTTCAGCGTCCACTGCTTTTAAGCAGAATGGACCCTGCAGCGATGAAAGATCGAGAGACGATCGCCGGTAGAGGACCGGAGCAGATGGGACAGAAGGCCTGAAGGCGAGCAGAGCCGAAGTGGACGAACGCGAAGAGGAAAAAGTAGAAGAAGAAGAAGAAGAAGAAGAGGAAGAAGAAGAAGAAGAAGAAGAAGAAGAAGAAGAAGAAGACGAAGAAGTCGAGGCAGCGGATGAAGGAGGAGGGGCAATTCTTCCCGCGGGTCCGATCCGTGGCTTCCTTCATCCTTCGTGGCCGAGCTTCGGCTGTTTTCATGGCCGTCATTTAGTAGGTTCGTTCACCCCTGGGCGCAGGGTCGCGCGAGAGGAGCAGCGAGGTCGGAGGAGGGAGAAATCGGCGGCGGGAAGAAGAGGAAGAGGAAGAGGAGGTGGGGGCGGAGACGGCTCGACGTAGGAGGAAGGGAGAAACGCGAAGCAGGGAGGAAGACGGCGAAGAAGAGAAGCAGGAAGGGTGGAGGACGGGGGTAAAGGGGCCAGACGGCACGTACTGCTCGACTCGGCTCGGCTCGGCTCGGCGTGCAAGCAACGACTCGCGGGTCGAGGGGACGCGTAGATCCCCGAGCCTACGACCGACAGAGAACCAGCGACGAAGACAGAGACACCTGGAAGGGGGAGAAAGAGAGCGCGAAGGGTCGAGAAGGTGGACGAGGAGAGAGAAAGGTGACGGCTGCGATGGTGGTGGAAGCAGGCGAGCGAGCAGGCAGCCAGCCAGCCAGGAGCAGGCATGCAGGCGAGCAGGCAACTCGGTGCCGCGAGAGGGAAGGGAGGAGGGTAAAGAAGGGACCAAGGGAAAAAGAGTTCAGGCAGGTCTGGGATCGGACGAGGGTGAATGCGTGACGGTGTGTGTCGTAGCCACTCTTCAGCCCGGGGAGCGTTGTCTCTCCTGCTCGCTTGCCTTACCTTCCCTGCCCTGCCTCGCCTCGCCGCGCCTCGCCTCGCCGCGCCTCGCCTCGCCTCGCCTCGCCTTTTCTCGCATCGTCTTGCCTTACCTTCCTTGTAAACCTGCCAGCCGCTCGGACAGCCGGCCACCGCGCGGATCTACGCGTCCCTCCTTCCCTCGACTTCCGCGACTCTTCAACCCCAACGTTCAATGAAATTCACGACATCGTTCGATCCCCTTTAACCACTGTCCAACTTCCGCCTACCCTCGATTGGGAAGAAAAGGAAGTCCAAGCCTAAATTTAGGCGCCCACCGAAAGCACGCGTCCCGTAGGTGGGTTCCGTGCACCGGTTCCGATCGCGGATGGAGATAAAGTACGCGGGGATATCCAAGCCCTGGTGGTGGGAGAGTCTCTCCTTCTTCTTCTCTTGCTCTCCCCTCGACTACTTACATAGTCTGCCGTGAATGGTAGCGCGTGTTCTTTCAACTCGGCTCAGTCGTGACATTGAATTCCCTTATGTGACCACTTAGCAGAGGTTACGTAATTCTGACAACTTTGCGCGCCGTTCTTTCCTCGCGAGCGACCCGACGCGTCGGAAAAATTCGCGATCGGGCCTTCGAATTTTCGAGTCCAGGCTGCGCCGCGACCAAATCGAGATTCGTCGGAGAGGGAAAGGGGATCGTTGAATGGTATCGAAGGGAACCGAGGTCGGGATAGCTCCTGAACCGGTGCTCCACTTTCGACGAGACGAGGCTTTGCACGCCGGCATTGAAACAGCACCAATTACTGTTGGATTCTAAACGAAAAATAAGGCACGGAGATTCGAACCCACGATCCTCGGATCCACAATCGACCTACACAGCTAATCTCGTAACCCTACGTTTCATATTCTCACTTGACTCATTATCGCTTTATTTACTGAATTTCTCAAAAGTTTTTAAAATTCAGGCACCCATCTTTGTATATCATTTTATATCATTTTATAGAGTTGTCTCTAGCAAGCTTCTAAAAAAAAAACTTGTGTTGTCATCCAACAATTAAAAAAGGAACTTCATAAAAGTGGACTTGAAAGTCACGATAGGTTTCAAAACGTTCGATTAATACAGTACCAAGAGAAAAATGACAGGACTTATAAGTCCCGCCAGTAAATAGGGGGTTATTGATGGGTATGGGAGTCGCGAATACTACGATACTTTTTTTCGTGCAATTGCAAATTTCGAAAAATTGTTTCGGTCCGAGGTTGACGATAAATATTGTAGATAGATAGACGGATAAGTCGCTGTACGCTCTGGGGTGGTGTCCCCTAAGAGCATTAAGCCACAATACAGAGAGTGCTTCAGAGGTGAGCAGAAAACGCCGACTCTGCTCGAGCGGTGGTGCAGAGTTGCAAGTGCAAAAACCATGAATGGATGAAGGTGACTCCGTTCCTCCGCCTTCCGAGATCACTCAACGTCTCGAATCAAATCTGCGGGCGTTACGACCTGAATCTACCTCTGGCAAATTGGTCCACCGAATACCTTTTCACGCTGCCAACTTTTGTCCCTTCTTAATTATGATTCTAAACCCTGGAAAACCCTGCAAAATCGATTATCAGGACTCTTCGGAAGGGAGCGGAGGGAGGGAGTGGCAAGCTTAGTTGCTCGGTGATAGCGAGAGTCTCTCTCCCAAGGAGTAGAACCGAAAGGGAAAGCATCTCGAGCTGGGCCAAAGCTCGATAAACTCCGAACGGTACCTTTTCGTCGAGGAAAGTCGTCCAACGACGCGGCCGATCGAAGGAAGCGGTCAAAGCGCCGAGGCTCGCGGGTCGGTCGAATAATTTATGCCGTCGTCGGTCGATGGAGCCGGTTGCTCGTTCGAAAGCGAGTCCAAGAACGGTCGATTAGTTTGCAAAGCGGTCGCGGCGTTTCTGCGTTCCTCCCGTAACTCGGATGTTACGATCCGTTACAGCCATCGGCCACCGATCGCATTATGCTAATAGTTCGGCTCGAATCTCCTCCGAGGTTGCTCGTACTTCCTATTCTCTGGCCAAGAGAGAAAAAGAGCCTTTGCGCCACCGGGTATTAGTCGTCGTTTAACGCCGGTCCGCTTTTGCTGGCTTTGTTCGTTCACCGGGCAGATTAGAGGGCAGTGTAACTCGGTAATAAACTTAGACGCCGGCACTCCTGTCATTACGCCGATCATTGCTGCCAGGAAACCTTGTCTGCGAGAGCTGCTCGAATCTGTGCCGCGGACTCGACATTTTTTTGCTCCTCTCGCCAGCAACAGGAAGGAACTTTTCGAGTATTCATAGTCAGTCCCATGAGCATTCGTACCCTCTAGGTTTATCGAAGAAATTTGTTGAAATTTACATGGTAGCTTCATTATAAATATATACATGCGTACAGTTTACTCGTGTTTATTCATTTATTCACCATTCGCAATGAAACATTTATTTCAAAATATTAAGCTTGGCATTTAGTTTAGACAAATGTGTTCAATAGAGATATAGGGTACGAACCGTTATGGGACTGACGGTATGTGTTATTAAATTATCATTTTAATTTTAATCGCAGTTATCGCACCCCGAAGAGAGCCTTTATTAATTTTAAGAAGGAATACGCAAGAGCGAGTTCCTGCGATGGGCGAGCATAAATTCACGCGTGTCTTAGGGCAAGGCACCCTCGCGTTATCGGACGTAGTGTGCATCGGACATAAAACTGGATAGAGGAGTGTTTCGCGTGGCAGCTGCCACTCAAACGCGCCACCTCGTCCCATTTATGGAAAAATGCTCGGGAAATGTAGCCAGAAAACTTTGCTCTCCCGCTATCGTAAATGCTAGAAAGGAACGTCTTCGACGTTCAATTACCGGGTCTCTTCTCTCGAATGCGCGCTAAGCGTTGTCCTGATTGACAGTCGCGTGGTGACAAAATCGCTCCAGCGAGAGCAGGCTCGCATTCCCGTGTAGGTTGTATTCCCGCTAACTTCTCAAGATGCTTTCGTCGATTAGATGTAACGCAGTCCGTCAATCGGTAGAGGAAGGAGAGAAGGAAAGAAAGAAAGAAGACGTTCTATCTTTATTCGACGTTGATCGCCAAGCTAATACTCGTGAAAATCTCCACACGGTTAACATTTTGTATCCGAGGGGTGTCTTTTTGAAGATTTTCTCCACCACCGCGATAAAAAGAAAAGAAAAGAAAAGAAAAGAAAGGGTCACGCGTTTTACCCCTCCGTCAACTCGACAAAAATTGTACGTTGTCCTCGAGTGCTATGTCACGTTAGTCTCACCCTTCGTTTACCCTTTAAAAAAAAACAGTTCGTTTGATCTTACACGAAGGTCACCGAAATGTGGTAAGAACGACGACGGTCGCGATCCCGTTTCAATTATCCGCGAGGTTCGTTCGAGAAGCGAGAAACGATTTCCTTTCTCGAAAGATAAAATAAAATTCATGCAGCGGTGGGTTAAATGGCGAGGTGTCCGTCAAGCGCTCGCGGCGCAATCTTCGCGAGGAAGTCGGTGGGAAAAAAGCGATTTCGCCAAAGAGGAACCAGCGGTAGAAGGCAAAAGGAAGAATCCAGCGAAGGGTCGAGAAAGAAAAGCGTACTTACGTTGTAACGGGCGCGAGGTAGGATGGAAACTAAAAGGGAACGAGGGCGTGGGGGTGGGGGTGGGAGGAGGGTGGGTTGGGGGAGAAGACGATAAGGCGGAATCAGGGATTCGTAAAACGACGTAGCCGAGCACCGGAATGGGTCGTAATGCGCGGCGAACACATAACCTTAAAAACAAGCAAGGGGGCGAGACGGGGGTGCGGAGGAACGACAGGCGGGGGAAGAGGGGTTGGGGTGGGTGCGCGAAGAGAATGCGGAGGAGGAAACGGGGCAAGTCTCTGCCCGGTTTCTCGGTTGGCTTGCACGGGTTCGTGGGGGTGCCGGGGGTGTCGGGAGGATGATGGGGGACAAAAAGGGGCATATATCCCGCGGAGGGGTGAATGTGCGGTGCGGTGGGTGGTGTGCTCGGGCGAAGAGAAGGTGGATGTGCCGCACCGTAAACGAAACGATGCCGTTGACGACATTTGGAACAGATAATGGCGCGAATGTGCCGCGGGGGTGAACGAACCGAGGGTCGTACTGGGTTGGGTTGGGTTGGCTTGGTATCACATCAGCTATCGATCTTATAACGCTCTGTGGCCCCCGTTGTCTCTTCGTTCGGTCTCTTTCCCTCGTCTCCGACGTCTCCTCGTTCCTTCGTCTCATCTCTTCGCGTCAACCCTTCCTTCGACTTTGTCCCTCCTTCTCCGTCTTTTCTTTCGTCTCGCAGGATCGACTACCGGGAAATTGAGTTTGCGGATCGACGCGACTAATCGCGTCTCGAGTAACGCTCGAAAATCGGAACCACCTACGCAGCGGAACTATCCCCTTCCACTTTTCGACTGATAATCCCAGATGCGAGCTTCGACAGTACTTATCCCTCTTTTACACCTCGATGCCCTCCGCTTACTTCTCTCCGCCCCTTTCTCTCCGGCAAGTTCCAGTTGGGAGTGGGTCTCCTACTTCCTGACTTCGTTTCGCTCTTACTTTCCGTTCGCGTCCTGTTGCATCGCGCTTCCGTACACTCGTTTGCGCCGTGTTTATCGTCTCGTCTTCTTCCTCGACCCTCTCCTTTTTCCCTCGAATGTTTTTCCACGCTGCTCCCGAGCCAGCGCTCGCCGCGATCCACCTCCTGCCACTACTTATCTGCCAGGTTTCACCCCATGCGTGCCGCCCGCGGAGAGGAGGACGTACGCGTGTCACGCGTGCACGAACTCGGAGACGTTAATTTTCCGGCAAATTATTTCCCCGAGAAAAGCTACCTCGGGCTTGGCTTCTGTCGCGAGCGCGGGACGAGCAGCGGTGCTCGCGGCGGTCGTTTCCCTCGCGAAGGAGCCTCGAAGACCGGATTCGCGGGCGTTCGGGTCAACCGCGAACGTATTAACGGGCAACGGAGCCTGATTTCGACGAATAGACGCGTCGAGAAACGACTAATCGTCGAGTCTACTTTGGCCGAGTAGGTGGCGCGAAACCGTTTATTTCAGCGTTCCGAAAAAAGCACCGATATTCACCGATATCTGATTCCATTAAGCGCGCGAGCTCGAATGGAACAAAAACCGATCGAGGATGGGCAGGTGGACGGGAGGGGAAGAAACGCGCGGAGAAGCGACTCGCGTTCGTGGACGGGGCAGCGTGGAAGCCGGAAGCCGGTTTCTCGGTGGACAGCTTTGGCTTCGTTTTAAACAGGGGCGGGGTGGCGCCGCGCCGATCAGACCTGTCAAGTTATTGTCTCGTGTTTTAATGGAACATCGGGTGGCGCGCGATGCCGCGGCGTTGAACTGAATTAAATGTCGTCGCGGTTTGCATTGAGGACCAACGGCATCGTCGTCTCGTTCCCGGCGTCGGCATCGTCGCCGTCGAGGCCGATGCATAATGGAGGTAGGCCATTGGGTAGGTGGTACTTCAATTCCGGGAGAAGAGGAGTTGACAAGGGAAAGAATGATAGGGAGAACTGAAAGGGAAGAGACGCGAAGAATGGGATCCGGAGGAAACCGTGAAACGGGGACAAGAAAGACGGGGGGCGAGAGAGACGCGACCGCGGAGAAGCAGAAACGACGGTGAATAATTGAGAGGCGAGCATTTTAGGGATGGTGGGGCTCCCTATTACCGTCAACCCTACGCGAACGGACGATCCACCCCCTCTCACCCTACGGCCTTGTCACCGAAAACCGGCGAGATTTCCGCGGCGACGAGGTGCCAGGAATAATTAAAACCCGCTACACCGTTAATCGCGTTAAGAGAGCCTTTGCCTAATTAACTCGTCTGCTCTATTCGTCTGCTACTCCAGGAAACGGGGAAGGGTGGATGGCTGCCTTCGTTCTTCCAGCGTCGTTTACGAGGGAACAAAGTGCACGCGCGAATGGCGCATCTCTGCTCGGGATCTTCCATGTCGAGAGCCTCTATTCCGTCTGAATCGAGGTGTAAATCAAATTAACGGCTCCATTTTTTCGTTTCGGAAAGAAAGAATTGACCTGCAGCGACTCCAAACGTCCAAGACCGATCAAAATCGTCGTTAAAGAAACCATGCTAAACTATTGGCTCGTCTGAAAAGTCCATGCCGATTTTTGGTAAGTGGTACGGGTCTGAATATATCGGAACGGTTGAAAACAAATAACATGTATAAATCCTTCAAATAGTGGAAATGTTGTGGAACAAAATATGTAATTCAATAAATGTATAAGATTATTCTATTACTATTTTGGGAATTAGGCAAAAGAAGTTAACACTAGTCTGTTGCTGATTCATTGCGTAATTCAAACGTGTCTTTGAGTTTTTCTTAAAAATTCCCACGAACTTTTTGGACAAGCCGATATTTTATTTCTCCCCTGATTTGATTACGGCGATCATAAACCTGTCGCAACCGATTTCGCCAGAATTTGTATCGTCGCTGGCAGAATCGAGTTACAGGGAATCTCGAGGTCCGCGGAGTCTACGTTTTCGAAAACGACGAGCAAGGCGAACGAATCATGCTCGTAAAAAATGCGAGGCCCGAAGACCGGAAAATGCATCGCAAAGACGAACCGCGACACCTTTCGGTCGATCTCCTGCGAGACAAGATGTAACGTAAAATGACGTTACGGCTTCCATATCCCATTGAAAGGGAAGCGCGAATTCCATTTGCTGCTTTCGTCGCGAATAAAGATGGAGGGGAACCAAGGGGATAGCTGAATACCAGCTCGCAGCCCTTTCGGAATATTTACGTTCGAACGGCCGAAGATAGAGCGTCTCGACGCTTCGAGCCGAAAAGGGGTCAACCCGCTGCCGAGAGTTACCCTGACGCGCCGACGTCGAGGGAGTATTCTCATTTAAACCGTCGTTTTTCAGCTGACTTTTAGGATTCAGTTTTCAAATTTATCTTGCTGTGAAATTCACGAGCTGCGGGAGTACAGTTACCGACTGTACTATAGGTAAGGTGTGCGACCTTTGTATAGATTTATTACAGAAAGCTGGAGAACGATTTAAGCGCGCTACCGGCAGCCTTCCTAGACCGGTGTACTCTCTCGAACCGCGCAAAATCTGTACGGAGAGGAATCGGAGGCCAGTCTTGCGGATTCCCGAGCTCCGAAAGCGAACAAGTCGAAACGAGCCGGAAATCGATAGAGATCCGGAAGCAACGCGGCGATTAGCCATCGGCAACGCTCGAATCCCGACGTGTGTCCTGTTTACCGCGTGGAGCGCGGCTAACTTGCCGCTGGTTGCCTATAAAAAGATCGCAAAACGGTGAAGCGACAAAGCACGGTGGTCCAGCGCGGGAGCGTGTGTGCCTAACGCGAAGAGAAACGGCGGAGAGAGATGCACAGAGGGCAAAGAGAAAAATGTATAGAAAGAAAAAGCATGAAAGCGAAGGGTAGGGAAAGATAGACAGATAGAGAGAGGGGGGGGGGGAGGGAGAGAGAGAGAGAGAGAGAGAGTGGCAGAGGGAACTCTTTATCGGTGCAGGGCGTACGCGCGCTCGTGTCAGCGCAAGAGGGATATTTTTTTGAGAAGCCACTCGAGAGACGCATCTCGATCGTGGAAGCGTGCTGGCCGGCCACCGGAAGTTGTCGCGCGCTGCCCATCGCGGTAGGGGGCGAAAGAGCGTCGGGGGAGCGGGTCGAGGAAGGGGTAAGAGTAGAGGGGGCAGAGAGAGAGGACGACGAAGATCCGCGGAGCGAGTGACACACGTACGAACCGTGGAAGGGAGAAAGAAGGGAACGCGAACCGTGCTGGAAAAAGGGAAGAGGAGAAAGAGTGCGCCGGTGAACAGAGAAAGTAGAGAAGAGAAGCATGCGGCGCTTTTAAATATAGACGCGCGTATCAACACGTACGGATAGGAAGATCGGCCGCGGGTAGGGTTATCATCCCTGGATCCTAAGAAACGAGTGCGCGGGACACCATCTCGCTTTTTCGAGAGACCCCTCGCACTTTTATCAAATCGAATCGATATACTCTCGATCATTTTGTTCGTTTCCGAAGCGTGAATTCTCAACGAAAATTTTCTCCGAAGACGATCCGACCGACCCCCTTAAAACGATACCGTTGGCAAGCCGTACCGCGTCTCTTTCTCCCGTGCAGGTACACGCAGGTAGACGGTCGAGCGTGCGCGGCGGTGTGTACGCACGCAACAGCGTGTTATCAAAGGATTGGAAGGCAGCCGAAGCGGCTCTGCATGAAATTTTGCGTGCATTATAAATGCGCGCAGCCTTGCTGCCGAGCGAGCGGAGGCGACAACCCGTTGCGGGGACAGAGACGGGAACAAGAGAGATCGCGAGAGACAGGTGAGCGACGGGGCGAGGAGGAGAGACGCGTATGGAGCCCTGACCAACCCGGGTTAGGTTGGGGCCTGAAACGTTGGTTGGATGCGACTCTAACCTACCGTAACGCTATAAAAATAACGGCTACCCTCGTCCTTGTTGCGCCCGGAGACCACGGCGGTATTCCCTTCTCTCTTCTTCCTGCTGGGATTAATCCTGCTTCCTCGTCGCACGGCCGACGATCTTCCATTGGCGGCGTTACTCTGCTACGCACGGTGCAGCAGGGACGATGATCATCGAACAGAGGGACGGAGGGAGGGATCGAGAGAGGAGCAAAGAGGGAGAAACTGACGGCGAAAGGGGTAGGGGGGTGAGCGATCGGAAGGAGTACCGAAGCAGAAGAGAGCAGAGGGATAAGAAAGAAGAGCCCGTCCAAGAGAGGAAGGTACGCGTATGCGTGCGGAGCATGTGTTACGCGAGAGGACCGCAAAAATTACTCCTGCCGCAGGCTCTTGTCCCGTCGTACCTGTACCGCCCAGTGGCGCACCCACAAATTCACCGGCGAAGGTGCAACTCGAAACTACCAGACACGAATGCATCGCGAAAACTTTATCTCGATTTCTCGATTAAAACTATATCTCCTAGCGAAATTTCTCAGGAACGCTTCCTTTTCAAATCTACATCAGTACATTAGTTAGGATCTATCTAGACGATCTATCGTCATCCATGTCCTTTTTATTTAGAAATAATTTCAATCAAATTATGCGTAACGAGATTTAGCACAAGATGTGAAAATGACTTCATTCGAATAAATATTCGTTATCAAGCCTGTAGTTGTAGGAAGGTGGTGCAATTACTCTCGCGCAGCCCCTTCTGGGGACGCCATTGCCATCGTTAGCGACGGGCATTCGATTTTCTTGGTTACAAGTTTCCCAGCAATTTGGTTACCGAAGGCAACGAGAATTCGAACGAGCGAGTTTGGTTACCGTCGCGATGACCCGTCTGGCTCGATTAACGAAACGAAGCGCCATTCGCATTCTACTTTCCGCCTTCGTGGCTCGAGATGCGACGGAGCCGGCTTCGATTACGAAACAACAGCCAATCCTCTTCCGATTAGCCTAATTTGGAATCGCCTCTTCGGAATCATCGAGTTCGAGATAACGAATGTTTAGATTCGTAGTCCGCGAGGGACAGTACGTACGCGTTTACAGAATTCCGTAACCCATTTCTTGCGTTCCCGAGGGTGACATATTCGCCGATGCCAGGACACTCCATTATTTTCTTAATAACAGCCGTGAAAGTAAAAAGCGTGGATCGAATCCGTGGAACGGAACGGTTCGAGTTCGTCGGAGCGGGCTCGTCGCCGCTACGGGCGATATCGGTAGGACGGAGCTTTCTCGAACCGGTTGGCACCTGTTCCACGGTGTGTCTCAGTCGGCCACGGCCTTTCGTTCGTAATGGAGAAGAACAAACCGATCGAGGAGCGTGGCGTGCATCGCGGATCGGCAGTCGAGCACAGAGGTGGCGAGGCACGACAAGGGGGAACGAGGAGACAGGAAACACGGCGAAGAAAACGTCCAGCAAAACGGTCCCGCTCGACACCCGGGGTATTCCGTGAAGGTCAATCTTTCGAGCCAGAAAAGAGATCGCAATCTCGCAGGTTCGCCAGCCCCGATGAAACGTAGAACGTTCGTTAATATCGTCGCCTAAGCACGGATACCGCGGTGCCACGTGCAGCGATCTAGATAACGAAACGATGAACTGGAACGGCACCGTGATCACGCATCGATGTCGAGCGTGGAATGCAAAATGTGCCCACGAAAGATACGACGATTTCGTCTATGCTCGCCGAAAGTTTGGACTTTCTCCCGACGCGTATGATAAGAAATGGAGCGACTCGTTAAAATTCATTTTATTTTCGTTGCGTCATCCTTCGAAACTCGTGCTTTCGCTAAACTCCATCGTGCGAATGCGAGCCCCCGGCGGGGCCCGTCCGTGCATGGGTCGCGTCGAGGACCTATTCAATCCTCCACCCAACCGTGCACCTTTAGAAAATGAAATAGCGTCGAGCTACCATGCGCGGTAAAAGAATCTTCGAAATTGAAGGTAGACGGGGATTTTCCATTTCGAAGAACGTTAGCCCGTTGCTAATGACTGGAATATGCCCTAGAGTCAGTGGGAGAATTAAGGGGGATTTTTCACCAGTTTTTCAAACCAGAATGAGGAGAAAATATTTATAAGAGTCTAAACGAAAAATAAGGCACGGAGATTCGAACCAACTATCCTATGTTCCACAGTCGTTTGCTTTTTCTACACGACCAATCCTACACCTTACGATTTGTGTTTTCTTTTGACTCCATCTTCTTGGGTACCGGGAGGCGCGGATACTATGATATCATCTCCCACGTTTGCTTTTTCTTTGCGAGCAGCAAATCATTCAGATCGATCCGCCGAATAGGTTATCTCGAGAAGATGTTGGCGCAGATTTCTCTAGACCATTCGTGACATTTTCGTCCGTTGACCTAGCGGCGCGTAAAGTCGCAAAGGGGGCGCAGCCCGTGCAGAAGGATCGGTGCGCGGGACTCGACGAAAAATGACGCTGCCAGGGTCCGAGGTTCGTTCGCCGGTGGTCTTTCCATACCGTTATTCGTCGAGACCGATGGCTTTTCCACCCCCGGCATCGAAATGTTTCCCCCTGGCCCCTTGAGCTGAGCGGAAGCCAGCGGTTCCCTCCACCCCGTGTCCATGAAAAGGTGCACGTGCTCGGCGGCTGGCGGCCAGGACTGGCAGACCTGCTCGCAGCTAGGCTTGCCACGGCAAGGGCACGTACACGCCCCCTACGCGTCGTCTGCATCTGGGGATGGCTGCCAGCCTAAAGGGTAGGTATACGCACTGGGAGTTACGTTGGGGTAGGCCTAGAGCCCGCTTGCGTGGGCGTGGGTGGCTCCACCCCGTCCAGGCTCATCCTTCTGGGGGATGAAAAAATAGAGAGAGCCGGGGTGAGTGAGCGAGAACGAGTAACCGGGTTAGAAACGGGGAGGCCGAGAGAAAGAGGTGTGCACGCCGAGAGGGAGCGAGAGAAAGAGAGGGAGGGAGTTTAACCGGAGAAATAACCCTACCTATACTCTTGCCGATCGCGCGTACGTACGCATATGCGTGCGGTTTAGCTCCATCTCTGTTCGATCCTCCGACAAGGTAGCCGGCTAACGCGCTTACACATACCGGGTCCACCCTCGTCCCGATCCGCCCCCACCTTTTCTGGAATTTTTCCTTCGCAACGACGCCAGTCATCAACCCTGGCACATCGGCGAGCTGCGGTCATCCACCTAGCGTTGCCTCGAAACTCGAGACCCGCAGCCGCCGGCCACGTTCTTTTAATGATGGCCTCTGCCGAGGGGTGGCTGAAGCCAGGCGATCCTCGTTGTTGGCAATTAACGGCGTAAAGAGCCTGGAAGGTAGCCTCGCCTCCGGAACACCGGAAGCGAACTCCGAACGGCAGGTGTTTGTGAAAAACCTCCGTTAAAATTGGGACTCGTCTCGAGACGCGTCCGTTCCTTCGTTACCCGAGCTAAAGAAACGAGTATCGCGATCTTTGGTTTTTTTTCTTGTTTTTTTTTTTGTGCTCAGAGTCCCTGAAAATGTTTCTCTCCATAGCTCGTTACGTTCAATCCATCGACGGTATTAACAGACCGCTCTATTCGCGGAGCGATCTCCCCGTTTCGTGTTTCCTCATTCTTCTTCGCCAGGGATTTGAATGCCCGACCAAATTGTACACTCCGACGGGCGGGCCGAAAGCTCGGGAGAGCACGCGAAAATTTCGCAAACTGCGATGGCTACTCTTTCGGTTCCGTGCGTGTTTTCAGCTCCCGTTTCTTTTTTCTGGATGATACATTTTTTCCTTGGTCGCGAGTCGTCCCCATCGCGGTTCGTGCTTTTCGAGTTCGAACAGATGGCGACTTCAAAAACAAAAGCTGACTATGGTCGAACTTCGTCCCACGGTAACTCCACTCGTCGGTTTCATCGAGTGGCCCGCGCGATCGAGGATAATTTAGTTCAAGTTCGGGGTCTGGAGTCTCGGCGTTGGCCTTGGCAGCGCCCTTGGTTTTCGGTCGGTGTCTTTAGCTCCGGTGATGCTCGCTCGAGGAACAGCAGAAAGAGAAACGGGCCGGGGGATGAGGCGGAGAAGCAGAGGAAGAGAACAACGACGACGACGACGACGACGACGACGACGCCGGCGACGAAAGAGGAGAAAAAGATCGAGAACGAGAAAATTGAGCGCGGCGTGGGCCGGGCCCTGTGTCGGCCTTGCCTGTACCCTTGGATTTCGGTCGGTGTCCTTGGCACTGATGGCGGCCACTCGGGCTGGTACCACTTTATTCTCTCCGTCTCCTCCCGTGGCGCATTCTCCTTCCTCCGATCTCCTCTTCCTCGCCTTCTTCGTCCTCACTCCGCTCGCAGCCCTTTCTCACCGCCTCTCGGTCCCTCCGCCGCTCTCTTCCCCGTCCCTCTTTCGCCGTGGCTCTTTTATTTATTTATTCTTTTGGGCCGGCGGCCGCTCTTTGTCCCTCGGCGCGCCGGCTGGTTGGCTGCTCGCTCCGTTGGACGTTGAACGTTGCTCCTTCGAATACTTTTGCTCAGGGTATACTGACCTACCACGACTGCCAGCGGAGAGTACCTGGCGGATTGTGGTGCACACCTCACTTCGGCGGGCCTGCGAACTTCGGGTACAGTCACCGCCAGTAACCGCCGTCCTCGACCGAGAATCGAGGCTGCGAAATCGTTTGCATCGGAACGATAAATCCTATTCGTCAAGGAATTCGCAACGGCCGCTGTGACACAATGTAAAAGCGGAAGATGCCGATTCTATCCACCTATATTTCTTAGGAATTACAACTGGCTTGCTCGCAGACTTGATGACCCGAGGTTGATCTGGTGGAAATTCCGATTTCCAGTGTTCCGAATCGATCCAGTGATTGGAAAACACGAGATGGTTGCTTGACCGATGTCGAGGTACTTCGGCCGTCTCTTCGTTCCGTCCCGACGACGCGTGCATTCAAAGAATTTTTGACGCATCCGAGGGGAGATCTCACTAACCATGAGTTCGCTAACGAAGTATCGCGGAAACTCGATTTCAACGATAGTCTACACCCCAGGTGTCATCTTCTTGTTGCCCGAGAGCATCGAATCTCGTCATTCTCGGCCGTACGTTACATCTACACCGTCGGCTGCTACAGGACATTTTACGACGTGGACAGCGCTGGAGAAACGAGCGCGAACAGCGGAGTATAGACAGGGCGAATAGATGGACGAGACAGAGCGAAGGAAAAGAAGAACTGAGAAAACCGTGCGGAGCGACGGCTGCAGGATAAGCAGCAGCAACACCAGCAGGCGGCAGCTGCACTCGGAGAGGCAGTAACCTTGTTTTGAATCATCGTGCTCGCGTAACGCAATGGCGAGAAAGGCTACAGGACGCTTCACGCGACTACTAGGCTTTTACGGATCAACTTTTGCATCGTTTCTGAATGATCATTCTTCTCCTGGAATTTTTTTTTAGCAAAGGTCAATTCGAATAAATCGCTCAATTCGTAGTTCACTGCTCGTACGAGATTCTGGGCTACATCTCGGAGGCGACGGAGGCGCGATCGCGTAGCCAGGAACGTTCGCCACAGTTACGTGAGGACTTCGCGGACACGCGATAGAACGCGCGTATTCGTTGCGGGATTCGCGTAACGCGATCTGAAAACTGTCTCCGCAAACCCGCGGTTGGCGTTGACGCGCGAAACATATAGAAGACGACCGCTCTGCTCAGGCCTGCCTCGTGCATGTAAGTACATCGTTGCTGGCCACCGAAGCATCAGGCCCGTTGTTTGTGTTAATTTCAACGCTGCTTTATACCGGTAGCCACGGTAACGATTACTTACCACCCGTCTACCTATGCACGCGGCGAGTCTACGCGTGTCAGCTCCACGCGCGCCGGAACTTGGCCGAGTATCGATACGCGGGCCTCGTCGTACAGCGATCGATTCTGCTTCTCGCGAATCCCGGAGCCGGGGACTCTGCCCTAATCGCGTGGGATCAACGTTGGTATCTACTCGGGAACTTGGCCAGTAGCGTATATTTTCAGAGTCTGATCCATCTCTAGCACCTTGCATCCAAACCTGCCAAATTCGAGCACGCTTGCAAGATGTTTCGTCCCATCGCTACTCCGGTCGGTGGGACCAAAAAACGAGGCGCTCCGCGATGGACTAGACCGCCAGTTCAGGGCCTGGCATCCGCGTCCGTCGTCTGCTCGAAATGTTATTAAGGCGTAGCAGATTACAGCCAGGCGCGGATACGAAGTTCCGAGTGTAACAACCAAAACACACGCGAAAGCTCTGGCGCGTGACGAGACATCGCGGTCGGCTGTCGAACTGTGTCGAATCGAGAACCCGGTGTGTCTGAATTAAAGGTAACGCACGCATCTGTTATTCGATAGTATGCTGCACGAAGGACCTACATGCTTCTCTCGCGGAAGAGGAGTCAGCGAGGTCTTCTGGGTTTGGAGCCGATTCGCGAAGGTAATTCCGATTCGGTTTCGTCGACTCGGAGTATTCCGCGGCGAACAGCGTTTGGTTTGCCCTCGTTTCTTCAAGGCTTCGTTTAGTTTCGCGATGGATTCCAGGGTAGCCGACCTTGGCAAAGTTTCACGCAAATTAAAGTTTTGCTAATAACAATCGAAGGCCTGTCGTTTCATTTCCCGGCGTTCTACCGTTGTTTGTACGAAGAATTTGGTAAAAGCTCGAACCGAATGGATTCTTCGGGAGTCCCGCGCCGAGTAGAGTGGAAAATGGCGCTTCCAGGAAGGTTATTTTTAAACGCGCGGAGCTCGTACGTTTCGCCATCCCCCTCGTGGTTGCAGGTTGCGTTTTCAGCCGTCCCGTGGCCGGGGCTCACGGTCCCTCGCGAATCGCGTAGGGTACGATGGAAGGAACAGAAGAAAACGAGAGACGCCGGGAGGGAGAGGGAGACAGTCGGACGTGCAGCCGAGTTAGGACGGTTAGGGGAGAGAGAGTAGGAGGAAGGAAGAAAGGAAGGGCAGGAGGTGCGGCGGGTCGTCGTGGAAGGATGGAGGAAACGAGGAGGCAGACCGAGGGGCCCGACCGCGGTGATCGGGGACCGGGGAACGCTCGAGGGGGGCTGGAGGGTGACGGGAGGGGCAACGCAAAACCGCGTGCGGCAGGTTCGGGTTCGGCAAGTCGGCTTTCGTTGGCAATCGCGCTCGTTCGGCGCGCGAAGGTCGGGATCAATGGCCGTAGGACCCTCCTGGCTACGGCCAGAGAACGGGCCGAGGAGAGGGGAGCGGACAGGGCCCGGCATGCTCGATCCTCGGGGCCCCACAGGCCCGCTGGTGGGGGAACCCAGAGCCGCAAGTTGGGTACCAAAAGAGGAGAAATTGAGTTGGCGCACCGGGGCACCGCTCCTCTTCCCCCCTTTTCCCGTCTCCACGTGGTCTTCTTTTATCTCTATTTGTCTTCGCTTTTGTAGTTCTACTCTCGTCTACTCCGGTCACCTCTTTTCAGCCTTACGCTGGTACTTATTACGCTATATTCTTTCTTCTGATCCTTGCGTTAAGCGTTATTTATTATAAGCGCTATCGCTAATCGTAGCTATCATCGAGTTATCCATCGAGTCGTTTCGTTTGTAGATCTGTACACGATCGCAAAAAATCGTGTAAACGTTAAAGTGTTAAGCCGTCGAACATTTTCCAGATAGCGTGTCATTCACGGATAACCTTAGCGAACATACCCCGTGCCATCGCTAATAAAACTTTGCATTCGCCGTACCATCCGCTTTCACGGTAACAGTTATATCGTTTATCGTTGAATATTTTTGTTAACCTCTTTGGTATTGTTATTCCGTCCGGGTATTCCTGCGCCGCGTACACTTTGAATTCCGGTAAATGCTCTTAAGGGACCCCAGAAGCGTGCGATAAACGAACTTTCTATCTCTCTTCGACCCTCGGCCTTCCTCGGTGTCGAGGGACCGACCGAGAATCCGATGGAAATGCCCAACGAAGAACGCGTAGATTCCCAAACGCGATACGCTCGGCTCTTATTGTTCGCGAGCCAGATGCAGCTTCGAATTCGAGGAACGGCTCTCGCTCGCTTTTCGCGTCTCGAGGACACGTCGAGGATGAAAGACGTTCGCCCCTATGCAGCCGCTGAAATTTACGCGCGATTGCAGCCACGCTCCGGGTTTTAAGGTTCGCTCGAAAGCCTCGACTTTCGGCCGCAGGAACGTCAGCAGAGGTGGCGAAAATCGTCGCCGCGTGATTTTTCAAGTGCTCGTATCGTTCGGTTTCGATCTTTCGTTCCGTTACAGGGACATTCGGTAATTCCTCGCACCGATATGGTTACCTCGAGGTCCTAAAAGAACAAGCGTGGAAAGTGTTTCGAAGGAAAGCGTAGGTGGTAACATTCGGAAAATATTTGTTCGCAGAAAATGGTTACGATTCGGCTCATCTGTGGTAGACGTAAGTCTAGCAGAAGGCTCGCCTGGGTGTATTCCTTCGTTTCGCCTGGCCGTTTCCGCGACTCTAGATACGGAGGAGCGGCGACGGGCCACCGGAAAAGGGGCCACCGTGAGAATCCGTGGGACGAGAAACCAGTGGCCGAAGGTCTTCGACCGTCGGGCTCTTCTCGGTTCCGTGGTTCGACGGAAACGTCGTTGATAACGATTATGGTGTTTCGCGGAGCTGCTCGACCCGCTGAAAAGGAAACGCTCCGGAGGGGATCCTCCCCCTCCGAATAGACGCAACCGTTGTTTCAATTTTCAGATTGAAATCAGTTTTAACGGGGCAATTGACCGTTGTTAATTAGAGAGATAGCGATAAAATTTATTTTCCACTCGGCTCCGTTGATATTCGATTCGCTTGCGCCCGCCACCGTGGAAAAATTGTATAATATTCGCGCGTCGGAGGTATGAAAATAATAACATCGCTAAATTCTGTGATTCTTTTTTCCGCGTGTACACATATTTATTTAGAGCTTGGCCGCGTATCCCCGATATTGTGCGCGTACAGCGTCGAATTTCCACGCGTAAAATACTTTTCGATATTAACAACCCGCTGGTAACGACTGCCCTTCGCCGTTTTCAGCCGTTATCGAGCGCGCGCTGCCGAATGTGCCGAACATTCGCGGCTGACACCTCTTTCCGCGAGAAAATAATATCAATTGCGAGAGCGAGCATCGAATGGCGGAGCGAGTTTAGGCAGCCATGGCGAATCTGCGATTAGATGGGTGGGAATAGAGAGCCTCGAAAGAGGCCAATCGCTGGCCCAAAATGCCGGAGGCAAGGATGCCTCCTTCCAGAGGCCCGGGCACTCCTCTCTCTACCTGTTCCCAACCATAGCCGGCCACCTCATCCGGTATTCCACGTTCCCTGGGTCCTCCAGCGCTTTATGCATCGTCCTGGCACCGTTTCTATTTCTACTTCCATTACTGTCATTCTTCTGCTCGTAACCGAGGCATCTATATTTCACGGCTGGTTGCTCGTGTTTCCGTGGCGTTGAAAGAGCCATCTTCGCTGGACGCGTCTGGACGAGCAGAAGCCGCGATATCGTCGGAGCTTCTCATAATCTATCGTAATCGTAATTAATCGCGCGATCGATTGCTTTCGAAGATCACGTTTCGAAATCGTCGATACCTCTCGACTACGATTCCGAGTCTACTCGACGGCGAATCCGAATTTACGAATTCAACCCTTTTCGTTCGAAGCGCTCCGCATCCTTCGTCATTTTTCGCTCGAGGTCCCTCGCCTCTGGCCGTAGGTCGTTCGCGTCGCTCCCAGAGACGAGCCGCGGCGTCCCTATTCTGCTCGGTGGCTTTTCTATCGCGAGTTCGCCTCGACGAAACTGGTCGAACTCGGTGCGTACTCATCGAATCGAAACCACTTTTTCCGAGGCTGAAAGAACGAGAATACGTTGGTCGCGGTGCGTACCAGCGGCAGCAGCAGCAGCGAGCTACTACCTGGTGCACTGCACGAACTACACGAGGGGGATAAAGGGAAGAAAGAGAAAGGCGCGCAACCAGGTTCGCGTAGAAGCGGGAACGGCGAAAAGCGAGCGAAAGAGGGAGCCCGAGCGGCAGGGAAGAGAGGCCGAGGCTGAGGGATTTCGCGTACGAAAGAGCAGGAGGAACGGGAGAGGCGAGGGCCCCGAACACAATGCGTGCTCCGCAGAATAAACGAACTCGCTGCGTCGCGGGAGCAGAAGTAGGCCTGCGACCAGCAGAGAAAGGGTTCCTCCACGACTCCAGGTTGGGGAACAAACCGGAATGGAGGCCCGAAATCCGGATGGAATTTCGGGTAGGTCTGGTACGTCGTCCCCCCCTCCCCCCCGTGTCCCACTTCCGCTACGCGAATTCCTTGCGTCTAATTCTTTTTGCTTTTTATCGTTTCCCGGACCTCCCTTTCGACGTTCCCTTGCGTACGACGATGGGATAGATTGTAAACGATTTCATATTCGAACCCACGTTTCGGCTCGCCTAGGAAACTTTCTAGGCGGTCGTGTGTCCGTTGATTCGTAGAAAGTTTTCGCCGCCCACAAAACGATCGTCGACGCGGTTGCTCTACGATTTCTTAGACCGTCGCTTCCTTTCAAAATGCCCTGTTCATTTCTAATTCCCATTCGAATCTCGTGCACGGTACGCGAGCGTTTCATCCAGATAAGATCTTCGTCCAGCCGTGGAGGAAATTCGAGCCGTGTCGCGGACGCGCCCTGTTTTTCAGAGGGATTTTGTGACGCGACGCGCGCGACGAAGATTCGCGCCTGACGGCGGGGGCGAACGGTTGATTACGATATCGTATTATTTTAATGCGAGCATTTTAATATCGGGTGAAATATCGCGTTACCGAGCCTGATTACAACGCGACCAGCTGCGATATTAATAACGCTTCATTTGTATAACGTAATATTCCTACGTAAAACGGGAAAATCTGCCGGGTCGGATTTTGTAAATAGACTTTAAATAAATATCATTAAATTTCACATTCGATCATTTTCGATGGTTAATTACGGTCTCGTTTGACGGGGACGGCGTAGGGAATTTTTGTCGCGGCCTTCGTCGTTCGGCTGGACGACGATCTCGGAAATCCTCGTCGATTCGATGAATGCGCTTCCCCCAGAAATTATACTTTCCCCCTCCTGTTATCGGATACAATGGAAGGGAAGTATTGCTATCGGATAAAATTTACCTCCTTCCCTTCGTCCTTCATTATTTGCATTTTTGGTGGACGGGGCAGCATTCTGGATTATAACGAGTTTATCGGAAAGTCGTAAAGTTTGCTATGGTATACCTTGCATTTTATTTTTGGTAAAAGCTCGCGATGAGAAAGCATCAAGAATGCCACGTATTGTTTCGTAACGTAAAGTTTCGCGAAGACTGGGTTAAACCGCGACAAGGCTGTCAGCGTTTTATTATCTTGTCGGTAAAAGAACAGGGCCCTGTTGCGATCGAAAAATCCATTTCGCCGGGTATTACGAACCGCGTTGCCGACTCCATGCCGCCGGAAAATCACGAAAAAAGACCGAATCGATCGTCCGAGGCGCGTCCATTACGCTTTATTATACGCCCGAGCCCTCCGCGCGATCCTCTTGGTGGTTTGCCGTCGATCGGGATCCCCGCCTCGCTCTTTCCCACTCCCTTGCTCGCCGGGGCTGTGTGTCATTTCTATCCCGATGACAGAACAGAAATGGAAAGCTGAAAGAGGTTGAAAGGGGGAGAGAGAGATGAAGGTAGAACGGTCATCGCGGTAAAATATTACATGAAAAACGAACGACTCGAACTTTGGTCTAACGAATTAGTGGCTGTCCTAGAGGAATGTTAGCCCATAGAATTGGGCTTCAGAAGTTTCGACTGATCGTCTCTAAATTATTTATCAATTATTTATTTATTCGTAGTGCGAGGAGTGGTGTTTACATATCAAACAAAATTTCAATCAACTCCTAGGGGGGCAGAAGGTTTAATTTCTCCTCGACCGTTACCAAAGCATGTCCCTCCGAAAGACGCAAAGGATTTCGGGGCCACCGTGTATAAGCTCGGTGCCGTGAACGCGTATGCGTGCACGTCTCTACTTTACGTTTCACCGCGGCACCCCTAACCGTGGCTTATGGTCGTCAAAGGGATGCACGCGTGGCCTATGTGCATAATACCGTGCATCGATATACCCGGTGGGTGTGTGCGAGTGTACGGCGTCGTTGGATGTGTGGACGTGCATGCGGGCGCTCGCGAGCTGCACGGCTGCGTGTGCGTATGTGCCGGCTGCCTTCGACGCTGCGTCGAGGACGGTGCAACGACCCGCGTCGCGGATCGAAATTGCGAGGTCGAAGCGATGATCGAGCCGGTCCTCCAACACATTGTATACCGCGGAGCGACGCGACCGACGCGGCCGACGTTAAAATAGTTGCCTCGGCCGGACGTCGACGCCACTCGACTCGACGCCGCTCGAATAAAAATCCCCCGCGCGCGCTCTCCTCTGCACGCGTCCCGACGTTTCGGTTAATAAGCCGCCCGCGATCTTTTGTCGGGGACGAGCGCGCCTCGTTTCAAGGAACGCGCGGAATCGATTCATCCTAGACAATCCTTCGCGATCCCGCGATCATCCCATTGTACCGCGATAACGAACCATTCAGCCGCGAACTGCGCCAATTCCTTGCTCGCGGACGGAAAATCGGTCGCGGTTGTCTTCGACCGAGGGTGGCTGCGGAATTCCCCGCGCTTTCTCCACCTTTTCTCTCTGCTTTCGGCCAAAGTCCAACGAAAAACGTAAATACTTTGCCAGCGGTTGTCTAATTGGAAGTTTCCTCGAGGATCGATCCGACGCCCGTCGTCGATGTTTGCTCGACTCGCGGCAGAGAGTGTCGTAGGAGAACCGAAGCGGGGCCACGGATGAGAAAGATATTAAAAGACAGCGTGTGTCTCCTATGCTCATTTTCTGCGCGCAAAGTAAACGGCGGCGCACCGCCGGAAGTCGGGAGGTGCGGGGCTAGTATCGTTTCCCTCACCAATTACCTGTTCTAATCTCATAAATAAGGAACTACCGACGCACGACGCCCGTTCGTTCCAAGTTCCCTAAACTTCTACCTCAGATCCTCGACTCGGCCTATAATTGAAAGGGACTGCCTTCAATTATATCGCGAGCACTGGATTCTTTCCTTTTGCCCCGTCGATCGGTACTGTCCGTCCGACGAATGCAAATCCTTTTAATTTACACGAAGCTTAAAACGCGGTTTAGTCGTCGATCGAATTATTCAAAGTACCAAAGTAAAAAAAAAAATTGTACAAAGAAAGAGAAAAAGAGAATAATCCTAACGCGGTGGTAAAACGCTTGCCGAATCACCTCCCTCGTTGTATGTTTTCTCAATTGCAACGAAATTCTATACCTACTCTCTGCAACTCTCGTTGACCGCCTGACAAATCTCTTCGAAAATTTCTGCTAGTATTAAATATTATTTAGACTATCGGAGACTACGTAATCAAACATTTATCGCGGTATCGATTTGTGTAACTTCATCGAAATTCATGAATTTTATTTAAGTTTATTTCCTTGGATGCTTAACACGCAGAATAAATTTTGTTTAATTCCTCAGCGAAAAGAGTTCCTCGGTGTTAAGGATGATCGAGGTCCCTCGGTTGCCCGAAGAAATCTTCGCAACTCTTTAGGGACGGGGCCTCGGAAGAAGATCGCGCGATTAACGAGCAAAGGAGGAGCATTTGGAGCAGAGAAGGTCGGTGACCATGACGCCTCGGGACAGCTGCCCGAGTCCCTCGTTCGTCCAAGGGAAAGCCGTCAGGGCCATCCTCGAGCAGCGTCGAACCACCGCCGCCGTCGACCACCACCTTCTACTTCGCAACACTTCCAGCGGTCGATGGTATCTTGAATGCAATTCGCTCGCTCCCGTAACAGCTAATTTTAAGCAGCCTATTTATGCCCCTGTTTATTCATTCATGCCGATACCACGGCCCGAGGGCTATAGTTGCTCGTTTCGTGCGGCTTTTCCATTCGTCCTGCGGCCTGGTTGCCCCCTTTTTCGAACCCACCGACAGAGGGTCTGGGTCGGTCTTTGTCAGCTTTGCACGCACTTTACGTTCGCGTGTGCGACGCATATGCTGCACAGCCCGAGGAAAAGTCGCCGCGAGGTGGACACGGGCGCACGCGAAGCGCAAAACGGAAAGTTTCCCGCGAATTTTAGCCAGCGAGCCACGCTCCAACCCTGCGAGAAAGCAAACCCACCCTTACCTCTGTGAGAACTTATTGGGCTCTACGTATATTGCAATTTAAACGAAAACGAACGTTCGTTTCGTACAAGAATGTTGACCCTGATCGAAGGATGCGTTTGGTCCAAACTTAACCCTTTGCACCCGAGGACTTTTTTCCTGGTATCCGCCAGCAACTCGGGATGCTTTCTTAGCATTCTATCGCCACGAATGCTAAGCTTAGATTTACTTAAAAGATGAGATCTGTAATTTGAGATTTGAAAATCAGGTCACCTTTCTGTCGCGGACAATCGTTTTATGGACACTTTGAATTCCAAAAATATTAAAGCTGAACAAGCACTATTGCTGGTTTATTTACTGAATCGAATCTAGTGGTGACCGAGAGTCGTCACACGAGTTATAGCGTCACGTTAAGATGTAACTGAGGGTCACCTCTCCAGCGCAATGTGTTAAAATCGAAGCACGGACCTTTCGCTGGGAGGCAGTTGGCGCAAGGTCGAGGCTGAGAAATAAAGCTGGAACCTCGTCGAGGCTGGCTGCTGTAACACGGTATCGCTATCTCGGCCCCCAGGCTAATGTAACTCTCGTGTTCGCGCGTGTGGCGGGAGATCCTGGCGAGGAACCGTTAACCCAAGCGGCGAGTTTATTCGGCGACTTTCAGCCACGATTATAACTGAATCCGCGGATATTCGGGCTCCCTCTCCCATCTCCTGTTCTGGCGCTGGCCGTCGCCGATCCGCGACTTCGTTTCTCGTTCCTGGAGGTTGCGGCGACGTACGCGACCGTGTAACCGCGTTGCGCAACGATCGCCAGTTTACGAGCTTGTTCGCTCAGGCTAAGGACGAACCTTGGCTTCTTCAACGTTTCTCCGCTATCGCACTCGTCCGTCACCGATTACGACTCGATTATAGCGGTTACGGCTATTGAACGATGTCATCCCGCGATAAGCAGCCGCAACTGGAAGCCGTTCTTTCGAAACAACGAACTCGGACATCGAAGCGCGACTTTGGTACCGTTAAGGGTTCCGTCCGATTTAACCCTACAGTGTGCAATTTTTCTAATCGGAGCAAACGCGAATAACGCTCTACCGCAATAATTCTGATAGCAACTGTCACACTTGGGGCAAAAATAATTATTTTCAATGGTGCTATGATCTTTTTATAACGTAGATGTCTTATTTCTGTTAGGAACAGCGCAAAACGCAAAGTTTCCCGCGAATTTTAACCTAACCCACCCCGGTTGCTAGTAGAATATTTGTTGTTTATGCTGTTGTGTAATAAAATATTAGGGTTACATCGAAATTTCTCATTTCTGGGGGAGGAAAGCAGTGAAGGCATCAATTTCAAACTCTGCGCGCACGTTTATTTACGCTCTGCCAAGGTATAGGAATTATTTCAAGCGCGAGCGATCTATTTGTAGTTCGCGAGAGGACCTAGGACAAAGATTCGAATCGGCCTCGAGTTTTGGACGGCAAATTCAGACGTCGCGGGCGAGTACCACTTTTCCTAGGGAAATTGCGCGAGTTTCTCCGGTAACGTGGGTCGCGCGGATGGCAGTGAATCGAGGCAGAAATAGAAGCGTCCCCTCGACTCATTCTC
This sequence comes from Hylaeus volcanicus, assembly GCF_026283585.1. NCBI lineage: Eukaryota > Metazoa > Arthropoda > Insecta > Hymenoptera > Colletidae > Hylaeus > Hylaeus volcanicus. The sequence continues at coordinate 25,003,263 of NC_071979.1, forward strand.
GCGGCGTTTAACGAGGATTACGTTAACCCGCGGGAACGATAATGACGCGCGTCGCGTCGCACGTAGTACGCACAGTAGAAATCCGCGCGAAGCTCGCGTTGATCGCTCGCTGGAATGCACGCCCGCGTACGAGAGACGGAAGAAGACGACTACGGGCGACTGTACCAGGGACGCACAACGTAGGGCCCACTAAATGAGAGAACTAGGGAGTTCTGTTAACTCTGCTGTGACTAAGCCTGGGTCACTGGATGCCCACTAACTTTAGAACGACATCGTACACGGTGATGCAACTGTTTACACGCAGTGACGATCATCCCGAGCAACGAAGCAAACTGACGCGAAAACCGGATGCGTATGTGCTCAGATCTGGGCGAACGTTGGCACAGGTACGCAAAATCAGAGCACGCGTCTAAACGTAATCCGAATTTGAATATACGTACGAAGATTGGAATATTCTTTAACAGCGTAAACGTAACCAGTGACCGAGGAGTTATTTTATTTCGTCGACGTAATTTCTCGTTAAGAAAATCGAACTTTGAAAAGAAACTCTTTGAAACTCCGGTCATTCTAAATACGACCGTAGCCGATCCGACCTGTGACGAGACTTGAGTTGTGCACCCCTGGACTATAGCGTGGCGTAACTATACGGCCCACTAAAACTTGGTCGTTGCATAATTCCAAAGCGATGGCGCGTACCTACGCTTCGAGGGACCTTCTCTTTCCATCGTTCTTCTCTCCTTTCAGCATCCCCGCTTTGTCTGTTTTTCTTGTGTTATTCCAGCGCCGTTCTCCCCGCTCGTTCGCCCCGTTCCCTGCGCTTTCCGGCGTGCACGTATTTCCTTGTTTCTTGGTGCGAGCGCGAGGCCACGGGATTCGAGGCATAATAGAGTCCTCCGCGAGCAAAGAGACGCGCGTTTTCGAGGCTTCGCGTGGGCGTCGCGATACGCGCCGTTTCCCAATCTTTCGAGATTCCCGGCTCGTGCTTTGTCTCCAAGTATCCCGCTTTCCACCGATCCTGTACCAGTTTTTCAATTTCGGTTACCGCGGGGCGCCGCTATCGCGATCTTCGATCTCGACTGTCTGGGTGGACGAAGGTAGAGATGGACGTTTTCAGAAAGATCGTCGAATCCTACGAGAATCGCGAAACGAAACGTCGAGTCGCTTCGCGCTTCACGGGGATCGCCGTGCGCGAAAACTCGGGCTATCGCGGCATGCTTAATTAATTGTTCGCGAGTCGATAACGCTCAACGGAGTCAATTAGTTTCTTACAAGACGATAATCCCGGGCCGCGCTAATTAGTTTCCCGCAAATTATAATATTTTACAGTATTGCGCCTTCGCTGCGAGTTTGGATAGGGTTTATCGGTCGTAAACACTTCGCGGTCGTTGCAAGCGCAGCTGTAATATCGTTGGCGCAACATTAACTCGCCGGTAAGCTGATGTTCGAGAATAATTCGTGCCACTCCTGGGAACACCTGTTCCTTGCAGTCCAAGGAGGATGGCTCGTAACGAGCGGAGGTCTCGAAACGCAACCCCGGCGCGTTTTGCGCTGTCCATTCGTTGCTTCGTTTCTCGCCGTGCCAGTGACCGATTCGGAACGACTTTTTTATGGGACAAATTTACACAACTATTCGATATTTGACGAGATTAATTAATCTGTATTAAAAAATGACCTTGTCGTTCGTGTACAACGTGCATCAGACCAGAAGAGGAGGTATCGTCGAGTCTAATTGACCCTATTAGCGGGCAACGATTCCTAATCTACTACACCTTCCCTACACCTTCGAAGAGGAAGCGTCGAAATATCGAGCGTCGCTCGCGAGGAGCGCCAGACGCAAGATTTTCGGTCGGCTCGATTCAGGTTCATGGATCACGTGCTCCGAGGCCATTTATTTCGACGACGCCGCGCGCATTTTCCTTTCGCTTCATCATTCGGCTCGAGCGATGCGGTTAAAGAGTAGGTCAGCTACCGTAACGATCTACGCGAGAAGAGTGGGAAGGATGGAAGAAGGAGAGAAGGCCCTGCATTGTGCGACGAGCGACTGCTACCGGTGACGAGCCGCCTAAAACGCGCACCGGATGCCGGAGATGGGCGAAGCTCCACTTCGAACGAACAGCTCTCTCGCGAGTAATATCGAACAATCGCAATTACAACGATCAAAGGTTGCGGTTGAACGTCGAGTCGTACGAGACAGCATCGATAATGACTCGTTACTTTTTTATAAAGTGAACGCAAACTGCTAATTTAATTCTCAGCCCGAAGTTATCGAGACGGGGGAGCAGAAACGAACGATAAACTATGGGAAAAGTTTGCGAATAGATGCGTTAAATTCTTAATACGCGATTAGGTACGAGATGGCGAGTTTATGGGAACTTTTCATTTCGAAGCGAGGCTAGATTCGCAAAATGGCACACTGTGCGACGGGGCGGTAGCGCGATGCAGTCGAGGAAGGATAGGCATTATGATCAGGGGGGGAGGGGGGGTGGAGGGCGAGAATGAGGGAGCGGCGCGGCTTTCGGCGGTTAGCGTAGCGTCTGAAAGCGAGAAAGAAAAAGCAAACGGCGGGTAAAGGGAGAGGAACGAAGACGGAGGACGAGCGAGAGGAACGCGTCGAAAGAAAGAAGAAGCGAACCGAGCGAGCGTGCATTTTCGCTGGCCTTGACGCAGCGTCGGAGGGCGATGCACCTCTCCTGGCGAACACACTGCGAAACCGGGAGCGCGTCGCGAGCGGACGCACACTCTCGCGCGTTTTACTTTCTCACGGACGACACACGCGCGTCGTCCCTCGCGAGCGGAGTTAGGCGCAATTTCGTTCCATTTTTGACGATCGAGAATTTTCCGACAATTTACCTCCTGAGATACTTCGGGAAGGAGGCTCCGCTATGTCGCTTCTTCTTATTAACCGGTCGGCTATGGCGTCCTCTTTTTAGACCGCGCACCTGTGTGTCGTGAGAATCAAGCCGCGACAGGTATAGTCGTCAAACGCAGAGTAACATCGGATCGCAAAGACGGCTTTATATCAGGTCGTCCCGAAAATTTATGCCACTTGTACTTCCGTTACTCGAATTAATACGTGGAGTATATACTTAAATAACCGATGGTAACGAAATTTTACGCATAACGAGTATACTCGTCGATCACAGCTGACTGGTTAATCGATCGCATCTAGATATCGAAGTAACGGTGGGTTGACGATGTTTCGGTCGAACGTGCATAATTTATGGATAAGAGGGAATGAGAATTGAATGGAATACGCGGTGCAGCACCTTCCAAACCTACATACTGATATTTATGTCGGTCAATTTTTAAATTAATAGTTTGACGACACGTCCGATAGAACGAATCGTCGATGATTGTTTCTATTCGTCAGCTGTTGTTCGAATAAAATTGTGGCCATCTCTGTCGGCATGCGATTTCTCGTGGAAGCGTGCACGCGCGCGCCGAGACGTGCAGGCGTGCAGGCGACGGTGCACCGCAGGCCCGGTCCAACTCGCGAACGCTCGACACTGACCTCACCCAACGACCGCCGCCGATGCACCCCCTCCCCCTCCCAACACCCCTTCCTCGCCGTGCCTCCCTCCGTACACTGCCTGCCAAAAGTCGCCCAAGAATTCGCCGATGCTATAGTCCTCTCGTGGTATAGCCGAGCGCAGGTGCACCTCCCGAACGAATCCTCTCGATGGACGCCAAGCGTCGCCTCCTCTCGCGATACGCGACTTTCGGCCACGAGAAAAAAGCGATTCGCCGCGAAAGAGGACCGAAAATCGAACCAAAGCTTACCCGTTCCCTGTACGTTATAATTAACGCGTAGATCGATGTCTCTTTTTAAATGTTTCTTTTTAAAAGTTACCGCGGTACCTAAAATGTAACGCGAGGTAACATAAATCGTCGTGTCAGGGCGATTTATGAACTCACACTTAACACGTTCGCCACCACGCGTCTACCTTATCGCATAGGTTACGCGACACCAATATAAAATATTGATCCGGTGCATAAAACGTGCATTATAGGTTCGCCGAAGTTGCGGGGGTGCGGGCTAAGAGTGAAAAACGTATTGTCGTTCAAACCGTGACACGTGAAACGAACTTAAATACGCTGTTTAATAATTATTAACATACGTTGGTCTTTTCGTATTAGTTAGCGATAAAATATGTTAATATTAACGTAAACAAACGCCGTTTAATCGTTACCGTACCGTCCTGTTCAAGTTCATGCATTTCATCGATCGAATATGTTAATTTCGTCGAGGAGAAACGTTATTCGATCGTCGCCGTTATACACCCGATCGTTTTTAATTCGTTTTTCCATTGTTCTTCGCGGTTGAAGTCCGTCGGGACTCCATCCGAAAACGGAAGGGCACCGAGCCGGACCGAACGAATCGTTAACGATCACGCCCGCCCCCCCCCCCCTCCCCCCCGCTCCCCCCCTCGAACGAATGGAATGCTCCGTTCGACGGCAAAAGGAGTATCGAAAGGAAGGCAGAAACCGCAATTCTTTTCTTTCGCCTGCTTCCAGCTTCGTGGCCACGGTGCAATGCACCGTGAACGAGGCACATGGACTGGCAAGGCATAACCGCGAACGAGAGCCTGCCGGGGCCTCGACCGGCTCGACGAAATGACGCGAAAGAAGAGGAGAAGGACGAGGACGCCGAAGAAGAAGACGAAGGAACAGAAGAAGAAGGAGAAGAGAAAGAATGGGAGGGGCCGGCAGCCTCTCGTACTGGGTCCGGCGCGTTTTCGGCCCGCGGGAATGCTGGCCAAGCTGCGGGGACGAAGGATAGGTCGGGAATTGCTTTATGGACTTCGCGAGCCTCCCCTCCATTTCTTCTTTCCCCTGCCCACCCTTCGCTGCCGTGCCCGCTATTGCCCCCCTTGGTCCCTTCCTGCGATCGTTGCCCGCGCTTATACGCGTCTTGTTATTAAGCCCGGTGCCCACGCAGTGCCGTCGCCGAGGGTGAAACTTGAATTGTCGAATTATCCATTTTTCGAATTTACTTGCAAGATTCTGGCAGAGATCGTTCGCTCTCTGTAAAAGCGAGCGTCTGGTCTCATCCGCGGATGCGTACTCTATCAGCCTCGAAGACTAGGGGACGGAACTTTTCTATTTTAATTTCTACTTAGCTCCAGGGCATAGTCTCATTTATATAGAAGCTTTCCACGTGCATTTCCCACTGTACTTAGGGAAACTACCCTCGAACGAGCAAGGGTTGCGATACAATAATATTCTCGACGTCCACCCTACCTTGTATAGTTCGTTGCTCGGAAGTTGGCGGGGCAGTTGTATTGGCTGTCGCGTAACGGCGAAACAATAGTAACTATTGGCGTAGGTATATGTAAGAAAAATTAAAGAGTTCTAAACGCATAAGATACACTTTGCATTTAACCGGCAATGTAGCGTGGACTACAACTATGTAATGTGATTGCTCGAAAGAAAGTGGGAGTCTAGGGAGACAAAGGCGGACCAAACGACGTACTCCCCTTGCTTGCCTACTCTTCAGTTCCTAGGTGCCTCGCCAACTTCTGACCAATATACGATATCGCCGTTTCTCTTAATATACTAGGGAAAAAACCTTACCAAGGACGGTAGGTCAGGTCTATCACGTGGAGATCCACGGGGGTGACACCCGAGTTATAGTCCTGGGCGATGGTAACTCTAGCGACGCTCCTGTGGCCACAGTCGCTCGAGCAAGTCTGAATCGGGTTCGCTGGCGAGCTCGATTCGAGGTTCTTATCGAGACCGCGGCCGCCTCCCTGCTATCGTTGGTCGAGGTCCCCGACCGACTCGAAACGTCGAAAAAATTCGTGCCTCGGCCAACTTCGAGGCACAGCGGGAAACTATTTCGCGGCAAAGATGGGGACTGAGGTGGTTGGCTCGTTTCGTGACTCGCGAAACGGAGCCGATGAATAGGAGCGTTGATAATTACCGTGCACGGGCGCTCTGCTCGCGTACGGACAAAAGCCGCTTTTGTTCGCTCCGGGACACGATACTTTTGCAAAGCAAATACAACGCCGGGCCTTGCGTCGTGTTATCGACTGCGCACGCTTTCTATCGATGCCGATCTATTCCACGTGGATGCCTGGAAATCTAAGAGATCGCGCCATGCGTTCGACCATTTGTCAAAATTGAAACTATCGAAGCTTCGAAAAATGGCCCGACGAAAATTCTCCCAAAGTTCTGCTTCTCTTTTGAACCGTGCGCCTGAAATCGAGACGATACACCGGTGCTCCGAAGAGGAAAGTTAAGGAGTACTCTTTTCCTATATATAGTTTCTTGCTCCTATCCGTACTCGATTCTTATGATCCAAGGATGGTAACCCTAGCCAGAGGGTAGGGTTACCCCACCCAGAAGCTTGGTCGCGAAGCTGAGAGAGATTTTCACCTCGGTTCGTCGACATCTGCGCCGAGCGTCTTCCTCTCGTGTGTCAAAACTGCTCGCCAACTCGGCGCAAGGTCGAGCAAATTGGCAACGGCAACGACCATGACTCCGTTCCGAGAATGTCGCCTCTGTTCCGCCGCGTGCCGCGCATCGCTTCGGACAAAGAGGGAACTTTGTCGCTGGCGGGCCGCGGTTCTCGAGGTCGGAACGTTAAAATTGAATTACAACTCCGCCTAATAACCCCTAAAACTAGGTGGTCGACGTCGATAACGTACGAGGTTTCGCGCGATCCTCCTTCCGAGTGGTTCGCGCTCGACCCTAGAACCGACCTAGGACACTGGGTCGTTCGATTCGAGAAGATCGTTCGTTTGGATCCTTCGGTCGATATCGACGCGACGTCGAGCGACACGCTTCGATGCCTAAATATAAAGCCTGTCGCTGCTCCTCGTCGAAATTTCCTCGCTCGAGTCGGGATAATTCTTTGACGTTTCGCGAAAAGGTCTTAAGGGGTGGCGCGCTAGGAGCGGAATCTTTTTTAGTCCAATTTTCAATGCTCTCGAAGAATCCTCTTACGCTGCCGAAGAGTACCTATAGATCGTAAACAAGTTAGAGGAGGGGTGCATTATCGACGAAAGATTTCACGGGATCTCGGATACGACTGATCGCGTTCTTCTCGAACGACTTCCCCGTGCACGTAGGTGCCGGTTCAGAGAATGCCGACCGTAACTGGCGCAGTAGGTAGGCAGCGATAAATAAATAATACCGATCGAACTCGTGACCGCGCGATAGGTGTGTGTATACCTGGCCGGAGAACGGTAGCTCGCGTGCTTTCGTTCGCGAGACGATCGGGCGACAACATTGTCGCGCCTCGTCGACACGTGCGAATTCGACTGCGACGGATGCGATTTAATCGCGCCAATTACTCTCGACTTCCGCTCGTCCACCCGCGAGCAGCCGATTTTCCATCGGCCGCTGATCGTCGCGAATATTAAAACTCAATTGTATTACTTCAGGAACGACGCGTGCGGTGAGTCATAGAACCATTCGCTAGACTGCTGATTCCAAACAGAGGGATTACGATACAAAATTGTTTAAAACAGAAAGAATGTTGTAACGGCCAAGATCTTATGATATTTATTTTACAAGTCAGCAGTCGAGTAGGAATAACTCCAACTTTTACCGGTTCGATCAAGATAAGCGCTTGGAATAATTTTTAACTGACAAGTTAGAGGGTCTGTTTCGAGATGAAAAATGTATTCGTATTTTTCCGGAAGTTAAGCATCCAGAAAGCGTAAGTGTTACGTATATAGCATCGTTCGACGTAGGATGAATCGCGTCGGACTGATTTCTCGCGTTTCAACGGGTTGCGGAGGAATGAATTATGAACACAGAGTCGGATGATTTTATCTGGTCAAGAGCCGTGCCAGGACTCGCGATTTCTGAGGTCGCCGGAGAAAGAGAAAAAAAAACGCGGAGAGAAACTCTAGCCGGTTTCACGTTCTTCCCTTTCGAAACGAAGCACGGTAGCAATAACTCGAGTGGTCGTTTGGTAAACGATTAGTCGACAATGTTCTTCCAAGCAATTTATGGAAATTTCATTAAACTTCGTAAACGCGATTCAAGGCGATTCCCAGATTTCGACTCGACGTATTTCCGCGAAATAGATCCCCGATAAATTTCCAGGTAGCCGATCGATTTCGACGCGTCGCGCGTTTCGAAACAATGTCGAGAGCTGGCTAATCGTCGCAGGCGAGGAAATTCGGAGAAAATCGATCGTTGCCGATCGATAAGCAATCGACGTTACGCGGCGCAATTAATAGGCGTATCGCGTCCGTCGATCGTGCGCGTTTAAGAGGACGTATACACCCGCTAGAGTCAACGGCAGGCTAGTGATTGTAATTTCTTTCCGACCAAACATTTACATTTGTAAAGTCTGGACAATGGTTATTTATAGCGAGCGTCTGGTATCGCGTTTGTTCGTCCCTTCGCGTCGTTTCGTTTCGAGCAGAATTTCTCCCTAAATAGATAATGTTTGGGACGTCGTCGTGTTCGGTGGGCGTTACCAACGTCAAAAAACTGTCTCATTACTTATTCAACGAACCATATGTCTCCTTAACGAGACGACGACGCCGTTGGTTCGCGCACGAACGTCCAAGGTGTTTATTTGCCACGATACGATAGAAGTGAATCGATTGATCTGTGTCGTGTCAAATACGAAAACGATGGTAACGGTCGACGTTGGCTGGTGACGCGGAAAAAATGACGGAAAAGCGTTTTCGTCGACGAAATAAAAAAAAAAAAAAATAGCCGGCTGGACGTTGGGGTAATCGGTTTAGTTTTCGACGCTGGCAGCGATCGAATGGATATTGGCATTGACCCTGTCGAGATCCGCTTACGAATTCGCGGGAGTCGCGATATTGCATCGCCTCGAAACCGTAAACTGTGTTAGTACGCGCGCGCGCGCGCGAGCACGAGCGCAACCTGGCGTAATCATATTTGTTGCGTCGTTTCAATAAATTATTTTCACCTCGTGTCCTAATTCGCCGGTTCGCTTCCGAACCAGTGACGCGCGCTCATCAGCGGACGACTAGCCGCGAGTAATTTAAACACCTATTACCTCGTATACCCGGCCAAGCGATCCATTACGGCCGCGAAATACGCTCTATTAAATGCCAGCCAACCGAAAAAGTCCTTACGCCTCTTTTTTCGAATCGTGCACGCGGCCAATTCGAGCAGGCCAGCCTCGTTCCTGCTCGAAGGCCTATGCACCTCTGTCAGAAATATTTTCATAGTTTCAGTCGTATCGAGAGTTCTTTTGTAGGATTTTTTGAATGGCTTCCAAATTTGATTTTCAAAATTGATACAACGAGCATCGTCGGTCGATAAGCATTTCTTCTTTGTTTCGAGTTAAGGCACCCGCTTTTACCTGGATTCCCCTCGCTATTTTTCTCGACTCTTCGATACTTCCGCGACGTCGCAAGTCACGATCCTCGAGTGTCAATCGATTCCAGACTACGCACTCGACGGTAATGCGATTGCTTATCTTCGGTTTATCAGCTACGAAGCACGACGCAACATTTTTCCGCAATCCGTCGCAACCCGCCCCGCCACGGGCTACTTTTCCACTAACAAAAGCCCGTCCGACGTATTTCAATGGACCATGTATGCTCGTTTGCGCCCGATTACGGGGAACGATTGGTTCTGCTCGCGAGCCGGCAAATCGGGAGCTAATTTTTAATCCCTTTCCGTTAATCGCGGTGCGGCGACAGGCAAAATCGCGCTCGAGGAAACAAAAGGGACTCTCTCGGCAAGAATACGCGGCAAAGAACAGAACGGAACAGAACGGGACGGAATGGAACAGAAATCAGGCCGGTAGCTATTGTTACTTAGTTAATTTCAAGCTTGCTCCCCGAAGAGGTAAAACTGCGCTCGCTTAATGCCCGCGTAGCCCGAGTGCGCGTATTGTTTGAACCGATGCCCACCGGGGTCCGCTTGTAAATCCACGATGCACTCGCTTAATCCGCGTACGCACGCTCCTCCGCTGCGGGTAGCGATGGCTCCGAGACGTATTCAAGCCAATTCTTAAACCTATAAATACGAGTTAGTTGGCTAGTACATATTGTACAAGTTAAAGAACGAACTTATCCAAAGGATAATTAAATAGCCTAGGGAAAAATCCCGCAAATAAAACCGTGCAATCCAACCAACGAATCTTTCTACCAAAAATTGTCGATTTTATTACTTGCCTCCAAAAGTAGTTTCTGTTAATACTCCAAGGGCCTCCGCCAGGCAAGCGGCCCTGACCTCTCTCGAGTTCCGAGGGACGAGTACATTTCGGTTAAATAATAACTACTCACCTCGATAGGTCGACAAAACGCTTGGGAATCGATCCGTATCGGTGTTAACGAGTATGGAATTGGATTAGTCCCATTGCTAGCTGCTGGCGCGCGGATGCGTCGGCGTCGGTAGGCGAACGCTTTCCAAACAATAAGCGTTTCGCGGCGAATACGCGGATTTATCGACGATACTGGGACAATGAGCTCGCTTAGATAGGATAACTGCGTCGAATTCCCGCGAAAACCTCTTAACTTTTGGCATTGTTCGGTGGGATAATGTCCCTCCTCCGCCATGATATCCGTTTATCGGAATTAACAGGCCGAGGGCAAGAGATTAATCGCACGGTACGTTTCGAGACGAAAGAATCCGAACCGGGGCTTCGGAGAGAAATTTGATCGAAGGGAATCAAAGTCTCTTTCCTAACCCTCTCCTTCTTCGTTGTAAAATAAAAATCTTCCACACTTTCAGACCTGGCGTCCACAATTGGGGACACAAAATTTCAAAATTATCGATACTATCGTTTAGGCCGAATGTCCTTATTTGCGCACACGAAGAAAGACCAGGTTTCCTTGAAAACCACACTATCAAGATTTTTTTTCTAGACCAATGTTAGTCCAAGTTAACCCTAAAAATTAAAGTACGTTAGTACGAGAAAACAAATAATTCAAGTCTGAAAGAGTTGATATGGAAAACGACTAAGTATATCTCTCGCTAAAAAATTACACCTTCGAGAACTAACCAATAAACGAACGTTTATCTTTCGCTTCGTTCTTTTTTCTTCAATCCATGTGTTTCGTCAGAAGGATCGAAATATCAAATTAATTAATGGCTCTTAAATTAGAAATCAGCATATATCGTACGTAATCCTACCAAGGACCCACGTACGACGTTCCGGTACGCTTTTCTCTCAGGTCCTGCGCTTCGGTTTAGTCGAGACTTTTTGCGAAACTATGTTATGGGAAGCAACTGCGGAAGAGCACAGTAGCGGCAACAGCAACGAACCGCTGCGCTCGATCGATCCTCTTTGCATAATTTCCAGTGTGACGATCAAGGAGAGCCGACCGGCGTGCATCGCGCGCCGCTGTTATTTAAACGCCAACGCGTGAAGCGAGATGAAGCCTCGCTTCTACGTAACGCGTAATTAAAGACGGTTATTGTCGCGTTAGCTCTTTAATTACCGATACGCATCTTTCGCAAGCAATTTTCTCAGTTTTCCCCATTAATTGTGCGCCGTTGGTCGACACAGCCTCCGACCTATCGAGGAGAATTTAGGTACGCCGAGCGACGATTCAAAGGAAGCTCTTTAACCCTTTCTTGCCATCCTTCCTTGGCAAAGCATTTTCAGAGGAATTTAGATGAAACCTAGTACACGAGTCGCTCTTCGTCGTTTTTCTTTCGCGATCTATACGTAAACGTCCTCTGGATCTATCGACCTATCGCACTGTCTCGCGACGTATAAATATCTCTCGTGTCTATCGAGTGTCCCAGAAAATATTGCGCGTTTCGAATCTTTAATTTATCGAGTCGTAACTGAGACAAAAATAATTTTAAGCGCGATGATCTACGGTCTTATGTCACCGTTCTAAAAGCAATCGTGTTCCTCCATTAAACGCAAAAAACTCTCTATATCCCCAGTTGACGCAGCGTTGTTGCTTGGAAGATATGAATCATCGGACGAGGCAAGGTTCAGATTGTAAAAAATAATACAAACTTTTGCTAAATGTTCATGGCACACGGCGATACATCGCGACAAAAGTGATAAAATCGGTGCTTCGAAGTAACGCTCTGGCTCTTCGGAATGTCTGGCCAACAGCGGGATCAACTACTGAATTTCTGCGATTCCTTCGCGGCGGACCTTCGGACATAATGTCGATCCGAAAATAATGTCTGTTCCTAGCAATCGTCAATTTCGGACAACAACGTTGATACAACGTTTCGAACGTTGATTTCTTCCTACTTTTTATTTAACGACGAGAGGAACCGGACTGAGATGCGGTGTAGGATTACCCAGCGTTTATTTTTATCCTGGATTCGCTGATACGAATTTTCAAGAACAGACTTCTTTTGTCCGCCTGATCGGTTTTGTCCTTGTTCGGCCACCGTTAATCGCGTTGGGCGAGAGTTCCGAGTCCGATCGAGCGAAGATTTTGTTTGGACGAATCGGAGGAGGTCGAAGTCAGGCAAACAAGGAGACGAAACGGACGCGATGAGGAGAGGCGAGAAATACGTCGAAGGTCCTCGATTCGCGGCAGAGTTCGAGGTCAAACCTTGTCTACCTACCGAATACTCGACGGTCTGCGGGCCACCATGAGGTAAGGACGGCCTCGATTCGTTTTATTAACATTTCGCTTCGGCAAACATTCGGCCGGGGGGATCCGACCTACCTCGAGGTTACGGTCGACGAAGGAGGGGGACTAAATGGATTTAACGCCGATGGAAGACGGGGAAACGAAAATATCTCGGCTTCGAAGCCAATTTATTCGTTGGTAAACCTCAGGCAACCTTTCGCTATCCAAACAGCCACGAAATTCTGCCTTATTAAAAATATCTCCATCCTGTATCCTGTTTTTATTTAAGTGTTTCAACGATACTGCCGTAGTTATTACCCTGACGCTTTCTTCTTAATTATACGTTTATCTCTCTCAGTCTTCTTCTTTTCGTTGCTCCATAGCTTTAATACTGTTTACAGTATCTCTTACGTTCGTTTGTATATCTGTCTGGGCCCACTGGCCCCACCATAGCCCGGGTCCCTCGGGATCGCTAAACCCGTACTGTAGCTGCAATGAAACATAGCTACAGCCCCCGAGGGCCAAATATTTCCGTCATAGAAATTTTGTGTTTGATGCAATTGACACCTCGATGATATAAAATTCGGTAGATGATCGTGTCGATACAAGCAGGTATATCGAATATTATTCAAAATTGTTTTAATCTCCGTCGTTTTTGTCACGCTCGATAATCAACCTCCAGATTATCGCCGCGCAACTGACGGACTCGTTGAACGAGAACGCGGAATGCGAAAGGATCAACCACAAACGGCAGAGTAGCAACTTAATAGCCTGTTGAACGATTAGCGTAGCGCAAACTACGGCGTACGTGTTTCGGAACCCCCTGAAAATCTTCCTGGGACCAACTTTCCCCGTCAGGAGCCGTCGTAACAGTCGCGCCAGCGAGAAACAGTCGTAAAATCGAATGCTACCGCAACGTCGGGTTTAACGCGCGACGCTTCGGCGGATTACCCGCCAGGGTTGTTACCGAAACGGTGAGGATGCTGGAATGTGTTCGGCCTTGTAGAAAATCCATCTTTTTTCTCGGATTCTCGGGTACCCCGTTCTAACGCGAACAGATCGACAATCCTCGAAGCCTCTCGCTTTTGCGAACATTAATAATATTTGCGCGACGTTAGGTACGGGAGATTCGGAGTCGCGGTGAAAATTCCAGGACGTATTCGCCTTCGGTGTGAATACATATTGCGAACGGAGCGGCAGTGGACTCGAAAAATGTTTTTTCGCTGATTTTCACACGTGGCGTGGAGTGCGTTCGACGTCACGACGATATAAAATTTTTGCCGTCTAACAGGGCGGTGCGTCATCGGTTCGAGTCGAATCACCGAGCGGTCATTGCACCGTCGGTAGCTCTGTCAATGAAGCGGGCCGAGTGCTCGCTCTAATTTCGATCAATTAATAAAAGACTGAGGCTGCCCCGCCAGGAAGGGCCGGGCGCTGTCTCCGTTCGCCTGGAATTAAGCATATTTGCGGGAGACGCGGGAAGGGGGAACCAAAGATATTTATATTTATTTTAACGGTGAAGGGGGATGTTTCCGCGGTGTACGTGGTTTCCCGAGCCATGGATAGAAACAACCGATAATATTAGATTGGTAGGAAAATAATGTCGGTTTTCGAACTGTATATTTAAATCCACATATCACAAACTTACTTTCCTGGTTTCATAATTTCCTAGTTGTCTCAGGTGCTCAACAACTGTTGGATGGCTTCGTGGATCAGCTTCAACCGGTGCCTTTAATTGGTCATTGCCAACGAGAGAAGGGCGTCCGCGATCATCTTCATCTTCGAGGCTCTCGTTTCCACTTGGAAATTTTTTGAACCAACGATGCACCGTGCGTCCATTTGCGGTATCTTCACCAAATGCGTCGTTGATATTACGAGTCGCAGTTGCAGCTTTATGACCCAGTTTATATTCATATAAGAATATTATCAAATTTGCTTAATATCCATTCCGAAGTAAATAACTCGAAGTGAACACAAATAACACGTTGACTGCCAAACAACTCGTGAAAATTTATACAAGCCTAACACTTTGTTTTCATATAACTGAAAATCATTTTCGTTGAATTTAAACTAGTATGTATTTTTGCAATTTTCCCAAATTTACGAATCCTGCGCAGATTTATTTTCTTTAACATCTCGTCTTCGAAAGTAAATATAAATTCCTTAGTGAACAAAATCTGTCACCCATGACGTGGCGATCAACGTGTTAACAGTAAAAATGAAAGCATAGCTATCAGCATGCAGCGCGACATACGCGCCTCAAGATGATATTGGAACGTAAATAGAATAAAGCGAACTGTCGTCCCAAACCAATCGTCAAAGTTCGAAAGTTCGAAAAGCGACATTAATTTCTTGCCAACTTGGTAATAAAACTCGAGTCGTTACGACGCGAGAGGTACGTCGATTCATCGCGCAGCGTCCGAATCGACGCAAATTCTGTCAGAGCGACGACCGACACAGCAACGGATTCGTTTCTTCGAGTCCGAGGAAGAGGGGAGACGACGCGAAAAACAGAGCGCGTAAGAGAAGGTGGAAAAGAAAGGGAGGAAGTCGTGGCGATTCGTACGAAACACCGATAACTCCCGTTATCGATCGCCGCGCCGGATGCAGGTTTATAAGCCTTTCAGATTACGCGGCCCCCTCGACGATGCATCGAATGCACCGACCCCTTTCCCTCGCCCATGCCCTCCGCCCCCGCTCCGCGCGCGTTGCGTTCCCTGCCGCGAGACCCTTCCGCGCGATTTATCAACCTCGCCCTGCTCGCCACCCTCCCGCCCCCGCCCACCCCCTCTCCCTTTAACTCGAGCTGCACCGTGCTGCAGTTTTGCAATTTCAACCTCATTTTTGCTCATCGCTATCGCGCCGGGCAAACACGATAAAGCGACTTTATCAGGTACCGGCGCTTATCGGCGCACTTTATTTTTTCAGGCCACTCAGGCATTTTCGCAAGAATTCACGCGCGCGTGTACCTCTGCTTTGCGAAACAAAAATAAAAATCTCCGTCGCACGCGTGCCTCGCCCGCACACCTCGCTTGTCCCATTTCCGTCGGCTCATCCCGTCGTCTCGCGGCGACTCCGAGATATTGCGAGCCGATTCCTCGCGCTACTTTTTTTCTTTCGTCTCGTTAACTGATTACGCGATCGGGCAGACTCGATCGAGGCCGAGTTACGAAACGGACCTTTCTTAGATGACGTTTTCGGCGTCGCAATTCGGATCGCTCGGGAGACACCTGGCTTCTTCTTCCGGCGGAAGTCGAGTCCGTCGTCGGATTTCTTTCCGGATACAGGAGATGGATTAACTCATTCGTCGCCACCTACGAGACGTCTCGTAGTTCAAAATTGATGCAATTACTCGAGGGATAAGTTCATAGTCGAGTCACGAATTATCGCAAAAGGAGATGGTAAATTTTCTTTTTAGAACGACAATTAATATCACTTTTTGATGTCAAAATAATAACCTAGATTACACATTTGTATTAAATCTTGGCGTCTAATGGAAAACCCTTTAAATTTGCCTGGCATTGAATGAGTTAAATTGTACCATGTGCACAGTGATCGCTGTAATCGTATCATCGCGGCGGAATCAAAGGTCTCACGACTCTCTTCGTCGCGACTCGTACGATTTTTCGCGATACGGGATTTCCCGTTCATCCCGATGCTTAACGGAACGGTCTCCTGCTAGATCGGTAGCGCACTCGCGGTGCTCGTTCCGCGCGATAGCGTGACGTTAATTCATTCATAAATAACCCAGCTACGGAACAGAGGTAACCGAGCAAGTAGCGGCCCGTAATATCGCAAAAATGTGATTCTCCTCGGCTTACTTAGACCTCCTAGTCGTTCGACGTCTAGGAATTCTTCGATCGTTGCATATTTTAGTCGACGCCGTTCTAGTTGGTAGCAAGACCTGGAATCGGCATCTCGGCGAGGGAGATTTTCCCGCGCGTATGGTTTTTATTTACTTATTTACGGCAGAGGTGGGCAGAATTCTTGTCTAGACGAGAATGTGGAACAACGTACGAGAGATACGCAACATTCGAGCGGATTCGTACCGCCAGGTAAATACGACGCCTTAATGCGTTAAAGATCTATCGATCCGATGATCCATCGGGTATTTATTCTTCCGCGATCGAACGAGCGCCAAGTCGGTCGAACCCCTTGGAAAACCTAATTCGCGAGGCTCCCGTCGCGTCTTCCTTCCTCTGGGGAATCATTGCGTCCCTGCGGATAGTGGTCTCATGAAAAGTTGGGCTTTACGTAACAAGATGGACGCGCCGCGCCGGTTTCCGTGTGCCTTTCACGCGGCAAGGCCACCGAAGCACGCCGAGTCGCCGTGGGATCGTAAGGGCGCGTTTACACGCGTTCGATTCCGCGTGTACGTGCCCCTACGTGCCCGTTACGTGTGCCCGTGTCCGTGTACCTCTCTATGCAAGCTGGATATACACACGATGCAAAATGCTACACGTAGGTAGCTGCGCCAGTGTCTCCCAACCTATCCACGATTAATTTTCTTTCCGATCACCGAAATTTCCTTGAAAAATCCGTCGATCACCGTCGAGTATTCCATTGATCGATTCAATCCGTTTACCGTGACTTAGTTCACATGGCCTAGGTCCGATACTAGATTGGTGCATAACTCAGCAAGCGCAGATTCTGTTAAATTCCCTCGACGAAGGTTAAGGGAGTTTGTTTCTTTACGTTCCCAATCGGGGAAACTAGATTCGATTACGATACTTTCGAAATAATTGTAAATTATACGTGAGATTGCCTCGAGTTAAATTGATACTGAATGCTCCCTCTCCTTTACGTTACAATGATCTCATTTTCTTAAACGCGTCTCGTGCAAACAAAATAGGTCTGAGTCACCCGTTTGCCGCGAAGCGATCCGATTCTGCACGGCGTCGTTGGTGTTGCTTATCGGTGTAAGCGCGATCGTCGTAAAAATCACGGGAAAAGGACATTGGGAAACGCTGTCGGCGTCGGTTGCGTCGATCTCCGTCGACTTTGCGAGCCAAGACCATGAACCGATCGTGGGAGTCTGCAGCTGAGCGTTAGACACACGCCGAACCCGAAGAAATACCCGAGAGTACCCTCTCCCCCCATTCTCCACCTCGCGATGTTTCCCTTTTTCTCTCCGATTCATTTTCTCGCCTCACCTTCTCTCTCCAATCTCGTCGATGGTCATATTTTCGAATCGATTCCCTCTACCGAGGAGCCTCTTACTTTTACCTCGGGACATCGAATTATTTATTTTTTAACAGTAATCGACAGTTACAGTTTCGAAATTAAATAGCATTTCCGAATGTTTAGAAGATTCAGAAGCGTAGGAAGAAATACGTGGGTTACTTTTCCACGATTACGAGTAGAATAATCCATGAAAGGAAAACCCATGATTGATATCGTAACAGCGTTAAAAAGAAAAAAATCGCCTGAAACCGGAATGTATTTGAAACGATACGATGGGAACGAAGGGGTTAAAGGCAATTATTCCTCTATTTGCGCCGTGTTATTTGCTATTCTAATCGAGGCAGGCATTGCACACACGCTGGATAGTAATTTTAATAAAAAAAAAAAACCGTTAATTTAGCCGAGTCGAGGAATAACGGAGCGTGTCCATGGAGCGGAATCGAGGCGATTTCCTCGACCGTTCTCAGGCTACCTTGAAAGATCTCCCCGGCTGAGGAACGATCCTTTGACTTTTGGTTGCAGCCGCTGATTCCTTCGCGAGCGAATGAACGCCTCTTACTTTCGTACCGATCGCACGGCACGCCGTTTCCATTCACGTTTCCATTCACCGGCTGTCAGAAGTTACGACCGGCCGACTGACTCTTTCAGTGTCGATTACATTATCCGCGTTTAAAAGCACCGATTACGAATCGCCGCTCCTACTCGCGCTCTCGGCGTCTCGAGTCGAATGTTTTTATCGCTCCTCGCGTAACAAATTTGCATTCTGCGAGACGGCGAGCGCGGTTTAACCCGTTCACGCGAGAAATCTTCTCGTTATCGTGCGTTCGCGCATCGAGGAAGTTGGAAAATTTATCGCGGATAATCGCCTTTGACACGACGCAAAATCGGAACATGTAATCCGATTAGGGGAGGAGAGATCTCAACTGTTCCTCGATTCGGGAATCAAGAGTGCGCGTTCGAGGCATGGTGCGAAACCATCGCGAATATGAACTTCAGGATGCTGTTAAAGGCTACGCTGAGAGCCAGCAGAGCTCCGTTTCGGAATATCCCGACAGAGACCTTTCTCTCCGCGGTGCGAGCACGGACACGACGAGCCGCGCCAGATCGAGATTTAGCCTTCGACGACGATTTTTACGATCGATCGCGAGGAATGTCGGCTCGCCACTCGAAAGGGTCGATCGAGAATGATCGGTGGCCCACGCGCGCCCGAGCCCACATTTCAGCTTGGCCGTAACTTTGTCGGCGGAAATGGGCGTTTATCGAGAAAACGAATCGCGGTGAAAATTGACTCGTCGAAAGTTTGGCCATCCTTAAAATTTTCAGCGCGCCTACGTTTCTCAAAAGATTGTCGAAACGAGCTGAAAATCTGGCGACTTGTGCCAACAAAACAATCTAATCTGCTCGCGAGATAGTGCATCTTTCCCGCAAGTTTAATTCGATGGGTTTAACGATGTACCGCGTTTGGCTCGAACGATTCGTGGAAGCGTGCTCTAAATTGCACGTTGTATTCGATCGCTCTGTTGATCTCGGAAGCGGTGCTCCGTTTCCTTCTCGAGAAACGGATACGTTTATTGCAGTTTTTCGGTAACGTGGAACGCATCGACGACGCGTGCGTGCCATCTGTCGCTCCATGTGCTGATGGCTTATGCCGCGTCCACCGCGAAACAAGGACAGACGGTGACGATTCGGGCGCTTTTCATCGCGCGGACGATCCTCGAGTTTGCGAGGTTCCCGTTCCCGTCGCCGTGGGAATTTCACGTGCGTCCTCGGTTCCTTTCGAGCCGAACAATGCCGATTACGAAACCCTCTCGCGACTCCTACCGACCGACGATTTTTGATCGCCGTTGGAGAAGGTTCGACGCATTATCGTCGCGTAATCCTTCTCGAGAATTTTGGTCAGGGTTATCGAGTAAATGAGCACATTTTTAGCGTTACAAACAGAGTTTTAGCGTAATGCTCTCCGAAAAGGAAGAGTCGCACGGTGCTCGAGCTGCTCGCGGTCGTTCCGAACAGGAAGAACGGAGATATCGACAGGAGATTCGCGAGAATGGATGATCTCGTTTGTTTTTAGTCATCGGTTTCGATCGCCCTGCGTGATTTTTTTCTTCGAGGCGGAGGAGATAATGACGCGATCGCGTTACGCGTGACAAGTCGGGTCAGCGGCCTCCAGGAGCGATGTTCTCGTTATTTACCGGCCAGAAATCTCCCTTCTTCTTCCTGCTCTCTTTCTCTCTCTCTCTTTCTCTCTGCCCCCTGCCGTCCCTTTCGTCGGGCAAAAAAGAAAAAACGATGGGCCTCGGTTTGAATTATCGTCGTCGCGACTGTCGGTAACCGCGTCGTCTGCCGGTGGAGCCGACGACGCTGCATTCCGACACGTGTCCCAAACATGTCGTTCGTCGCGGCATGGCCGTCGAGGCCCCGTGTGCGGATCGTTCGATGCACCCGATGCAACGCCGCGTATCGGTTATCGATGCATCTTGCACGATGTTCCGGTCGACTTCAAACAAATCGATCTTACGTTCGAGCCGATAGCGGCCCCGTCTTCCGAGATACCGTGGTCGCAGCTATTAGGTCGCCGGTGCTCGGGTCTGCGTACGATCCCGAATAAACGACGCGGAAACGAAAGAGAAAGGAGATGAGTTCGATTATTTGTACTGTAATTAACCCTCTGAGTGCCAGAGGAAACTTTCATACGTATCGGAGAAATTCCGGACAATTTTAAGCAAAGGTGGATGATTGTAAACAAAAATAGACATTTCTCTCGTACTCATAAATTTCTTTATTAATACAAAAAATAAAAATAAAACATTACATGTTTAACGTAAAGTAAATTTGTACGAAGAAGATATTTCACAAAACCTTGAACTTGAATTTTATTTGTAAATAAACATAATTTACTGTCTGTAAAAATGAGTCTTCGATTGAAAATTAATTTCTCAAGGAGTTGTAGCACTTACAGCTTCGAGCAGCGATATATCTCTCTTGGCACTCAAAGGGTTAAACGATACATCGATCGTTGACGCTTGGCACGGTTCTCTTGCGAATGATTCGTTATTTGAGCTTATTTGGTGAACGGAATCGTTAAGCGAACGAACGCAAATGAAATATAAAAAAACAAAAGCACGAGAGAGTGTATAAAATGGAAGAAGTCTGTGTATCGTAAAATTGAGAGACGCGGGGGTCCAATTTTCATCGGGGACCAGCGACGGGCGACGTTTCCTGTGGGAAGGGAACGATGACAGGGACGCGAATCGCCAGCTGTCGGACGAGCCCGCGCAATTTTTATACCGCTGCAAAATGGAAATGCCATCGGGCATTTCGCGCACCCCGTATAAAGTACAAGGGAACCCTTGTATCGTTTCAGCGGGGGAAGAACGACGGAGGTGAGAAGGGACGAACGGAACCCTTCTCGAGAAGAATTCCGGCGAACGAGGAACTTGGCTACCGCGGAAAAAATGTCGTCGAGGAATCCACGTCGCCCCGTAGCTGAGCTTTTCCGTTCGATCGCGGCGGTTTTTGTACTTTTTGCGTGCGCGAAAGAGGTGACGGTGTTAATTTTTCGATCTTACGTTAGAGAGGATTTGTTGGTTAATTCGAAGAACAAGGTCCGAAGTCGACGCTAGGAACGGGGTCCGGCAAAGTTGAATTCGCTCGCGTCCGAAACGCGATAATGCATTCGTCCGCTAATTAAAGTGGATGATAAGAGAAAATTGCGGCGGAATTGGACGCGTCACCGGACGATTTCGCATGTTTTTCTTGTTATCGTGAATTTTTCCACTCTTCAAAATATTTCCCTTCTCACGATAACGGACTCGCCGTATTCGACTGTCGGTATTTGGCGTTAACGCGGACACGACGAAAACACGTTTTCGACGTGGCCCGAACGACCCGGGATCTCGGTCCAAATCGAAAACTTTTCCCAAGAGGGTAACCTGCGTCCTGTTCGCATACATTGTACGTTATCTATCTCCACCGTGTGTAAACAGTACATTTCCAACAAACATTTACTTTAATTAATTAAGAAAGTTTGTAATATTCTTTGGAAGAATCCTCGATGATTATCTACAACGTCTGTGCGTACAATTTTGATCCCCGTTAGATAGCAACATGGATTTGCATCTAGATAGGAGCAGATGTTTCTACGTATAAGGGTTTCGTACCCGTAGTTTTTCCTTGCAAGTTTACCCTGTTTACCACGCTCGTTTTACCATGTTTTTGTCTTTGTTTATCCAAAGCTGAACATCTCGTCGCTGGTTTAACTCGGAACGCTCTACCCTCCGCGCAACTTTTGGTCGAATCGGACGATTCGGTCGCGTCACGTGTGTCTGGTATTTTTTCACGGCTAGACGCGATCGATCGGCTCAAAAACAACGATATCGCGGGCTTTATCGCGCTCTTACGAAAAGCTGAACGACACGATTTTTCCCGACGGCTGTCACGCGTGCCCGTGTTCGCAAGGCTCGTCGCCTTCCGCGAAAAAAGAAGAAAATAATCGACGTGTCGACTGTGCCGATAACGCGGCCCTCGCAAACAAACTCGTTCAAGGCCAGGGTTCGAGAGTGCTTCAAATATTTTTCGCGACTCGCGTAACCCTGAGAACCGCGAACGAGTAGAATCGACAGAGCGAGAGAGCGAGCCGATAAATTGACGGCTACCACCGTAGGATTCGTTTCCAAATCTCCAATCGAATTTTACGTAACAGCTAAATTTAGTTTTGCACACGATCGAAGATAAAAGCGGATTAATGTTTTCCTATAGTATTTAAATTAAACGTTTAGAGAGAGAGAGAGAGAGAGTAGAGAATTTATTTGCTCTGGCGGGATGCTTTCTCGGGATTTGCACCCACACAATCGACGGATTTTCGCGAGCGCGCAATAGACATTTTCAGATAGCATAATTATTTTGATAAGGCTTATCGTGAATGAGCGAGCGGTCCTCCCGCGTCACGCAACACCGCAGCCAGATAAAGCTTGTTTTCAACAAACTAATCTTTTTCCTTCTGCTGGTGCGAGAAAAATCCCTATCTCGCCACGGCTTTCGAGTCTTTGGTGGCTCTCTCGCGTTCCCACGTCTCCGATCGCCGTCAATTTCGACGCGATAAGCGTTCTTTTTTTCTTTCCCTGCAAACGATTCGCTCGACTCCCAAAGGCGACCGTTTCCCAGATATTCTCGTCTCGCATTACCGCACGCCGATTAACATTCGCTCGAATAAAGAAGTTATTTATAGCGGCGAATAAAAAAGGTGATTTCGACATACGCTGGAAGGTTGACCAACGCTGAACGTCGCGAGGCAATCGCGTCGCAGGTGCGGAGGGAATGTACGCTTGTCGCGTAGAGCCGCGATAATCGCGACTCCGAAAGGGGTAATTCTGGAAGGGACGGGGCCGCGAAGGCGAATATTTTTCAAATGCCGAATGTTTACGCAGGGTAGAAACGTAGCAGAGAACGACGGTAGCCGATTCGTGTTTTCTCAATCTTTAATCTCCCGGCGCGTAGTTGTTTTCACAAATTACGTCGATTACAATATAATTTCTATAGAAGACGGAACGAGTGAGACTTTAACGGAATCATCGTGGAATGGAAGTGAGAAATTGCGCGGGCCGCGAGAATAAACGAACGCACGTCCGCGTACGCGTAAAGCGCCACGCATACGTAACTCGCTGACTCGGGCAACATCTCATTTGCCGGCAGTTCAAGACTTTCTCATTGCGGGGTGCTTTTATTAGCGGACTTCCGTCTCGTTTCTTCTTTCCGCGTTCTTGCTCCGCTCGCTGTTTCGTTTGCCGTTTCCTCGCGCATCCGCCGATAGAACCATCCGCTATCTGGGATCTAAGTTGGCCGATCCGCCGAAGGGTCGAGGCGGACACCACGCGAACGTTACGCGTTAATTACCACCGGTACTGGAATGGTCCCTTTAACCCGTGAGTACAGCGAAGGGATCCTAGAGATCCACCGTATAACTCGTCCCATTATCTCGAGAAAATGGGGAAAGCGCGCGAGACGGAGTTCTATGGAACGATGACGAAGGGTTTGTTCGTCCCACGTCGAATCGCTTCGAATATCTCAACTTGAGGACGTAGGGGAGGTCTATTCGCTTCGTAGGATATAACCAAGACATAATACCTGCTGTTACTTTTAAATCTCGACGGTTTTCGTGATCCATAGCGTGCAAACTACTGGTGGGATTCGATTAGAAAATATACACGTCGAATTGAGTAACCTCCTCCTTTTCGACGTCGGTTAAAAATACTGAAATATAAGTGGAGGAGTCTGAGCGAAATATAAGGCACGGAGATTCGAATCCACGATCCTCGGATCCACGGTCGACCGCTTTCCTTACGCGACCAATTCCGCACCCTACGATTCGTGTTTTCGTTTGTCTCCTTATTCTTGGGATGGGGAGCACGAACCTACGCTTGTTCCATTACTTTATAATACATACCTAAAATGAGCCGTTCATTGAATAAATCGATTAGCTTCGTAAAATAAAAGGTTGAGAAATGCGACGAAACAATGCACATTATTTTTTAATATTCCCTTTATAATATAAATTCGAATAAATATTGAAAAAAGTTCTTTCCTATTCAGGAAAGTTATTATAAATATAAAATGTTACGAGTATACCAAGTGCTTTGGCACATAAATTTAAGATCTTTCAAAAAGTGTAGTTAATCGATTCGTGCAACGGACGGCTCAAATGTTCCTAATACCACTATCTCGTCATTGTTCGCGACTCGCGCATCGTTTCGAATATTTTAAAGCTACGTTAGAATTTTTTACGAACCCGCTCGGGTTTACGTAAGGTAACGGGTCAGTTACGAGCGGAAGCGTTCGTTACAATTTGCGTAATTTATCTCGTCTACGCCGTTCGCGAGAGCAACGGGGAAAAAAATGCTATCGGAATTAATTTAATTAACGGACGCGTCTCTGGAGATCCATCCCCGGGACACGGGAAGAGGAAGCGGTGCTTTCAACGAAACGCGAGAGACGCGCGGAGACTGAGCAATTTTCGCCAAGATTTCACCGTTGCCCGAGAGAAACAAACGGCTTATCTGGCAAGCGAGCGAGGGCCCCGTCTTTAAAGGCGAATCCGGAGAGGAGACTGTGCCGCGTCGGCGAAACGCGTCCGCGTTTTAATTGAAACTTCAAAAACAATGCAGCGACGAATTTCCTGTCCCCGTCCGCGGCCAAACGCTGCGCCCTGGGATACCCGGAATCCCCCAATAATTTCGTCCATCCCGGCAAGCCCCGCAGAAGGATTAAGGCGAGCGACGGAGACAACGCGGAGGGTCGGCGGCATTATTAAATCGCCAAAGACGATCTTTCCGGCTCGAAGAATGAAAGGATGTTATTCCAAAAGACATCGTTGGCCAATTGCTACGAAATTCGGAGGATGTTACGAAGAATGTGGAAGGACGTCAAATATAAAATTTTACCTTCGGGAATGCGCTCGTTTACAATATACAGATACTTTAGAGGAAGCTGCTCATTCACTGCGATCGTTTGCTTCGGACATGTCATCGTATTGTTTTACAAATTCGTTTAAATTGAAAGAAATCTATTATTTTGGAGCAGGGGTTGCCCCCCCCCCCCCACCCTTCAGATCGAATAAATAGTAACGCACGCATCACGATACGACTCGAACTGTCTCACATTTTCCTAAGCATCGCTTTTCCAACGGAAAAAAACATAACTCCAATATATATATATATATATATATATATAAATAAGAACATATATCCAATTTTATGCCCACCAAGTTCCATCTCGGTTAGAATGAAAAAGCCTACGTCTAGGCACGGAAAATGCGCGTTTCCGAACGTTGGTTGGTATCCCGTTTCGTTTAAGAGATTATTTGGAATATGATACGCGTGTATCTGAGATAACGAAGTAACGATAACGAAATAAAATAACGTCCGAGGCTGAGCCCGCGCGCGCGGACAGGGCTCGTAGTTAATTAGTTAAAAAATTGACCGAGTTAATTAAATTTTCGTGCGCCGGTGCGCTGATAATCCACGCCTTCGAAACAAATAATCCCGGACCGCGGCGTCGGTGGGTAACGTCGACGCGTGCGCGCGGCAACGAGCGAACGTCGAGCTTTATCTAATTACCCGAGAGCGAGTCTAGCAGTTTCTCCTCTTTCTCTCATCCTTCTATTTTTTTCTTCCTTTTTTTTTTTCATTTCCCGTACTTGTAACATATTGTACCGAGGGGGCAGTTCGCCCGAGGACGTAATAAATTCCTCTCTCGGCGTCGCTTTTCCTAGCTCGCGGCCTCCGTCTCTCCGCAAGCCTGTGTCTTCCCTTTGGACGCTTCATCGGCCACTCTTGCGATGCCCCCGTCCGTCCCCTGGTTCCCCTAGATGCGCCACGGCGTCTCATTCGAGGCCGTAAACGGAGGAAAAGCGAGGAAGAAGACGCGAAATATGAAAGAGGGACGTCGGAGGGAAAGAGGGGAGAGAGAGAGAGAGAGAGAGAGAGAGAGAGAGAGAGAGAGAGAGAGAGAGAGAGAGAGAGAGCAGGGTCGCCCTGCCGCGTAATTGAAACGTCCTGTACACGCCTATAAGGCAGAAGGAAGCCCGTTGCAGTTCATCAGTCATTCCGGGAGTACACGGCAGTCATCGCGGATGCATTTGCAACCCCACAGAGCGCGAAATGACGTGGATGGCAGGGGGTGATGGCCGCGGGAGCGGGAGAGGAGCTCGCCCCAGCGGTCTGGGGGTGTGTTCGCCCCGGTTCGCGAAGGGAGGCCAGGAGAGCGGAAAGGGAGAGGATAAGAGAAATGTACGCGCATATATTCGCGTATACGGTTCGTATACGTACTCGTGGGGTAGGTCGTGATTGCTCGACGATACAAAGGATGGACAGAACCCCCCTGGGCACCCTTCCCTATTACGCTCGCGAAACTCCTCCGGTGGGACGAGGAGCTCGCCTTCCGGAACCCTCCCGTAAGACAAAGACGCCCGATCCGTTGGGAAATCGAACTAGCCCGAAGAACGCGGTCAAAAATCACTTTCCTCCGTCCTTTTCGTCGAATCGTCCATTTCGATGGGCCAACGATTAAAAAATATATAGCCTCTTTCATAATGCAGTCTTTCTCCTTTCTGGATCTCTAGTGGATCTCCTTTGTTCTGCATTTATTATCTTGCCGTGCTTTACCTCATTTTTCTATACTTCCCTATTTTACTTTTGATCCAACCAGACTATATATACTTTTAATGTTTTCAATGTTTCGGAAAAATTACATCCCCGTGTCGGTAACAGTGTAATAAACAACAGAGACACAAATTTACCCGTAAAAAAGTCGATTTACTCATACTGGATCGATCCAAAGACCTGGGTATCGTCAGTGAGACTTTACCAAAGAAAGGGTTAAGAAATAAAAGGGAGAACGTATGAAAAGCATTCGTAATTTTTCTATCATCCCTGCTTTCCATATATACCAACAGACTCTCGATGAAAAATTCTCCAGCTCGGCAAGCAACGGTTTCGCACACCTGCCGGCGCGGTTAAGCTTGCCCTTGGACGAGGTAGAATTATTCGTGCACGCTCGCGCATTAATTGGACGATGCACCGTGCGAGCGGTAACGGTCGATCATCGGCATCCTCGGTTTCGCCGTGTCCTGCCGTTTCCAGAGCACCGAGGATACGTCGAAGCGAACACTTTCCTTCGCGCGGTTCGGATGATCGGTTCGGATGATCGGCGCCGCGACGATCGAGCGACGTTTCTAGCGAATCCGCGATCGGGACGCGGTAGAAATCTATCAAATTCTCGGTGCGACATCGGAAAACGATGCGAAACCAGTTTGGTCGGTTCGAATGACCGGGTTGGACGGGGTCCAATCGGGAGGCAGAAGCAGCCGCGGTAAGGCGATCACCGGAGGGAGAAAAAGAAAGGAGCCGAAGCGAGGGCTTCGAATAAGCAGAAGGAACTGACCTACCGTCGGGCTCGATGCCACCGCTCTAATGCTCCCCTATAATTTGTTACAGCGAGCACGCGTTTCGTCCTTTTCAGATAATTATTATAAATCTGCTCCGAAGGAACGCCGGGCTGTCTTGCGTCTTCCGTCCAGGAAGCGGGACGTCGCAGCCTATCATTGCTCTAATCGACGACCAACTCGGCTGCAAAAGGAACGCGACGAGTCTGCTCGAATCGAGAACTCCGATATCATCCGCGAAGCCGACTCCTCTCGTTGGCGCCATCCAACATTTCCATATCGCGAAAGTGAACGGTAAACGGAGGTCCTCGCGAATTGGAGTGCTGGATTTTTGGAGAAAAAGAACCGTTATAATTTGAAAGTTTCATTTTCTATGATTGGAGATCTATCCGATCAATAGTGAGCGAAACAACCGAGTTCGGCAGAATTATCGTCGCGCAGAAGACGAATGTCGGGGAATTCCCACAAAGGGGAACTGTGTGGAAACAACGACTCGGTACATTTTTCAGTCGTCGTAGAAACGTAAACTCGAGTAGACCGCGTCACTCGTACCTTTTTTTTTGTAAAAAGAAAGTATATATAATATTTTCTTAAATATATTACCTCAGTGGAAGACTTATTTAGCGAAGTATTCAACAGGGTCCTGACCTAGACCTATGAAAGTCTAGACGTATCCATCAGCACGCTGCGATTACGCACGCGTAATTAGAATGACGCGACAACTCAACGTTCGAAGCTTTCACGGATGACATCGGAGGTTCTTGAAAAGTCGCGATTTTTATGGCAGGTGGAAACAGGCTTTTGAGCGGGCTCCGGTTGGACTTTGTCTCAGGATCGAGCAGCCAAAGACGGATACGCGGACGCAGAGCGTGCGTGTAAACGGGTTTGAAATCATTGAGAACGGCGGCCTGGGCCGGTCGTCGGCCGACAAAAAGTAGGAGCTCACGCACGGGCTGTTCGTCGGCCGTGATGAGAAGACAGCCGATAGAAATAAACGAGGAGAGAACAGGATCGTGGAAAGACCGAAGCGAGAGAGCCGACCCGACGTCCCGATCGCCACAGATCTCGGCCGTCCGCGTGAAAAATTTTGTCGGCGCGGGACACGCAGTATCGCATGAGGAACACCCATTTTCTACACGAACTGCCTCTCTCCTCGACGGAGATCCCATTTTTCCATCGGCGAACCTCCTGCCGAATCGGACAAATTATTTGTCTTCGAGATAAAATTACCACGGATGCTTCAAGATTCGGTAAACAAAATCGACGAGCGTCCAATTGGCGCGATCGGAATTTGTGGTCACCCTAATAATAATGTGGGGATCCAGCTGTCATCGTCGCGGACATCCTTCGAAGCTACCCGTGGACTTTCGAGCCGTCGATTGGAAAACGTACGCGATGCTGGTTAATTCTCGGAAAAAGGAAAGAAAACGGTCCGAGGGGGGAGATTCGTTCCTGTCGTGAGAACACGACGACGTCCGTTAATGGCGGCATTATAAACCGTTCCTCGCGTGCATCGGTAAAGAGGTTGAACGCGAGAAGGAGAACGATGCAGAGAGAGGGGGGCGCCCGATCAGCGGAGATGCATGCGAAAAAAGGTGAAATTACGTAAACATCTTGCAAACGACGATTACCACACACTGGGACTAGCTCGGCGTTCACCTCTGTTCGTAGCGCCTGAAAGAGACCGCCGTGACTCTAGGTGCATGTGCACACAACCGCGCTGCAGCCTCCTAAGCGATGTACCTCGTTTCGCGACCTCTCGATCCGCGTACCTCTTTTGGATCCGTCGTATCGATCGCGCGTCGCGTATTTGTCTACCCGAAACTTCTTACTCGGCATCGTTCTTCTCGAGAGCTTCGCCTCTCTATCGACGTTTACTGCCAGAACGAGTCGGATACTATTTAGTCGTGCGACTACAAAGCAAGACATTGCGCTTTTCGATATATACGACAATTTATTGGACGGGCACGATGGCGACGAGAACGCGATTGGTTAACCCCGCGGGGAGGGCTTTACGACACTCTTTTCGCCCATTCACAGGGCCATCGCTGTATCGAAGCGTTTCCGCCGTGTTTACTTTTGTAGCACTTTCTTCGTCGTGATTTAATACTCCTGGGGGACATTGTCCCAGAGCACACGATAAACGAATATCGTATTTATCCGTACGTATGTCTGTTCGTGATCTCCAAGACGTCGGGTGGGTCGCTAAAACGGATCGGCTATCGCGGAAATTGGACCAATCGTTGCGAAAAACGTAGCTAGTACGCAGCGAGGTCGATAGAGTAGTTTGCATGCAATAAATATTAATGCGCCGCGCTCGGCCGCGCAAATATTTGCGATCGACAAGCGCGTTGGGACGACGATAATTGGTCTAATGAATGCGCGGCGAAATTCCATCTCGAGGAAGCCCGGAGGTAGTGAGGAGGGACACGGAAGGTCGAAGATGACGAGACTTTTTGTCATTCGCCAGGGACCTTGTCTGCGAGGCACGCATATTCATCGGCGCGGAAGTGATTCGATCGATGATTTCCTCCTTGGCAAAAAACGCATAACAATATCCTCGAATCGACACAAGTACAAGTTTACGAGCGTCTCGAATGGCTGGGTACCAATTGCGTCGACGATTGATCAACGCTACCGACGATCGAACATCGACGAAATATGTATTTCGTTATATACAGTCAATCCCATAAATATTCGTACCCTCTATGTAGAAGAAGTTTGACTAAATTAAATAATAGTTTTGATATTACCAAATTAATTTTTCATTATAAATATGTGTATGAATAAGCTTATACATGTGTGTATATATATATATATGTATAGCATATATATAGCATACATAGCATATATACATCTATACGTGTATAAGCTTATTCATACACATATTTATAATGAAAAATTAATATACATATATATCTACATATTTATACAAATATATACTTGGAAACATCAAACCTATTTAATTTAACCAAATATCTTCAATAGGCATAGAGGGTGCGAATATTTATGGGACTGTGACTGTAAATCAAGCTTTTCAGTCCAATTTTGTTCTACAAATCCAGTAATAATGATTATTTTGTGATTTAAATTTTGGTTTTGAGTTCCTTGCGTAATGTCAATTTTAATTATCGCTCGGTTGTGTAACTTAAACTTGTATTCTATTCAAAGAGCGACACGTATGTAATTATAATAAAAACCTGGTCTCTGGCGACGAGCGAAGAAAGCGAGATCCGCCATTAGGAGTGGCCATTTCACGTCGCCCATTTTCTCTAAATCTCTATTCCGTGCGCGAGTGGTTTTTTCGGGAGGACCGCCGGAGCCGGATCCGTTTAGAAAGGGGCCTGGGGTCGGTGGCTCGTCGCGATTGGCCGCCTAAATCCACGGCCATATTTAGTCGCCCGGGCCCCTCCTGGTTAGAAGGGTTTGACGTCATCCGAGTCAGGTATTCGAAGGCCACGCGTCGCGAAGCGCCGCGAACGACGCGTCACGCGGATTGATTTTCCCAGCAAAAACGTTAATTAATCGGTACCGATCCCATCGGACGAAAAAACGACCCGCGGATCGCGTACTGCGCACTGTCCACAAAAAGGCACTCGTTGCCTCGAGCCTCTGGCACTCCGAAGGCGAGCAACAGCTACGAGACATTTCGATCGTTTGCGAAATGATTCTACGCCGATGGAACGTCGGTTAAATTTGTGGCTCTGATTTGGGATGCCAAGAGTTTTCTATATGAGCCGTTCACTGCACGAATCTTAAATTCAAGTGTCAAAGCACTTGATATTGTCGTAACTTTTTACATTTATAATAACTTTCCTGAATAATAAAGATTAACATCAGTAAACGACGACATTTATTTTGTTCATTGATAAATAAATAGTTTGTTTCAGAGGCCATTTTGATCGCATTTCTCAACTGTTTGTGCAACGAACGGCTCGTATATATATTCTCTGTTGAGTGGAGAAACGAATAGCTAAAAATATTAAAAGAGTTTAATTCGCGTCGACTTCAGCGCACCGCTTATATGGGTGTTACATCCCATTCACTGTTTTCTAGAAGCGGTCCGATCGAGTTCAACCTGTTCCGAGAAAGAAAAAAAAACTCTACCCGTGTTTCGCATATTGATAACTCGGATCTTTTTTCGTGCAATCTTTCAAGGTATCGATACCAGAATCGATCGTATACGTAATATAGTTACGTAGACTTACTTCGCCGTCTCTGTAGGAAATTGGGTTGCGACTACGCGAGGCGTTATCGCGATTACGAATCGAGGCAGTCGAAGGAATTCGAGAATTCCTCGGTGAAAAGCGCCTCGGCGCGAGATCGATGGGAGATCGATTCGAGAAATTCGTTTGGTCGAGGCATCGCGATACTCGTTCGAGAGGAAGGCCTACTTCTCAGCCAAGTTTCGAACCGCGAGGATCGGTACCAAACGGCGCGACGGTTTGGTAAGATTCGCTACCTACAAACCTACTTCCTATCCGTCTCCAGTCGCCACCTACTATGGCCGTCGCGACCTTCGACATCGCGGAAGTGCACGTAATCGACGGGATCGTGTTTGCTCACCGATCCATACGAGACAGATATTAAATCCGGCTACCTCCTGTTTTGAAACGAAACCTTTTTTTCCCGGGTACCCTCTAATCGCGTATCTAATCGCGAACCGATATCTACGGCCATCCATTTAACTTTCGATAACGAACGATCGGCCGGCCGAGAATGTAAAACTATTGTTTGAAATCGCGGAAAATGCAACGATATCTAGGCGTCGATGTCACGCGCGTAAATCTGCGATTCGTGGAAACGATCGAGCGGATAAAAACTCATCGAAGGATCTTATCAGGCACGTTTCACCGTAATAGGCGAAAACTGCAACTGAATTAATCGAGTGTCGGTTATCGATCGAGGGGACACAAGGACAAATTGTAACAGCGATATAACGAATGTTAAGAAAGCACTGCTAGCGATAGGTACGCGTATAAAGATTACTTTTTCTCATTTACTTGCTAGCTCGTGCACTAGTCGAAGATCATCTTTCGCATGAGCCGTTCGTTGCACGAATCGATTAACTCCGTAAAACAAAAAATTGAGAAATGCGATCGAAATGGCTTCTGAAATAAATTATTTATTATTCAATGGTCAAAAAAATTGGTTCGTTTAATGGTGTTAATCTTTATTATTCGGGAAAGTTATTATAAATATAAAAAGGTACGACTATACCAAGTGCTTTGACGCTTTACAATTTTTCAAAAAGGAAGTTAATCGATTCGTGCAGTGAACGGCTCGTATAATGCAATGAGAACTTGTGAATCTTTTTGCAACAATACTACCCGTCTTAAGTTATCTTCCCAAGTATCAAAAGGGGTTGTTATATTTATAGATGTCGGAAAGATCGATTGGATATTTCAGAAAAAACAGAACTTCGTGCCGGTTCCGTATCGATCGCTTCCCGGAGCTCTTACAGAATCGGCTTTTGTTTTCCAGCGTTGCAACGCATTCTTTTCTGACGCGCGCAAATTAAAGAAACCATATACGCATTAGGGGCCTCTACCTCGTCGATAAATAAATCGATAAATAAATCACTCGATTTCGATACCACGCACCGACGTCCGAAACAGAACACGCTCTCCCCAATCGAAACGGCACATCCCGAAAGCCAAACGCGCAAAGTTCAACCGCTCTTACCTCGCGAACGGCGCCGGCGTCACGGTTCGCGAAACAGCCAGGGACATTTTTTTGTTTTCGCCGCATCGACCTGTGCCGAACGAACGACCCACATTTTTGTTAACACCCTGTATATATACGGTTGCAATGAGCAATTATTCCTAGTGGTGACTCGCCGGTGGGTAAGAAATTGTGCAGCTTACTTTCAAACGTGGCCGGTGGCTTCAAGGTTCTTAAAACCATTGGTAATGCATTCCAATCGGTCGCTCGAAAGATAGAGAGAGGTTCCGAGAGACGGATTTAGCATTAGAATCTACAAGGACAACGCGCAGGATAGTTGGTCGCCGAGCTGAATCCAGAGAAACGACGTACCGCCGAGAGAAATACCTTCGCGAGACAAATAAGATTTTATAAAAAGATACCACCGCCTAGAAAATACGTGAGCGTGTGCGTGTGTGCCTGCAACGGGCAACCGTGTCTCGTTAGAATTCAACGCTCGCGTTCCCGTAATACGATGAATAATTCCTACTGGCGGAAATTAATTTCCTATTTTTCTTCTTCGTTCGACGCTCGTACGCGCTCGCCGTTTTCGCGAATCCAGCCCCGTGGCGCGGTGCCGCCTCTAAGACCAGGGCGCGAAACGTATTCGAAGTTGGCGAAATTACGATTGAAACGAACCTAACGAATTATTCAACGACCGTGGACAGTTTTTTTTCGCACGATAAGTCACGCATTTCTCGCAGCCACGTCCCGGTCGATTATATTCCGTTTCGCGAGTCGGAAGGAAAAACCTGCTTCGAACACAATGATCCAGCCGCGAGACACTGAGATTTTCACGTGCCGACGAACAGTTTATCCGTTTCAGAGAACGGGAATGTCCCATTAGCGCGACAGGCTGCAGTCAGAAATGCCAGGAGGCAAACGGAGTCGAATATTTTATCATACGAAAACTGGAGCAGGTTTTAACCCTCTGGTACCTGCCAGCCACTCGAGATGCTTTCATAACATTCTATTGCCACGAATGTTAAACTTGGATCGACTTCGAACATGTCGATCTCTCTTTAATTTGAGATTTGAAAATCAGGTCACCCTTACCCCTTCGACAATCATTTTGTCGATACTTCGAGTTCCAATGAAATTAAACTTAAACAAACATTATTGCTGGTTGATTTACTGCGTTAAATCTAGTGACCATCAAGAGTCACCACACGGGCGCAAAGGGTTAACTCACTTACGTCAAGTACCGAGAGAACAATACCGCGAAGAAACGATTGTTTTCGGGGAAAGTTCGGTCCTCGATCGTATCGTCGGGCCGATCGATGTTTGTATACGATCGGTTGGTCGCCCGATATCGTAAACAGTCGGTAAATCGAACGAATGCGCTCGGCAGGTGCAAAGGCCACTCGTATTCGTATCCAGTTTGCGCGCTCACGGCAGCGTGTAACGATCTGCAACGTATATCGTAGCAATCGTATTATTCGCTGGCTTGTTATTCGCGACGATCGTACTCTAAGCACGTCGGACGCAGCTCGCCTAATTCGCGCCGCGCCGCGAAACGGACGATGATCGCGATTACGATTCATTATCCGCGACGAGTATTGTCTGACAGGGAAGTAATAACAGTACCTTTGTTCTTACCACTTATTGTGAAATTGTAACCAGCCGACGACGACGCACGTACGAACAAAAAGGCGCAACGATTGTTGCTCGTTCACCGAACGATGCCAGCTCGACGACGACGACGATGCCTTCTTGTCCGATCCTCCTCGGCTGAGATACCAGAATCCCGCTGAAACCAACAGACGGAGAATTTTCGTTATCGTTGTTACTATTAAAGGGGTAGTGTATGTTAAACCGATTTATTATTGCGACCAAGCATTTTATTGGTTCGTCTGGAATGTCTATGCCGACTTTTGGTAGGTGGTGTAGGTTTGAATGTATCGGAATGGTTGAAGACAAATAACACGTGTACACATCCCTTGACGCTTAAATGCCTTGAGTTTCAAATTTGATTTCGGACTTTTAAATCGAATTGTAATTGGTTTTTAATATTTGGCTGTATGTATATCACTATGGCATAATGTTCTTTCGAACAAAAGTTACAAAAATAAACGTCAGCTGTCGATATTGTTCAAATAATAAATACATTGGTATTTTTTTAAATTTATATTGGAAAATCAGGCTTTTAAGGGTTAAATGGTGGACAGGTTGTGGAACAAAATGGTTCCTATGTAATTCAATAAATGTATATCAAAATTCAAACGTGTCCTTGAATTTTTCTTAAAAATTGCCACGAACTTTCTGGACAACGCAATACTCTAAGTATACGTGAAGGTGTGCAAATTCGTGTTCTCGAATTTCAAATTTTCTGCACTTTCTCGCTAGATTTACTTCGCGAAAATTGTCCCGGTTTTCTGGAGGTCAGGGTGATAGTTATGCGCCTTAAAGGTTGCGAGGCGTTGTTAGTGTTGCGTATCGTGATTGGTGGTTATTTACGCGAGTCATCTTATGAAATAAATAAACGGAAAAGGGGCCTTGGTTCGGAGCGGAGAATGCGATCCGTCCAAGCGCGAATGTCTGCTTGGAAGACGAGATCGTCCGCGTCGCTGCGGTTTTCGGTCATTTTTATCGGTCAACCGGACACGGTGATCGATGAACGCGATCGATCTTTGCTTCGCTTATAAGAGACGTGGATATTGGCCGCAGAGCCTTTCAGCGATCAAAAGAGGCCTGCGTCGTCTGACTTTCAGGGGTCTTCGACAATTTGAATAAACGCATATCTAAGCAACTTACGATTCATTGGCATTTTTTTGTTACATCGCGACTCTCATTCGTAGAAAAAGGTACAGAATCAGACTGTACATACCTTCGCGTATCTTGTATTTCATTAAAGTGATTAATTATATCGATCTAGCCACTGAGAAATCTTTCTACACTTTTTACAGAGATCGTTAATACTACGTCTTTAACAATATCCGTATATCAATTACATATAAAATATCTTTGATGCGAGGAACATATATTCTGTATGTAGTACAACGTGTCTTATAACTAGTACATACATTCGCATATTATACGTACCGGGGAAACTGGTTCGGAGTGCGCAGAAGTATTGGACGTTGTAGATTCAAAAACGGTACTTGGCAGAGACGATATCGTGTAATGTTTCCGTACCGAGGTCAGAACCAAAACTACAAACTTTTTCTGTTTCTGAATTTATCCCAATGTTTTCCTTCGCCATCGACATTACAGTCAGTGTAAGAAGTACTCGTACAGCAACCCAGTAAAAATAAATGTTTCCTGCACGAATACTTATCGCGAGTGTATATTTCTTTCGTCAATCAACTCACGACAAAATGAGAAAATTCACGCGCCCGTCAATTGCAATCGCGTCGATCTCCCTGTGGTTGTCACGAGCGATAAAAAAAAAATATCGGCCAGTGGGCTAGGAAATGTGACTGACCGCTTTCAATTCGTGGAAAAAGAAACTCGTCCCATCGAAGCCGTGGAAGCGCACGTGCTTGATCCGGCGGGCGGTCTCGGAACGTCGTTGTCGCGCGACCGAGCATGCTTCGACGACGAGACTTTTACGATAAGCAAACTGTTAATGTTAAATACGTTGTACCTCGGCGAACCGTTAAATTCTATTGCGCAAGGTGTTACACTTCTCCGTCGACCACGCTGTTTAACCTTCGCGTAGAGCTCTCCGCATTTTGCGTCGCTTCTGTTTTTGTTCGACGCTGACCGTTACCTGCGTAAACAAATGCAAACGTAACACCTCCTATTTATACGACGGAGAATAGTTATGGTGCGATTACGTGTTCCGAACGACGCGTAGAAGTGGGCAAGATATGGGAATAAAAATTCCAAGTACCGAATACGAGTAACCCTGCGTCGAATACAGGTAAATATACGATCCATGAAAGCGAATATTCATTTCAAGGAAATTCATTCGTGGTAGCCGTCCTCCACGGTGCTAAACGCTATTATTCAAAGAGTAGCGAGCAATAGTTGCGCGCGGAGAGTTTACCCCTGAATGAATGGGA
This sequence comes from Hylaeus volcanicus, assembly GCF_026283585.1. Taxonomy (NCBI): domain Eukaryota; kingdom Metazoa; phylum Arthropoda; class Insecta; order Hymenoptera; family Colletidae; genus Hylaeus; species Hylaeus volcanicus. The sequence continues at coordinate 25,040,594 of NC_071979.1, forward strand.
TCCGCTTTGACTTCAGAGGCAAACTCTCCGCGAGCGACTATTGATAGTAAACCATTTTCACTCCCGTAGAAAACTCGGGAATCGATTCTTTTCGATGGCGCGAGGTGGCGTATCCGGGAGTGTATTAAAAGCAAACGTTAAAACGAATCGGAGCCACTCGAAAAATGGCTAGAAATTTGTTCGCGTTGAACTGTTCTTTACGGAGTTCGAGACGGCATCGAAGCCGAAAGAGAACGAAAAGTGCGGGTCTGGGTGGGGGTTCTGGATTGGTCGGTGGCATCGAGCATCGATTCTCGAGAGGTCGATCGTGATTGGTTTCTGGCAGTGGACAGCGATAGAGCAGCAAGTAGTGCGGGAAGCGCAGTCGGTTTCTAAACCGGTCGTCGCAAAAACCTGGCTTGGCCTTCGGGGCGGCCATTTTAGAACGTTCTAACATTTGACGGTCGCGAAGGCCTCGCCGGGCTGCCTAATAAGCGGCCGTTAATCTATTATTCATTACGAACGGAGGAGAGATACCTCGAGCGACATGCAAATCGAGCGTGCACTGCGACGCGCGCGCACTGCTTAACTGCGACTCGCATCTCGTCGAACGCTAACACGAACACGCAACGGCAGGCCTCGGTTAGGTCAGCATCAGGAAATCGGCTTGGACAACGCCTCAGGCGCGAATTCGGCCATCTCGAGAGCAATTTCGTCGACGCTCGATTTACGAGAGCGCGTCGAATCGCGCGCGAGGTGCAGCCTTTGATCGGCTCCTCTACCTACGAAATGCTCACGGCAATTGCGCGTTATATGCAGGTATCTTCTCAGGGTCTAAGACGAAACGTCGGAGCGTGAAAGTTATTCGAATAATTGTTGCTTTAAAGTGATTTTCAAACGTTAAATAAACGATGCTTATCTTTGACACTTTAATTAGGCTGAGATATTGTACGTCGATTCGTTGCAAAGCCGCGAAGATACACTCGTGGTAGTTATTTTTCACGTATTCGGAAAGTAAAAGGCACTCGCATGAAGGAGAGCGAAGAACGTTCCGTATCAACGTTTCCATTGAAGACGGTATTGAGGCGAGGAGCCTTTCGAGCTGTCGCGATTAAATCAAACGTTGCTCTCGAGATGCACTCGAGCCGCGCGAAGGGCACCCTTCGTGTATTTTCAGAGGACGCGTAAACGGGACTTTATCGCCTGGTCAAGATGAAACTGTTTGCCGCGTCGCCCTTAAGGCGAAACTCGGCTACTCGTACTAGTCGAGATAAAGTTTTAAAAAATCGTATCGGTACGCGATTTTCAGCGCCAAGAAACGCAATATAAATCTTGGTTCCATTTTATCGCAACTGGCGAGATCTCGGCGATTTTTCCATGAATCGGAGTCGCGGGTATCTTTCGGGCAGGATTATTCGGTGGACGGGCGTTCGCTCGGTTCTTAATGACTTCGTGGAATGACCCCGCCCACGAACCGCGGTTCGCGAGCAAGGAACGGAAAACGCTGATTCGCAATTACGCGTACGGTACGCGTTTAAACCGGCCGCGAGCGTGTACGCGCTTGTTCCCGCGGATGGTTGTCCGTTTTTAATCGAAACGTCCGCGAGAAAAAACCGAGCCCAATGATACGACGGATCGCCTCTCTTCCTCCGTTGGCGTTTCGAAAATATCAAGAGGCTACCAATTATCAAGATGAGGAAGACCGTCGAATGGCATTCGACGAGACGAAGTTCAACGGTTGTTCCAATCGAGGAGGCATAACGAGCGATCGCGAATTCGAGCAAAAAATTGTATCAATATCCGAGACATTAGAGCGCGAGGATGATAATAACCGAGTATCGATTCATAGGCGAGCGGCGTCGTTTTAGCCTTAATGGGCATCCTGGCCGGCGGATCGTTTCGACATACGAGTGATTTGCAACGGTGGAATAATAATGCATATAGGAAACCGGTTTTGTTTTCGATTACGTCGCGGCGATATCGGGCGCAAGGATTCGAACGATCGATAAGTACACGGTGGCGGAAGGAAAGGATAAGAAGAAGAAGAAGAAGAAGGAGCGTCTATGTACCTCGAAGGGCGACAGCGAGGGGACGGGAGGGGAGGGGAGGGGAGGGAGGGGAGAGCAGAAGGAGATCCATCGCGAAAAACGATCGGCAGATGAGGAAACCTTAGGGCCTGGTTTTTACTCGAGCCAACCGGTCGACGGTGGAACGGTTTTCGCGGAATCGCGATAAACGGCGCCGCCGACGCCGCCGCCTGAAATATCCGATTTAATTGCGCCGAGATTGCGAAAGGAAACAAAGATCGGCAGCGTCGGTCGCGCTTAATTGCCTCGGACGGTATTCTTCGGCGGTAGTGAACCCACTTCTGTCTCCTGGAGTCGCGAAAACGAGAGCGTTCCCGGCGGCCTGCTAACCTGCCAGGAAAGGATGAAAACGGTGGAACGCGAAACGCGCTTGCGAACGATATCCGTGTTCATCGAGGCTTTTTTAAGCGCTGCTCGATGCCCAGCTGCGATCCCCTCGTTACATATTTATCGTACGCGCCGAGGCAAGGACGTTCCGGCAGTGACGGTCTCCTCGGTTGGACAAAAACTTTTTCTTCCTATGTTCGTTTATAAATTCGTACGCGCTGATACGATTGATAAAGTTCAACGTAGTCGACGCGCCTCGGAACCAACTGTACTCGCGCAAGAAGACCCATGGTTGTCATAACAGTACTCGCCGCGTTACAACAACGGCTTGAAAAATCAAGCGTCGGTGTAATACATACGCCAAGGATAGTTCTCTCGCGCATTACCATAAGCATCGTGTTATTCAATTTATACGGAAATACCGTTGGATGATTTCAACGAGACTTCGTTGCTAATCGAGCTTCGAGAACGCCCGTCTACGTAGGCACTCGACGGACGGAATCGTAGCATCGAATGGGAAAGAGTGCATATTCTCTCTATCCACGAGGAATTGTCGCGATATGCTCCAATGTATAAAGCAATCCCCGACGAGGACTAGTCTCGGTCGACGCGAGTCGCATGCATCGCTCCGCGAATCTATAATAAACGGATGCGATCCACGCCGATTCGAATCCTCGAGAGGGAATCCAAGGAGGACAGGTCGTTGCAGAGAACCCGTTAAAATTTCATGACCACCTCGCGCCTGAGAGTCGTAAAAAAAAAAATTGAATCCATCGATCTCGCGCAGCCGTTCCTTCCACCTGCGTCGACGCTTTCCGCTACGATACGCGTTCGACGCTTCTCGTTCCGCTCCTCCTTTTATCTGCCATCGACCAGTATTCCTCGTTCGAAGTGCTCGTTTTTTTGGTACTCGGTTTACAGAGATATCTTTAAATCGATCTAAAATTCCAATTATTATTTAACGAACGGTTTTAGTCGGATAAGAATTTCCGCAGAGCACAGCTAGAAGTTAGCAGAGAGTCGGAGACGCTGGGACCGCGGCAAAAGGTAACGCCAAGCTCTCGACAGGAAGTCGACGAGGCGCAGCAAGCGATCCGAGACAAAGAGCAGAGGGCCAAGCAACCAGTACACGCAGCACCGAGAGAAGTTGCACGAACGGCGGCGTGTGTACTTGCCAACAACGACCACTACCACCGTCCCCGTGTCCAGGTACGAACAGAGCCAGTCAGTCGCAGTATTTGGGACAAGGTCAGAAGGTTCTGCGCTCCCCGGCTTCAAGACACCGAGAGCTACTCTGCGCAGAGAGCTGCACACTGCACTTTCACTTCGCCTCTCCTGCCGCGTGCATTCGCAAATTGGAACTTCGCGGACGATACTCCGGCTTCTCCGTTCCAACCTCCAACTTTTGCTGTTTGAGCTTTTCTATTATTCATGCCGTTTCCCGACTCCTGGACTCGCTGCAATTTCGAAGCTTTTACTTTCTCAGCTGTTATTAACAGGGGGAGCGCAATCGCTATAAAGATTTGCACCCATGATTTCTCGCATTTATCAGAATATTGCGAGCGATGCACAGAAAAAAAACCATTGAAGGGACATTGAACCGATTTGAAATTAGTGTTGGAAACCGTTCGCGCTCTTTGTTTTACCTACTCCACTATCTTTGTTTTACCTAGATCCACGGTCGCATGCAACTACAATAGTGTAGTTTCAAAGTGGTTTGAAACTGATCAGTTGCACCCGCGTGCGATCGGCCTTATTCGTTTCAATGAAGTTTGACAATTCTTCGAAGAAGAGCTCGAACTAGAGTCGAAACGGATATCGCTTGAATAAATTTGTTCGAGTCTTCATCCAGCATCGTTTCGGCTAACGTGACAAATTGCGTCGTCTAGGTGGTCTAGAATTTTTCTCAAGCGCACAGAGCAGCGCAAACGAGAGAGCACAAAAGTTTCGTCGACGATTTGTTAACGGGGCCGTTCGCAGTTATTTGTAAACGACGGATAACGTAAGCGGTGGCACGCATTCGCATGTAAATTTGCACGCGATACACCGCAAAGGCCGGGCAACGACACTTGGACGAGACAAGTCACCGCGGCGCGTGTTCGGTGTAATTTTTTACTCCGAAAATTCGATATCGCGCGCTAGCGTGCGTCGCAACGAGCAAAATCAATTAACCGCAGCGGAGCGAACCGGATAGTCTGTCAGAAATATCAACCGATATGCCGGTTGCCCGTCAAAAACTACGAAAACTGGGCTGCGTTGTCCCGAAAAACGCGAACCGACAGTTTCATTACTGGGGTGGAAAGGTAACCGTAGCATCGGTGCGCGAATCGATGCGAAATCAAACGAATGCAAAGTTTTCACTCGTTGCGAACGTATTCGTTGTACAACGATAAGAAGATAAATTTTGGATTCGGTAATAGTAACAATATCGAGGAGAAAAGACGACACCGCATCGGACGATTCTCCCGTCGTAATTAAAACGCGTCGTCGTTCCACGAACAACCATAACTGTCGCATACACGCGTTCGCGTTCGTCGTCGGAGGAATACAGAATGTATTTTTACGCGCGAACGACGTCGTCTGGTTACTGCATCGCTTTCGTAATATCGCGGACCGTAAGTGCGCGTTCGTTTGCAACTTAACGGCTCGTTGCAGCGCGCCATCGTGTCCAATTCAACGAGATTTCATTCCGTCCGGTGACAGTAGCGCGGTATATAAATTTGCCAAAGGCCGTAGCACGCGTCCAGCTTGTGTCATTTGCCGCCGTTTTGTGTTTGCTATGCTAACCGTAGGTCTCGTTCGGTTTGCACGAAGTGCGCGCGCACGCGCAAATCGGTACCATTTCAAATATGAGCAACGAACGCGGCTGAACCTCCATGTCAAAGAAAAATGTTAATGATTTTTAGTCCATTCGGTATCGCCATTTTATAGGACTGTACAATTTTTAAATTTCGTTGAGATGAATTGTATTTAAGAGGATTGAATTGTATTTATGTTGGAATAGGTACTGTGCTCTCAACTTAAGTTGCCGAGGTTCTACGAATTGAATGGGACCGGAGCTGGAGGACTAGGCAGCTCCACGCAATACATAGTAGTAGCAAGATGTCACAAAATCACGGACATGGAGAAACTTAAGTAGTTGTTCGATAGTTGTAATATTTCAAAGTTACGCCAATGTATTCCGTAAGAAATATAAGAGTGACGAAAGCATGCGACACATGGAATACATTGGCGTAACTTTAAAATATTACAGCGATCGGACAAATAGTGAAGTTTGTGTATTGTGATATTTAGTGTGTATTGGGCGGAGCGAGCGAGCTGGTCCCGTTGCCCCGGTTCCCTTCAGTTTGTAGACCCTCGGCAACTTATGTTGGGAGCGCGGTACCCTAAACGTGTGGTGGCTAGGGTAGTCGTCTAGCCGGGCCGACGATAAGAAGAGAGCGGTATAAAAGTTGGCGTCGCGGCGCGAAGACGGTGAGAAAAATTCCAAGTAACTCGGAGCGAGGACGGAGGACTGTTGGTACTCTGCGAAAAAGAGAGAAGGAGTTTGTCGAAACGAGAGAGAGAGGAATGGAGAGCGTAGGAGCGGAAGAAAGAGAGACAGGGAACGCTGGCGGTTGCTGTCCAGCAACGGCTGACACAATGGGCATTGAAAACAGAAAATAAGCGGCATTGTTCGGCGCTTTTCAGAATCGATATTTGCGAATACGGCATGGACGCGTGTCGCGAGCGCGCGGCTCGGTGATTTAAAGCAGAGATTAAAAATAAAGGGGACACGCGTGCGTCGAGTTTCCGTCGATCCCCGTCGACCGAGGCTGTGCCCGTGTCGAGCAGCCGCCTTTGTTGCAGCGCCGAGCCCCCGAGCCGCCCGCCGCCCGCTCGACGCTGGGTGTGCTGTTGCAAGCTCCGAAAGTAGACGGCCGGCTGTTTTCCGATAACCGGCCGCGTGAACCAAGAACAATCGTGGCTTGTCGATCGTTTCGTTGTATCGTACGAGACTGCCGAGAACCATCGCTGGGCTTCGCTTCTTCCGCTCGTACCCGTCGCGTGCACGCCTACTTACACCGCTTTGGTTCGCCCGCTCGTGCGTCGCCTCGCTCCATTGTTCCATTCAAGCACCGAATTTCGGGACACGCCTCTCGCCAAATACCACCTAGACTTCCCGTCGTTTCCAACCTATCCATCTTTTACACCTCCCGCGTCTCCTTTAATCACTTACTGGCTAACAATTATCGAATGCACGCCTTTCTACTCCATTGCAAAGAGATTCTTGATCGAAAGCAGATTCCTATACTTTGGAAATTGAACCACCGAAACGAACGCGAGAGATCCTGTAATCTACAAAAAGTAAAAGAATGCTTGGAAGGACCGCGAACACATTCGGATGTTTTTGTTTCCAGCAGCGATTCCTATTCGAGCGTAATTTTATATTTCATCCGAGTCGCGATCGTTAGATCGAGGCAATGTTAGAATCACAATAAACTGCGCGCACGTTCACTCGGGCGAGAATATTTATATCACCGCGGCACGATCGGTGCACGGTTCACACAATTTCCGATTCGCCGTAGACCGCTGCCACGTCGTTGGAAAAAGGCGACCGTAATTTGCCATCGATCGTTCGCGCGGCTGCATCGATCTTGATCGCTGGATTGGCGCGAAAGATTTTCCGTGGCCCGCAAGGTGCCACTGGGAACAGCGACGCGCCATCATTATAGTAACATGGTAGCATAAGTGACACGGTTCGTTTAAAATATTCACATATTTGTATCAAATGTTTTCTCATCTTTGAAATTGACCAGAGAGAACGCGCTACCTTAACGCGGTCGGTCGGTCCTGGAAGGAATCGCGGTTCGTATTAGGTCGCGGTGATTCAAGCCTCCTTATTCTTTTCTAATTCTGGATACGAAGCGGAGTTAAAATATATTCGAAGAATAATTTTCCCTTTCCCTGTCTCGGCGAAGTTCTCCGTTTTGTCGGAGAAATTACGATTTCGGAGAGCGTTGGACGCGGTCCAATTTCGGTAACCATCCCTCAACTTTGATCGGCGAGCAAATTAGAAAAGTCTCGGATCGCGTACGCGTTGCAACGAGTTTGAAAGATCTCGCGAGAGAGGGATAGAGAAAGAGGGGCAAAAGCGCGGAGGGGGGCCAGAGAGGGAAAGAGAGATGGAGATAGAAAGAGAGAGAGAGACGTCGTTTGGTCGGAGTTACCACAGCGATCCAGCGGCTTGATCGATCGGCACGATCGTCGTCCTTGAAGTGGTCGACGTCTCTCTCGGTGTACGCAGAGCTGGCGGAGGAACGAACGAAAGGAAGAAACGAGCGAACCCAACGGACGAGAGAGACCGTCGAGAAACGGGCACCGAGAGATGGAAGAGGCCCCTCTGCCCGGATACCGGCAACCTACGACAAACCGAGTTAGAAGTTTCTTTGTCGCGTTAGCATGGCGGCATTCGGCAGTGCACATGCCGCGGTCTAAGCAAGATGGCCGTCCCTCCTGTCGAAAGGAGGGGACGGGAGGAACCGGGGACAGGGGACGTGATGGGGAAAGGGGGACGAATTCAGGCTGTTGGAGGCCGCCCGGTTCCAACTCGCATTAGAGAACACTCGAAGATTATTACTCGCGGCGAGCCGGCCGCCGTGATCCTCAGGCATCCGCATAATAAATCCGTGGAGATTTCTAACGCTTCGATTCCTGACGCCCCTTTCCGTTCCCCAACGTCTCTCGAACCCGACCCTCCTCCACCCCCCCCCCCCCAAACCAAGTCAAATTCCACGAGGAAAATTTCATATTTCCCGCTCTCTGCATGTCTCGTCCCCGAATCTCTTCGCGCTCCCCATCCCTAGACTGAAAGAGGAGATTTCAGAGGATTTCAGAAAAAATTCCTCGAGGACATCCAAAGAGAAACAAGTCTTTCGCGATACGATTAATCGCCTCGCGTCTCGATGTTATTAATCGCTACCTCCGCGTCGAAAGAACGCGTCCAGCAACGATTTCCTCGGATTCGCTCAGGGAGAGCCATCGATCTCCGCCGGATCGAAGGCCGCTTGAACGATGTTCGGACCAGAACGAGCAACTTCCGCGGCTTTCCTCCGCGACGACCTCGGCCAGCTTTTCCGATCGGCGCACTGAGCGCAGGAATGGCTAAAACTGTCGCAGAAGTAGCCAGCACCAGCTACGAAACACCGTGTTTACTATCGATACTATTTAGAATCGCGTCGGGATCGATGGACACCTCGCGCGCACAGTTTTTGCGAGCAGAACGCGCATCTTCTCGTGTTTTGCAGTCCCCGCGACGAACCGGTCGCCCGTTTTTAAGCGTACCAGGAAGGCTCGCGGGAAAATTTCACAACAAAACAAGTTACGTAAGCTGTCAGCGAGCATAGACTCGAAGCGCGTCGTAAAAATCAGTTCCTAAAATTACCTGTTGCGCAAGGAGGTCTACGCGTCTTATTGAAAACCGCATTAGCGCGCGCGATCGCGTCTAGGAAAATTCATAGCCCACGGCCGCGAACAACAAGCCGCTGATTTACATTTACTGCAGTCGCTCGGATGCCGATAGAATTCGATGCTCTTCGTCGGGATCGTTTGGTTGCGATCAATATTGAGACGGAACTAATCGTATAACCAAGCCTCTCGAATAACAAAGTATCTTTTGTTCATTTTCTATTTCGATGATTTTTGTATCGAGACGATGGTCATTTACGACGCGAGAGGTGGAGTTCCCGAATCGCTCGTCCGCGAATTGGATCGACGCGCTCGAATCGAAAAGGACGAGAGGATGGGTCCACCACGCGCGAGGCTCGAGAACGTGGCGGAACGAGCGGTCGAGCGACGAAATGGCAATGGTTGTTCGGTTCAAAGATCGGCGCATCCGTTTAAATTGTTCGTCGAATCGAAGACTAGGTCGAGTGGCGAGTCACGGTGTCACGAAGCGCCTCGAGAAATTGGCCGCGCGCGGGGCCTGTGAAGGGCATTTCGTAACGCGATTGCCACGAAGATTGGCGGTGGTATAGAGGAATCGGAGGACGATGGAAAATCTCAGCCGTTCCAAAGGTTGTTTTCTGCGGCTTCACTCCGCCGATAGATACCTACTTTCGAGTCGCACAAAAAAAAGGGTGGCGTAACGAGTTACGCGCCTGTTTATACCGTCCAACGACGAGCGCCGTTCGCGGATTCGAGCGTCGCAATTATCCCGTGGGTTTGCCAACGCTTTATTATTAATTCTAGATTTAATCGTTTGCCATTCGAAGCAACACCATCGACCTGGGAATAGCGTTAGGAAATTATATCTCGTTCCACGAAATATACGCGTAAAAGTTGAATATATCGTATGTCAACTTTCAACTCTAGTTCGAGTCCATCCTTGGACGAGCGGTAAGAATTTCGTAAGAAAGCGAGAAACTCGATCGTTTTCCAACGAATCCTAGGGTCGGGGTGCCTTCGACCGAGGATTAGAAAATCAAATTCGCGGAGGGTTCCACCTAAGCGGCCGATAACGCGACCGAACGGTCGAAGGTGCGCGGTGGCAAACCAGCGCACACGTCAGGAGCGGTTTGTGCCACTGACTGGCCAGTCTGTTTCTAGGACAGCCAGTTTTTCACGCGATTTTCGCGCGATACAACGCGCCTAACCTATACCGAGGCCTGGCCTGGCCTAACCTTCTTTCTTGCTCGCGATGAAATTGCGATCGACGCTCGCGATAATGCGCCGCGGCAGCAACCTGGCAGCCAGTTAGCCTAGGCCTGCGCCACGACTACGGCGACGAACGCGACGATTTTTCTCGTCCATCGAGCGTGCTCCATCGGTCTCTGCACGCCTCCCCTTCGAATCCTGTCGGCGTTTACGTAATTCAAGGCTTTTCGAGAGAATGACGAACCGTGGAGAAACGACCGAGCGGACGCATCCGCTTCGGAGACGAATCCTTGCGGGACGGAGTCTCGAATGATCGTTAAAGGACAATGTCGATGAAATGGTTTTTCTAAGAAATCGTTAGAAGCGTCGTAGGCACTCGATCTCCGAGATTTCTGGCTCAGCGAGATATATGGTATTTTAACGAATGGCGTACGATTTTGGCTACGAGTCGGTGCAATTCGCGGCTCGAGAAGTGTACCGGATCCGCTCAGAAACTAATCCGACGTCCGCGTGGCCGGTTCTGGTATCTCGAATCGAGGAGAGGTCTGGCATCGCCATATAGAGTCAGCAGCGCCGAAAGAAGAGAGTACAGAGCGGCGATGCGTTTCGGTGCGTAGCTCGCGTACCGGTCCGCATTCGTTCGGATTGCAGTCGATCGGTGCGTGTATGGAAGCGGGCAGCCACGCGTGTTCGCGCGTGTGCGTGCTGCAGGGGTGAGCGCGAGCGCGACCGCGTGCTCTCGCTTCGTCGATACTCACGATATCGTCGGAGTTGGTGTAAGTGCGTGTGGACGGGCACCAGGAGCACGGGTATGTGGCACAAGGCCGACATTAGCATCTCTACCGGTATACCCCCTACCATTTCACGTCGTCGTCACGGCACAACTCTATCCGCAGAAACCTGTATTCCGGTTATCTTGCTTTTGCGGGAGCGGAGCGGAGACTGCCATGCGTCGCCATCGTGAGAAGGCAAAGGACCTCCTACTAAACTCGAATGCCACGGAAACCGCTTCGAATGGGCACGATCCTTCGACTAGAGAGGGAGGGGAGATTTTTCGACGGACCCTTTCGCGCGATAACGGCGGTATTCGCGCAGTTATCTTCCGCGACACCACCGCCGAAGGGAGGAGAAAGGATTCTTTGTTCCTCGCGGTTTTCTCGATTCGTTTTCGGCTCGTGCTATTATCCTCGACATCGCTGGATTTTCACCTGAAACATTCTCAGGCTTCCTTCCGTTTTTCCCCTCTTTAAATACCCGATATAAAACGCTACGCCGCGAACCTTGCAACGTCTCGCGTCCGGGCACGCATCGTATGACTTTCAAAGAAATTTCGCTCGCGGATTTCCAGGTCGTCGCCGCGAATCAACGGTCCAATCGACTCTCGAGTAGAAGGAATCCACGCGTCTGATAAGTAATGGGACATCCAGTGACACCTTAACCTGGATGACCGCCGCCGTACGTGCTGAAATCTCGCGCGAGCGAACCAATCGCTCGCTGAATTAGCCGTTGGACGCGAATTGACGAGATTCTAGCGCGCGTTTCATTCTCGATGAAACACTAGCTGCCGTCTAACGAGGAGATACGCTCCTCCTCGTCCCCGATGCGTCGCTATCTTCCCCGTCGAGACTCTCCATATTTTTCACCGATGAGAAAAACGTGAAACATAAATTCTTCGTTGCATCGTAGTACAGTTCGATAGAAGAAAGAGAGTCGTAAATACAAACAGTCGAAACGCGTCGTTAAATATTTGATAGATACACTCCGATCGGTCAGCGTCACTCGAAGCGTTAAGATTTTGATCCGGGCGAAAAGATATCCATTGCGATAAGAGAACGAATTACCCCGGCACTCGTGTACCAAAAATTTCGCGAGAATGGAGGCAGAGGGAGGGGTAAGGTTTATCCGTCGATCGTGAAGCGTCGATAAAGAGCGCGGGCCGCTGGACAGAAGCTCTTTAAGGAATCGCCATGCGTCACTGCGAAACGAGCATAATATCGGGCTGCGTTATCGTCGGATGCACTTTGGGCTCGCAATTCGGTGCCCCACTCGACGGTACAAAGAGTTCGTTTACCCCGTTTAGACGTGTGAGCGAGGCCAGCTGCTATCGGTCGATTCATGCGCGACATTCGACGGGAACCGAGAGGGACGTGTCGTGAAACCGACAGGGACGGAACAAGGAGAGGGAAAGCCGAGAGTGCGACGAGATAAAACTGAATTTAAGGCGCGATCGGGGACCCTCTCGAGAACAAACAGAACTGCGACGTCTAGACGATCGTCGCAGATATACAGGGCGTTAATAAATATCGGAGACACTTTCGCTGGATCGATTCTACGCGTCAAAACAATTACTGAAATTCACTCGTGCGCCGAGGAGTCCGATGACGACACGCGACCTTACGAAATGCGAGTACCTACGAGCCGTCGTCGCGCAACCTATCGACGCGAACGTGGGACGACTCATTTGTAAATACCGGTTATAAATAGCTTCCTGTAAGGTACTTTCGTTGCTCGATTAAAAAAAAAAAAAAAATTAGAATATTTAATTAGCGACAGAAGACGTTAAATTTTGTCCTCTCGAGCCGTTTACCTGCGCGACCATTGAAAACGAACGACCCGAAAAAAATCGTCGACGCATCGTGACGATCAGCTGACGGGAGGATGCTAATGGACAGCGCGGGACGCACTCGAAACCCTCCTTTTTATTTTTGCAGTAAACACGAGTACGTATTAAAACGAGAAACTGGTTTGGTCGTACAGGCGGCTGGATGGCCTCCCACGCGTTCCTCGTCTCCGTTATTTCATCAACGAGGGAACGCGCTTTCTGCGTTCGCTTCGAGGCGATCGAAAAATAAATCGTCTTCCCCCAAATATCCGCCCAGTCGGTTCACGAGGACGAATCACTTTTTTTCTGGTACCATTTTGGATGGCGTCAAATTTTTGTCGCTTCTGACGCGTAGCTTACTTTCCTCATCCGTGAATTTCATTCGCGTTCCAGGTGGATCGTCCGGTTAAAAAAGTTACAGGATTTCAGGCCAGTCGATACGGCTATTCAAAACCTTGAATACAAACACGAAGTCGGCTATAGGTTTACGCTACTCGAGTGTAACCAGACCGAGAGTCGTGAGAATCGAGTCGCATACGCGGCACATGTTCGGAATGGGTTGTCCAAGTTCATACGTGTATGTAGCAAAACGCGAGAACTCGCGTCTTCCGATTTTCTCGTTAATCGAATACGTTCGATCGTGTTCCGAGTATTACATTCAAACATCTTTCCGATGGTTTCGTGATTTGTTTTCACGCGAGCTAAACGTAAGGGAGAGAAAAGAAATTCCGAAATCTTGCGTAAGTATAAGTTAAAGTTGCCGAGTCACGCGAGCGTAGGTCGCGCATGGCCGAGGATGCAGATCGGTTGGAATCGATCGGCGAATCTCCGGTCGAAGAAGGCGAAAGCGAGTGGATCGACGAGTCGATTTATCGCGACGCAGAGGAATACGTGATCCGCACCTGGTCTGGTGGACCGTTCGACGTCGAGTGACGTTATCATCGCCGAAATAGCGCATCGATAAGGTCGTCTCTCGGACACGCGGCCAATGACGCGGCTGTTCCCGATAGAATTCCATTAATCGGGCTTACGACGATCGGTCGGGATGCGTCGGCTGTCTGGGGACGCCGGCGGGGGCGTCTTTATTCATGGTTTAATTATATTCCCGGCAAACGGGACCCGTCGAAATATAATGCAATCTTATCGAGCGACAGACACGTGAGTACCTCTTCGTTGCTGCCAGATAACGGACGTATTTTGGCGGTCTGGCGGACAGACGGATACCGATAAAAGCCTATCCTCCTCGATTTCGGGAAAAGCAGCGAGACAAACACCTCCCATCGACTCCACGCCGAGACGTTATCGCCAAGATCGATTCCTAATTGTTCCAATGCGACGCGATCCAACGACCACGTGTACGTACAAACGAGACGAGACTTGCAGCAACATTACTATTACTTTCTACTTACTATATTTTGGCCTTTAGCTTCGACCGAACGTTTTACGCGGACGCGTATATTCGATATTACAAATACGACGGATCAACAGTCCAGAGATCTTTGATACGTGCGTCGATTAACGAATTCGGTGTTACGACGTCGCGCGATATACACGAGAACAATGATTAACACTTCGCTTGATTCGATTAACGAACGACGCGGCCTACCGTGGCCACGGTAGCTTGCTCCGTTAACTTTGTTTTCGACGGCCTTTGTTCTTCTTCTTATTGTTTATTCATTAACTGAAATATCCTATCGGGTACTATAAGTACGAGAAAGTGGATTGGTTTCTGGACAAAGCTGTCTAATAATTAACATTCTAGCTACGTATGCGTTAGCGTACGAATGCAAGAAAGGTATTTTTAAAGTATGTGACAGAAAAAGAGAAAAAATTAGTGCTATCGCTCGAGGTGTAAATAATGATACACATCGTTATTCTCGACGGAATTACGTTATGGAACTAGACACAGATTTATTTCTATTTGTGGTTTAATCGGAGTCGCGTCGAACGAGCGGCCATTGCGTTAAAAAGTTGTTAAACAGGTTGTGCAAAAAGAAGAAAAAAAAAATACAAACGATTACAGAAACTAGCGAGCATGAAACTAGGCATCGCTGAATAAAAAAAAAGCTCATAAACACAATCTAACGATCGGACGGCCGCGTATTCGCGCACTTGAACGTTCGATTGAGACGTTAACGAGGCGCTAATAGAAACTTTCGCTGCAATAGATTCTTCGCAATAATGGATCGATTAATCAAAAATGACTCTCAGCCTTGGAGCATTCGTTATATAACTTTCTTGGCCACGACGAGGGCTCCCCTCGTAGAACACGTTTGTAGAATTCGAAATTAATAGTACGTAACGTACGGCCAGAAGCGACATCGAAAATATCGATTAACGCAACGAAGTTAAATTTACGATTATTAAAAATAATTCCATCCTTCGTTTTTATTTTTCCAAGTGCGTTTCGTTATCCGACGTTCATGTGGATCGACTATTCGTTTGCTGCGAGATCGAACGATCGTCGATCGAGCGAACGGGGAGACGAAGAGGGAAGAGCTTGCATATACTTGCATCAACGGTTGGCGTGGGCGTTGGAGCGCATCGGTGGTGGTGTTCGGCGCAGGCGAGGCAGAATTTGGACCACCCTGTAGCGGAGGAGTGAGGTAGGTTAGTGAATCGACGGGTGCTATCTGGATGCACGGAACGTGCAGACGGCCAGTACGGAACAACATGTCCGAGTCAGCGAAACAGAGACACTTTAAGCAAAGCTGGCGAATCAGCTTCGCGGCCGGCACTTAAAGTGCGCTTTCCACGCACGAGGTGCAGTTTCTCCATCGTGCACGCGATATCAGAGTTCAACGACGCTGGGCTCCGCCGACGGCCCTAAACGGCCCATTTTCGTAGGAACTGGAGACCGAGCGGCTAAGCCAGCCGAATAAAAGTGTCTGCGCGTGTGTTGGGAAACGTTAAGATCGCGAAACGTGTGCGCGCGTCTAGACGCTGACGATCCTCGAGCTGACTAAGAACAACTCGCCGAATTCAAATATTCGCCCTCTCGGATTTCCAGGCTCCCTGGTTTGCCGTTTATATTTTTCTGCGTGCGTGTGTATTTGTTTCTTTTCTTTTTTTTTTTGTTTAACGAGGAAACTCGCCAAGTATCGGGAACAGCTCGCGAAAGAACGAACGGAACTCGTGCTCCGAACCATCGAGCACTCGTTATTTGTTGAAATAATAGAAATCATTTATTTCCGCAACTCAACGAACGTGAATTTGGTTTTAGATATAAAGGAAGCTTACGTAATCCTTGCATAGCAGTTGGATGAATCTTTTGCGCGATCGACACGATATCGAACGCGGTGAAAATTATCGGATGCCAGATAACCCTTTTTACCAGCTAGTTCTTATCGTTTATCGAATGGTACTTAAAGTGCGATATCCATCCAAGTGCAGTTTCTGTATTGTGCGCAAGGGGCGAAGATTACCACGGCAGAATTTTCGCGGTGTTCGATTTTAGTCGAATTTTTTCGGCAGCCAGCAATTCTCGGCGCGATCGAACGTTGTTTTCGACGACGTTTCGAAAGTGAATAACCCGTAACAATTCGTTTGCCGCGCGAGTGCAACCGATAAACGTATCTGACGCATAAATCAACCTTTACATTGAAAACACCGACTTCTGTGTGTTGGAGGAACGAAAACAAGTCGCGGCGGGAATCTCGAAAGACGAAGTGCGCCGCGTCGTCGGGTTTTAATTGTTGGTATCGCGTGGAAGGGATCGATGGATTACGGTTAACGCGTTCCAGTGCATTTCGAAGTGTTCGAGTACACCGTCGACGAATTTGATCCCTTATCGCGGAAAAAGGGCACGCGTATCGATAACACGTGCCCAAAGCAAGAGATCGTGGAGTTTTACGCGCGGTGGGACGTCCTGTTTTGGCCGACGATCAGCCAGAAGTTCGCAGCTGTGTACACATCGAGAGAACCCGGTGAGTATTTTGCTGCAACTTTCCTATTGCATCGAACGCTCGATCGTTAACTATAGCACCGCTTCTGAAACTTTTTTCAGTCGCGACCCCTTTTTATAACACGAAATTATTAACCATCCCCAGTTTTACGAAGCCTATAGATGCCGTGAAATACGAACTCGACCATCGCGCGCGGATCGATGACCATTTTAAAAAACGATACATCATTTTTGACGAGCCTAATCGAATATTGTAAGAAAACAAGTTTGTTTTTCAAGCGTTCAATCGCGTTCAACGATTGTCTTCGAGCGAGCGAGTAGTTTAGTAATCTATTGGTTTAGTAGTCACTGGGCCCCTCGCAGCTCGGGTATCTCGGGATTGCTAAACCCCGTACCGTAGCTACTATCGAACGTAGCTACAGCCCCTGAAGGTACGAATGAGTTCGATCCTTTTATTTAGTGTACGAGGAAATTTAAAAGCTGAACGAAAGCAACCTTCGAACCTTGTCTCACCGAGACAGAACAAAGGCGCGATATCGAGCGCGTTGCTCGTGGCGGACTCGCGAACATTAACATCAGCTTGTACAAAGGAACAAATGTCTAATACATTCTTCGACGCTGTATCGATACGAGAACTTTCGTACGCGTTACTTGTTCGACAAAAATTACGCGATGAGGTAGCCCACATTCGGTGGTGACGTTATCGTGGTCGCGTAAATGGTGTTATTCGTAGATAGGGGGACAAGGTGCGCATCCACGACGCCGGTGCATGCGGAGATAGTCGGATAAAATTCCACGCGTCGTTGCACCGTCGTCAAATTGAGTTTTGCGCGTCAAGATTCGTGGGATTTATGCGTTTGTGTTGGTGATCGTTTATTATCGGAGCCAGCGACGTATTGACTCACCTGACTGTCGCGAGTGAGTCACAGCCGTAGTCGGACGGCTCCAGATTGTCGTTGGACGCGTTGCGATCGGCAGGCGCTCGACCTGGTAAGATCGCGAGGCGCGAGGATCGATGTTACCAAAACAAATTCTCGATAAGGATTCCTATCATCGAGTTTTCAATCGAGCGCATTATGCAACGGAAGATCAACGCGCATAGCTGAAAATGGTGTTTCGATTCGCATAGCCGCACGAGTCGTGCGGTACAGTCGAATCGAGGCCGATTCCGCGTGCACTGCATTGGGATAGGTCGTCGCGTGTTCTGAGGGACAGAGGGCGCTTTGTTCCAAGAGTGCCCCGAGCGCGTAATCACCGCGCCGGACCGCTCTTCCACGTTCCTGCCATACGCGAGTTCCGTCCCTCCTGCTCTTTCCCACAGCCTGACGATTCGTCCCCCGACAAAACCTGTCGGTCCTCTAGCTACGATCGCAATTCCAGCATCGGTTACCCTTCCTCTGTTTCGCGTTTGCAACCCCTAGGAGTCAGGAATCATTTTTGGTCTCGCCACCGACTCCAAAGGACTTTCGCAACGAGACCTAACGCTCCACGCGATTCGTGCATGAATCGAATAATTATGAATTGTAAGAGTCTGAACGAAAAATAAGGCACGGGGATTCGAACCCACGATCCTCGGATCCACAATCGACCGCTTTACCTACGCGACCAATCCCGTACCCTACATTTCGTGTTCTTATTTGACTCCTTATTTGTTGGGTACGGGAGGCGCGGATACTACAGAATTGTACCAACGATGTTCTCCTTTCGAGTAAACGCGATACAGTAACGAACCTCGCCAGGTACCCTATGACTCGATTCGGATCCCCCGACGTAATCTGTACCCGCGAAATATCGGAGTCGGTCGATCCCACGGTCGCGCAGAGTCGAGAGGGCCGCGATTCGTGAATCAGCCGGTAGCGCGTACAATACGCGAATACACAGAGACTCGGGGCCATTGAAAGGCAGCGAGGCAAACGGGAGAAGAAGAGGGTGAAGCTAAAAAGGATAAAAAGAGGTGGGGGTAAAATGAGGGACGGAGAGGGAAGGAGAGAGCGAAAGCGGACGAGCAGCGAACGCGAACACGAACTGCGAACGAGAGTGAGAGCACTCGGTGCAGCAGTATTTTCGGGTGACCGTGGCCCTGCCCTCGGGACTGGATCGTTTGTGTGCCACTCGGTGCATTCTACCCGCACGAGAGCGCTCGTTGGCGCGCGCGAGTGTTGCGTGTACGTGTGCGATGCACCAGGGCACACCGGCGCATTTATATTTGGCTGGAGGGCGGAGTAGGTTCGAGGGCGCGCTCGCGAGCGCTATCGCGGTTTTGCGCGCGTGTTGCGTCGGTGCGATCGCGCGGACAGTATACGGAAACCTCGCGCATGCTATGCTTTTTGCGTGCACGCACGAGGAGAGGGAGAGAGAGGGGGTCAGCGGTTTCGTCGGGTTTATTATTCGGCACTGTACACCGAGTTAACCCAGGTCAGTGTAGTAAAAAAGCTACACGTTCGGCGAGTTCGCGGTACCAGAGCGCATCGAAGCGAGAAGGTGCCCCGGAACGAGAGAGAGGGACGAGGAAAGAAGCTTCGGGCACGCGTGTGCGGGCTACTTACGCGCACGTACGAAACGCACACCCATGCGAAAGAGTAAGCGCCCTCGTATGCACGCCTGCCACGAATAATCGTGCGCGACACATCCGCTGCCGAACCAGCCTGTTCGACGCGACGAGTACGCTCGAGTGCAACCAACTTTTCACGCGATCAACGATATTCTCGATACGGCACGACCGTTGAAATCGATCAAGGGACGAGGAAACGTTGATAGAATAGCCGGAAATTTTGCTCTTTTTCTATTCAACCTGTTAACCGAAACGTCTATCTTTAAACGATTTAAAATTCAAAACAATCCCCAACTTTTCGTCGAAACGACGGTGCTCGACTAGATTCCCGAGAAGAGGGAAAGTCGATAGTCTGAGTGAACTCCAAGTCCCGAAAGCTCGCAGAGCGCGGAGAGAAAAAGAGAGCCCGAGGCCGAGAGGCGGGCGTGCCAGGGTGAAGAAAGAGGCGAAATTGGTTTCGCGGGCGAAGAAGGGAGACGGAAGGATCGTGGCAGAGGTGGGTCGGTAGTTTCGCCAGTTAGCCGGGTTTAAAACAGCTGCCAAATTTCCCTCTCGGCCGAGAGAGAGTGAGAGTGACCCATCGAGAGCGAGTGTGTTCCATATCGCGTTTCGCAGCGATACAAGCCGACGCGGCGCAGCCGGCTGCACTTGCACATGCACGCTGCGCATACAGATGCACGGTCGTGTGCAGACACGCACGTGCACCGATGCAGCCGGTCGAGCCATTTGCGCGCATCCATGCGCGCGCTCCTACATGCACGACCACGGTAGTAGACCGAAAGCGATGCACGGGCCCGTACGCGTCTGCCACTCCTGCACGTGTGACCGTGCAAATGGCGCGCGCGCGCACACACACGGGGAAGCACGTGGCAAGTTTCGAGCGCGTTTACGCGCATACAGCTTCGCACGATCTCTGTACGTGAACACGGAACGAGCGCCGGTGTGCTCGTCGGTGGATGCAACCCGAATACGCGCGTACGCCCGACGACGCTTTGCAGCGAGGCGTCTCCGTGTCTGCATGCATATCAGATGCATCCAATGCACGGGACCTCGAGACCAGACTACGATAACCAGAAGACGCGACTCGTTGGGATCAATGAAATCTTCTCTGACTGTCTTCTACGAGCTTGCGCTAGATCGTCTCGCGTCTATCGTCTAGCCCTTAAAATCAAACGATCCGAACGATTACTACGAAGCGCGTTAAATTATCTATCACCCGTTAAGCGTCATTCTCGAACACCATTTACCATTCGCAAGATGGTACCACTTTCGAACTCGTTTTTTACCAATTTAACCAACGCGTTATCACAAGACTATCTTTCGTAGCATTTAAGCATTTCTGCAGACCCGCTCTGACCCATATGCCGTGTCATCGGCTAACCGAGTAAGATCGAATAAAAACGTTTCGGAACCCATTTTAACAGCGTTTGTACGCAGCCAGAGCGACCATGTTCGCCTGTTGCATTCAAATCGTTTGAAAGATCGTGAGACCGAGGGCGGCGCATGGAAAGCGTCGAATCCTAGCTGCGATTTGCAAGGAATGCGAGAGGAAAGGTACGCCATAATTTCTCGGAGGATGCGAGAGGCGATTCGTTTTTTTAAAAAATTGCTTCCTGGCGCGGAGCTTTCAACTACAGCACAATTTGGCGGACGGAGGCCCGAGTCGACCATTGTATTAGCTTGCGAAACGAGAACATAAAATATGTAACGTTGCATGTCTTGTTAGAGAGGGGAGAAAGGAGAAGTGTAGCGAGGTTGGAAGAGCTGCAACCTAAGGCTGGAAGAAATACAGTTAAACCAGGGAGAGAACGCGCGACAAAATTGATCTCGATATGTGGAAGCACGACGAGGAGGTACAGAGATTTAGACAAACTGTAGCGATTGGAGCAGTTGCGGTAAGCAGAGATAAATTGTTACACATTTCAGCGTCGAAATTGAATTAAGGTTGCCGACCGTGAATCGATAACCCCGAATCTCGAGATAGAGATCACATCGGTTGGCACGATGCCAGAGATTCCGAGCGCCGGCGACTCGTGAAACACCCGACGCGCTGGCTCGCGTATCCACTCTCGCAGGTCATTCCACGGCAAATCGAATACTTTTGTACTTGACGTCGACGATTTCAAATTTAAATATGTCGGAGTTTGTGCGAATGTGGAGAAAGATCGAGTCATGCTTAAAGACATACAGATTCTCGAAGTTGACGGTTTTAAAATGAGGTAAAGCACCGTATTTAATCTATTTAATCTATATTAGAGTTTGAGTATCCTAGACCACACGAAGCGTTGATGCAAAAATCGCTCCTTACTTCTTAAACGGTTTAGAAAACAGCAAAACGATTACTAAAACTTCGTGTACTTTCGCATAGACCCGAAAACAATTTAATACGAAGTCCTCGAGGTGGAATACAAAGGAGATGAATTACGGCGTCTTCCACTCAAGGGACGTCCTCGGAGATTGGAGTTCTTTTCGTCACGAGGCGTTTACGGGACGAAAGCTCGCGACTGCGGGATTTGGGGCTCGAAAATGCGGAGATTCGTTGGATCGTGGCAGGAATACGTGGGTACCGCGGGAAGCCGGGCTCCTCTCGTCTCTCTCGTTCGCCGGTCGTCTGGCCATATTTTGGCGATACCTACTTGTTGCGCGAGAAACGAGCCGCGCGTACCTAGCGTACATATGTACCGTATGTACAAACTCGCCTCTACACACCGCGAGTAGATAGACCGCATCGGCGGCTCGGTTTGCTCTTGGCACAGGTACAAACGAAGTCAACGACCGGGAATCGAAATAATTTTGCTGTTTCTTCGAAACGTCAGCGTCGCCCGTGAACGATTTAATCGATGTCGCTTTATCGCAGCCCGCGATTCGATCGTTTCATCGACGCTTAATCGAATAACGCGCTCGATCGTCGAGCGCGGCCCGCTAAAAGACTCGGTTAACCGCGTTTCGTCGTTATTAACGGCTAATTTCCCGAAAATCATCGAGGGCGCAGGGACGGCCTTCGGCGCGCTTAATTCGCCGGAAATCCAATATAACATAAACCTGATTTTAGCTTTGACCAGTCGGAAACGAGCTTACTTTACTCCCCTGTCGATTTTAGCAACGTTCGGGCCCGTAGGTCTCTTTGTTGTAATCGCTTCTCTATGGTAATCGGCCGGGACGATAATTCGGTTAAATGTTTTCGATAACGGAAATCGACGTGACCAGAGTTGCTTCGAAATTCAACCGGTTCATCCGTAATTTGCCGCGCGTGCACGCTCCAACGGAACGGTGTGCAACGATAATGTAAACATGTGAAATGTAACGATCCGTGACGTTATCGTTTCTGCAAGGCCCGATCGAATCGCGGCGCGTGAACGACCAACGGTTGGAAAAGTAGAAGCGTTCGGGGCACCGGTGACGCGGTGTCGAAAGTATCTTTAAAATAGTTCGATATTCGTTGGCAATTAAACAGCACGGATAACGGACCGCTCGTGCGTTCGACCGAGTATGTATAGCGGGGGCTCCAGGACGTCGATCTCTTCCGCAAATCCAGATAAGAGGATTCCTCGAATTCGAAATAAACTTGGCTGGCTTTTGCCCGGCTAAAAAAAATGTTCGCCACGTTTTTCACGGCGCGGCGGCAAACTGTTGCTGTGACATTGGACGATCGACAGTCTGTAGCCGGTACATAAGAGGGGTGCATATACAGTTCCGGTAGACGGGGCGGTACATGCTACCGTTCCATGTATTTCGGGGGTGGCTATGTGCTAGTCAACGGACTGCCCCCACCTTATCCGACTTGGAAAATTTCGGGGGTAACCGACTGCGCTTTAAACCGGCTGCTGCTGCGCCAGCTGCCGCCGCCGTGCTCCGGCCAACCTATATATTCGGCTATGTTATATATGCACCTACATATATACTAATACCTACTGTGCATCCACTACGTAGCCAACGGCGTCGATATAAACGCGGTTACTACTTGTTGCTCTAGTCCCAGAAACTGAGAGTGGTCCGCGCGTTTCGGAGTTCTCTCGACTCTATAGGACGTTCCGCAGTGTCTCTCAAATAAGTAGTACGAAATAACGTCGTTTCAGATTACATCGCGTACAATTCAACACGATTAGGAAGTATCCGATGATTCCCAAGGAAGAACAGCTACTCTGTGACAAGTGACGTTATATATCGCGTTTTTAACCCTTTCGCTACAGCTACCTACTCCGCCGGGGTACCGCCACTGAACGGAAGCGTTCGTCGAAAGTGTAACATTGCGTGTTGTCAGGCTGCTTTTGTAGATACAGTCTTTGGAATGTTAAATGACAGCTTAATAAAACAATCGTTCCTTTCTATCAGAGAGTATCCTCATATTTCTAGTATGTAGAAAACTTTATTCAAAATTGTATCGATTACGTGTATCAATCATAGCGTCATGTGGACGCCGGATATATCCGACGATCGTTTCACACAAATCGTCTCGTGGATCCCGGATATATTCGGCTATAGGTATATTCGCTAGCGAAAGGGTCCCATCGACACTTTCTCGTCTAGTTGACAACGAAGCACGTGCGATTCGATCACGGTCAAGGTTCTCCTCCACCGACCGCGGATACTTTCCTTTCGATTTTCTTGAAGATAGCGCAAAGCTGTCGCGTTTCAAGGGGACGTTAGCCTCGATCAACGTCAAAAGTACGCTCGCAACGGGGCTCGCTTCCGTTCGAGCTGCTCGTCGGAGAAAGCCCGATGATTCGCTCGCGATCAGCCAGCTATTCGCGCGAAGCACTGCTGCGCGCAAGTACTTACGTAACAACAATTACAGTGGCTGCGATACTTACGAGTGAACGTCGGTTCGTTACCGGTGTTTATGCACGCGTTACTCCGTGTCAGCGTACCTTGGACTCGCGGATCGCAGCGACCGGCGAAGACCGTTGTACCGTCTCGAACGAACGGGGGTAAAATTTTCTGGAAACAGGTTTTGATTATGTTATTTGGTTAATTAGGAAGTGAAAATGGTCTGTAAGCTTTAAAATGAATTTAGAAGCTGTATCTTATCGATTAAAAAAAATGGCAAATTATAACGTATTCGATCCAATAATTCAATTGGAAGGGACTACCGCGTTACCTTCGCGATGCATCGGTAATGGAAATCGTTTGTAGGATGCGTCTCGATGTCGGCCCTATTAACTTTGGTCCGCGGGCACGAATTTCCACGTCGGCGATCGCTCGAATTAATTTCGCGATAATTATATCGATTACGCAAATTACGTAATTCCTTTTATTAGCTGGCGATGCGTATTACCGTAACGAATAAGTGTATCAATTTCGATGCAGCATCGAAATCATTTGTTGAACGTTACCCCGGTAGTTTTCGATATTTCTCGATAAAATTCAGCAGAGTTTCGAAAAGTCTCGCAAATAAATTCAGCTATTCGGGTATCGACGACTCTGTCCCAGATTGAATCGTTGGGGTACACTGCGCGAGGAATCTCGGCGTCGACAACGCGACGCGTGACGTCGACTATGGAGCGCGAACGCGGCGATAAGCGGAGATACGGTCAAGGCCGGCTCGGATACCGGCCTATCCGTTCTCTTTCCTGCACCGCTTGCTCGACACCGGAATCAACGCCGCGGCCGTGCACGCGCTCGCGATGCGGCGTCACGCTTCGATCCCCGACGACCACGGGGAGAACGACGCCGTCGACGCCCGCCGGTAGGCCGTCCTCGAAACGGCTCGCTTCGCTTCGTTTCGTTTCTTTTCGGCTCCCCGCTCGGCCGAGCATCGAATTCGGCGCGGCCTTCGCCGAAGCGGTCGCACGGCGATTGGTCCGACTGACCCACTGCCACTGACCTTGGGCCCATCCACACACCGACAGGCTGCGCGGCCGAGCTCCACATCCGCCACTCCGTTCGACCGCAGTTTCGGCAATGCCCCACCATGCCCGAAACTTCCTTCGAGGAAACGAGCGAGAGGGAACGAGTCGCCCGACGTTCCCCGTCCGCGCGTCTGCGATAATGCGTTGCGTAATCTCTGGAACCGTTTCTCGGGTCTCGGCCGATTCCACGAATTTTTTAACCGGTCGAGAAAGACTCGCGAACGGCGGAAAAGCCGACATTTAGGTAGGGATTACGCTTTCCTATCTCAGAGAAGCCAAGTCGAATCGCCTGCACGGATAATTGGGCGACGACGCCGAGTCCAACGTAACTCGTAAAAAAGATTTCGAGCGAGGACTCGGTTCGGCTCGATAAAGCGTACAACCGATAAGATCGTCATTGTCCCATGCGTCCGCCTTCCTCTCTTTCATTTTATTCGCGCACGATAAATAATTCATGCCCCTTTTCGAGGGAATAAACGTGTACCTCGCAACCTTGTCGCGCTCCTTGATCCCAGCTCGAGTGAGACAACGCGGCTGCTGTCTCGACGAACGTTCGAGGGCGCGAAATTCGTCGGTTCGGTGAAGGTTTCGCGAGGGTCAACCGAATAATCTGCGAGGGGAGGAGAACGAGTCGACTCGAGGCACGAAAGTTTCTTTTCCGTGGGGTTCCATTCGTATCATCGTTACTCCATTTTGTACGAAGTACCCTCTAAGCGATTACACGTCTTGTAATCGAATCAAATACTTCGTTTTGTCTCTATACATTTTTCGACTCTTATCTCGAGGCCTTCCCCGGTACATGCGATAAAACTTAGAAAACTGATACGATTTTGTAAAAATTCTTCAAGCGGATAATAAAATACGCAAAGTTCGCCTCTATTTTTCTCACACGACACGCTTCTGTTTACAAACTTCTACGTCTATATATTATTATTCGTAAGCGTGGATAC
The DNA here is from genome assembly GCF_026283585.1 of Hylaeus volcanicus. Taxonomy (NCBI): domain Eukaryota; kingdom Metazoa; phylum Arthropoda; class Insecta; order Hymenoptera; family Colletidae; genus Hylaeus; species Hylaeus volcanicus. The sequence continues at coordinate 25,066,478 of NC_071979.1, forward strand.
TACTTTCTTTTAGTCTTATCGGATATGTACCTAGAACGTGACATTATACTTACGTGCAATTGATACAAATGGAACGAAATGTTTGATTGGACTACGAGACACATAATTTCGACTAATACAGCCACGAACCGCCATCGTCGCGATAGAAGAGTTGGGGTCGAAGATTGGACGAGAGTCTGTGCGTTTCAGCGGCGACGAAAGATTCGGCAGGCCTCGGTCGAGTCGCCTCGTCCGGCTCGTATCTAAACCGTTCACGAAGATTTGGTGTGTGCGTGGCTCCGCCTCCTACTCCTATCCGACCCATTCTAAACAAATGAATCATGCTCCAAAATGGCCGCCTGAATTTAGACGTCACGTGGCATCGACGCGCGTGCACACACATGCACGCGTACGTGTACCCGACCGCCGGAGCAGTCCAGGCTGCGGTTACGAAGAGGGACTCTTGCATAAAATATCGAGCACCATGTAGCCTGCACCCAGAACCACGAATTCTCCTTCCGCTAGTTGTGCGAATCGTAATTCGGTTTCGCGGGCCACCGATTCGAGCAACAAGTATCTCTGGAGGAAGTTTCGTAGCTTTCGAACGGGTCGAAATTAGCAGCGCGGAGGGAAGGAAGGATCTGTTCCGCGCGACGTGGAATGGTGTCGCTCTAAAGTTGCGAAAAATGTGTACGTTTATAAACAGTATCCATGAACATGGAATGTTTACGTACATGTGTCCATTACTAAGCGAAAAGTTCTCCCTCCTAATCCGATACGAGAACAAATAAATTTGGGAAAGATTGGAAGACGAAGGACTTTCGAGGGTTCTGTGTTGTGCGAAGCGGCGTCAGTAGGCGTAGATTTTTCGGTACGTGGCGGCAGGCATTGGCTCGCAAAGAGAAAGGCTGTAGAGCGGGCTGACTACCCACATAACAGCGCGCTGCTTAGAAGGCCGACGGAAAATTTAATGTCAAGTATACATGGAATTGGTTTCGCGGCATTAAACGACAATGTCGGTACGGACAAACGGAGCGTCCCTGCTTCTTGGTTCTCCGCCGATTGCGCGCCTTGGAAAACAACCGCAGCGTGCATCGGCAACGATCAAGCCTGATTAGAAAATACTCGAAGATAAGGAAAATTTTATTCCAATAATAGCTGACGTTTAAAATTTGTTCGGTTAGCTTCTCGTTAAATGTTACGTTATCGAAGTGTCGATGAAATTAATTCGAGTCTACCAACATTTTTATGAAAATTAAGAAAGAACTTTGCCCATCTCCAGAGATACACCAATTTCGCGAGGATTGCATAACGCGCGTCGTCGCTGGGAGAGCCGCTAAGGCGTCGACACCAGCCCTATCTAATCTGCGACTTTCGACTGCCATCTTGAAACACGAAACACGAAGCCGTGCCTCAGGATTATCTAACGAATTTCTAAACCGTCCGTAAGCCCCAAGGTCCGGCGCGATCGTCTCTTTTACAGTGATCCCCTTCTCCGTCGCCTCCTCTCCTCTCCGAAGTTTTGAAACTAGGCGCGAAAAAGATAGCCTCGCCCGATGATAAGATAGACCAATAAAGAGATAGATAGAGAGACGTTTCGATGTTTAGTTATCCTATGGAGGCTCGATAGGCGACGATTTATCGCGTGGAACCGACGAAAATGGAATTTTCGTTCCAACTTAAAATGGCGAAATCTTCGGAGAGAATCATATTTTTTTCGGCGGTGACTCCGCCGGCCAAACTCTAGACCACACCGGTATCGTTCATCGTAAGTTTTTAATTCACGCACTATTTCGCGCGTTCAAGCGTGCAACGAGAGAAGACGTAGGGGAAAAAGATACGTCTGTGTGCGCTTACGAGTTCTGACAATTACTCGAGGTAAGAAAGAAAACGAGGGGATCAAACGCGGCCAGATAAAAGTTATAATCGCGTTTATCGTGTGTACACCCATTAATGAGAACTTCACGGTCAATTTAACAAGATTTTACGATACCCGTGCCGCGGGAAACGGCGCGCGGCGCATTTTCAGGTAATAAATTAATATCCGTTCCCGCGAACGTAAATTTCGAAACGCGCCGCGGAGTCGCACCGATCCCGCGGGTTCGAGGAGAACGCCCCGAAAGACGAGAGTTCTTTTGTTCCCCGCTGACGTCCTCGGCCGTCGAGACGTATTTATTGCCCGTCGATCTCCAGAAAAAGCGAATAGAGCCGGTTAGGCGCTGCGCCATCAGCGATTAACTTTTAAATTTCAAATCGCAGCAGCAACTGCATCAAATTGTCTCCTATTAAAAGTGTCATGGCCACGGTGGCGCGCGGAGGAGCAGGGAGATCAGCCGGGTTACCAAACGTGTGCGCGCGTTAGCGTGTGCGCTCGCCTGTTCTCGTGCAGGGATCGGATACGCTGCGATGGAAATGTACGACGAATGAAAAATCTTGACGTCGATGGAAACATACGACCAATGAAAAATCCTCCTAATTGTTCTCTCGGGTCTTTGGTTACTTCGAACTCCGTGCAAATTTACATACGCGCGTATTCGGGATACGTGTCGTTGCTCTGCTTTTTTGTTTGTTTCTTTTTTACTGTTTTTAATTTTGAAGGAGGAAAAATACAAAGAACAGACGGAACATCATCTCACGGTTAATTGTTTCGCACGAATCGAACACGGTAGCGAATAATCGCCGGTGTTTTCGAGCAGTTCGGGAAACGAAGTTCGATCGCCGCGCGTTTTCCAAGAACCTCGTGACGAAGCATTCTTAAATTGGATTCTAGCCGGTTCGTGTTCCGCGAAGAAAACTCGGAACGGGGCGGGAGAGCAAGGAAATCGATAAAACTCGCATGTAAGAATGCATTAAGGCGATCTATGACCGTAAGACAAAGCAATGCGACTGAAACAGGTTCCGGGGGAACCAGAACGTGTACGCGTCGCTGTATAGTAAATACGTATCGCGGCTTTACGAAATGAGCAACCGTTCTCTCTAAAGATAGAAGTTGATGTCTTCGAGTAACGCAACACGTAGCCTCTAAATCAGACTACGGTGACAAAACAAAGGCGACATCGCAGAAACTTTCGATCGCCTCGGAAGAATATACGAAATCTTGAACGAAGCGACGCCGACATGGGAACAGAGGCTCGTTCGTGAAAAGACGATGTAGCCTCCGAATGAAGTTATACGCGTCGTATATGCACCGGGACGGGTCGATCGTTAATAACCGTGCACAGAGATCGCTGGAAGGAACGGCAATCGATGCTATCTACGAACGAAATTTAAATACGGCGTGTACGGGTACGGATACGTTTGTTTGGTCGCTTGTTCTTTCTATTCTTCTTTGATAATTTTTTTAAGATATGCATTTAAAACGTTATTGGTAAGTTGAAGTAATATGGTCCGTAACGGAGGAAAGGTACTTTCGCCAAGTTCGGAAGAGTATCCCGGCACGCGAGACGGATCGATCTCGTCGTCTCGCTCGGCTCGGAAGTTGTCGAGTGCGAAAAGTCCAAATCTCTCGGCTACATAGCCAGCAGCGTGTGTACCGTCCCGCGTAGCGAACACACAAGCTCGAGTAAAGAGAGTCATCACGGTAGTCGAAACGCGCAATTGGAGCAACGATCGCGAGGCATCGTCGAGGAAGACGACGTGTGCAACGGGTAACGGCAACGGCAACGGCAACAAGAACAACGATAGAGACTCGGCCGGCGGTGCAATGGTGCGGAGTTTCGCGATTCTCGCGACGACTGCTCGTAGGACAGAGCAGCAGTTGGTTCGTGTGCTCGCAAGTGCTCGTAACTCGCTGTTCCTAGAGGAGACGACGCCGACGGTGGCACACCGGAGTGACCCGTGCGTGTGGCGGTTCATCGTCGGGAAACGGTGGCAGTGACGGAGGTAATGGCGATAGCAGTGGTAGTGGTCGTGGTCGAAACAGCGTCAACTGGACGACGACGGCTACGACGACGATGAGAACGACGAAATCGTAGCTGCGGCGGGCAAGTAGAGGAAGATCGCGCGTGTTGGGTAGCACGGACACGCCGGGGCGACGTAGCGGTGACGGGTGGCAGTAGTAGTAGTCGTAGTGGTAGTAGTAGTGGCGCGGAGTCGGTGGCGAGGAGGATGGTGGTGGTGGTGTTGTCGGTGGTGGTGGTGGGACGAAGATGGTGGGGTGGTTGGATGGCGGCGTTCCTAGCGCGCAAGCCGCACCGTCCGACGCGGATGCAGTTACGGGAGCGCAGCGCGACCCAATGCAACTCGACGAACGTCGCATATCCGGAGCCGGATCAAACGTCGAGGCCTGGGCAAGTGGTGCGTGTGCGTGTGTCGCCTCATCTCCCTCTCGCCTGTGCGCCCGTGGAACGCGCGAGAGAACAACGGGGGAGTGACGGGAAAACACGGGAAGCAAGAAGAAACCCCGTTAAAACAAATAAACAAACAAACAAACAAACAAACACGAAAGCAAGAAACGTTCGGTGTTTTTTCGTCGGGCCGTGTTTATACGTCGCGAAGTAAATAACAGGGAACGCCGTCGCGTCGGGGAGGGATCGAGACGAAGAGTGCGAAAGCGACGTCGCGGGGAAGAAGCTTGGAAGATAAAGGAATTGGAAGGAAAAGTATTGTCGCGAGGATCGAGACGAGTCGTTGTCGTCGTCGTCGCTGCTGCTGTTGTTGCTGATGTTGTGTTGTGCACGCGGTTCGCGATTGATACGCCGCGTAAACTCGTCGTTTTCCCGATCCCGTGTTTTACGTGCCACCAACAATCCCCGAGAAATTGGTCGGGAAGAAAGAAACGAGCCGAATCGAGCAACCGTGGTGTCCGGCCGATCGACGTTGACCTCGTGGCTGTCGCGATCCTAGGTCGATAACGATCGCACCGAAACGCGGATCCGTCGGTGGAATCGCGCTCGTACCAATTTCCCGTCGCTCGTCGAATCGAATTGCCCGAGGAAACGGAAAACGGGAAACGAACGAGAGACGGAGCAGAGCGAAGAGTAGCGGCGCCCCCGAGGATCGGAAGGATCGAACGGAGGAGAGCAACAGGCTCCTTGCGTGGAAGGAAGACGGTGGAGGGGGGTACAACCGAAGAGTTCGGTGCAACCGTCGATTCCGTTTCGTTTAGTTCGCTCGATCTCCTTTTTCGTACGCGTCGGTCGACGAGACCTCGTCGGTTCGGGCTCGCCTGTGTTTCGTTTGCGTTCTTTGTCCCCTGTTCTGTACACCGGTGCGTGAAAACAAAAGCAGGAGATTCGAGGAAGAAAATGTCGAGGAAGATGCTCGCGGAGCGCGGCTACCGGCTCGGCGCGAGAGTGGCGAGCCGCCTCGAACGTCTCTGAGAAGAAGGGAAGAAGAAGAAGAAGAACGGTGAAGAAGGAAGTGCCAGCCCCCGTACGCGATTCTTCGCGACAGTGAGTACCGGCGTTGTTTCTATCGTTGTTTCGAGGGAAAGGTCGGGAATCGACGATAGATCCTGCACGACGAGCCAACAGTTCGGTTAGAGCGCGTGTACGAGTACACGGAGTACATACGCGCGTCATGTACGAACGGATAGTAGTGTGCGTGCTCGCGTGTACGTGTGAGCGCACTCGCGCTCGCGCTCGCGCGCACGCGACACACCGAGAGGGAAGAAAGGAAGGGGCCTCGGAGGGGCGAGAGGAGACCAAGAGAGCGAGGGAGTGTGAGAAAGAGAGACGAACCGAGCAGTGTCGAGGGCGCGGGGAGGAGGGATCGTAGGGAGGGAGAGATCGACAGGCCACAAGACGGACTAGAGTGCTTCTTAGACACCAAAATGGCCGAAAAGACTGCACGCTCTTGAGCCTGACACGCTGCGTTTTCGTCTTTCCCTCGAGCTTTCCTCTTCGCGCTCGTTCGCCGTCGCTCCTCCGATCGTCCTTGCCACCGATCGATGCTAATTCTGCTCGAATCGATTAAAAATCTTTGCTCGACAATTCTTCTATTCCAAACTCAAGCGTGGTTTAAACATTTTTCTTTTTTTTTTTATTATTCATCGATAGCAGAAGCGCACGTTTTCGACCCGCAACGATACGCCTTTAGAGTGGTGCGACGATAGATTTGAACATCGAATATGAAAATATGAAAATGAAAATGTCAAAGTATGCGGTGGTAGTTTTCATCCCAGAAAGATCGGCGTAGGTCGAGAAAACGTTTGTGCATTTTCTGAAACGTTAGTTTGTTTGGATTATATATAAGATTTTAATAACAATATTAGTAAAAAAAGAGGAGGTCGGTCTTGCATACAAATATCTGATACTCGTTGACATCGTAGACAGGTTGGAATTATCCCGTTCGGTACTATGTTTCGAGTCTTAACGTGTTCTCGCAAGGAACAAGTTGATATTGTGTTCTACCATCACGAGCTCGTCTCGTAGATAGGACAATTTACACCTACGACATCAATCTCGGTCTATACCTATAATGTAAAGCTTACGCAACGATGATTGGCCAGATAAAAGTACCAAGACTTTTTTTTCTTTCTCCTGAAAATCTTTCGCACCTATATTTTCTACATCAATCGACGAACATTAAATACTCGAGATCGATACCTTGAACGATTTCATTTATTCGGCGGGGTGTGTCTTTCGATATCGAATGCAAGAGTATAAATACAACAAGATAAAGGAAAACAAAAAAGCATACAAGAGGAAAGTTACGAATCATATTTTGCAGAGAATTCAAATCGATAGAAAAAGAATAGCAAAAGAAGCCGGGAACTCGTAGCTCGACGAAGGCTTGCGAAAAGAGTGTGCTTCTTTAGATTTCGAGCTAGAATACGCAGTTTACGCATTTAGGATATCAGAGCAGCTAATCGTTCGGAGTGCTCTCGTAAAAAAGTCTGAGACGTGTTTTTCGCGCTGTCGCTTCGTTTCGGAGGTATCGAGTCGCCCACGGCCGGTATTTTGTTATCGGTGTTTCGTCTACGATCGTTTACCTTTCGTCGTCGAGTCGTTTTCCCTCTTCGACGTAACGAGTGACCTCGTTAGGTTAGCTCGAGCCCGTCTTACGTCGCATCCGTTACGTTCGCTCCCTGCGGGGTTCTTTGGTTTCGATGTCTGACCGACGTTGGTCGCCAGACGTCCCCCAGGACCTCCGAAATATCGTGCCGCGTCTCGCGAAAACGAGAAACGTCTCGTTCCAGCGAAACGACCACCGGCGATGGCACTTTGCGCGGCGAGAGATACTCGGTAAAAGCGGAATGCAACTCTCGTAGACTCGACGGCCAGTTTCACGCGACGAAAAAGTTTTTGGTCGACGAAACGGTCGCTCCAATCGCAAAGGAAGAACGAGCTATCGAATGACGTGCAACGCACGGGGTCAAAAGCTCGTAATCTTCGAAAGAACATTTTGTTAAGACTAGAACGGCACGAACTTGCCCATCGATCCAACAAATACCGACGATAAACACGATAGAGGGACGGTTGAACGAGCGATTGCGAAAGTGTACGCAACGCGTCACGTGTTCTCACAGTTGAACCTGACCGGTACGCGTGCATTTTCAACATCCAAGGGCAACCGAAACGCGAAAGTAGCGGGTGTGCTGGCGCACGAAACAAGAACGGATACGCGAAACTTGAACCTCCGGCGATGGATAGAGCTACAACGACCACGGAACGGGAACGATCGATTTATCTTTCTGCGAATCCATCGTCCTTTGTCAACGGAACGAATGTTGCCAAAATGTTGTCGACAAAATTACTGCTCGATTAATAGACGCGAGGCGATCATGTCTCAATTTTAATGCGTTACAGACGTTCATTCTTTCTTGGTATTGCGAAATGTGTATCTCGATATTTCGACCATCTCTTGCTAAAAGACTCGACGGTGCAGCGTCACTCGCGGAGATTCAGGAAACGGCGTGGTCGGAATGAAATTTTCTCGGTAAACAGATGGCTCGGCTGTTTACATGCACCGTTCATGTTACACGTACACCCGATCGAGCGACGCATGGCCTACAACATGGTCTACAAAATTAATCAACGAAAAAGAAACGAAAACATAAGAAGAAATTATTTACGTCTACTTATTCTCTTGTAAACCCATGTGATATTTCGTCCGACAATGTTCCGACATGGAATAGAACGTGAGGTCGACACGCTCAATAACGATAATCAAACGCATGGCCGTATCGGACTACGCCACTGTTTCAAATTGGATCTGCATCCTACGAGCAATCGTCCTCGAATAATTTTAAGTTGAACCAACGATCGTGACTATTCAAGAATGGGAAAAGTCACGCGCGGAATAGACTGGTATACTCGTCATTCACGTGATTCATTTCGAGCGACGATTCATTCTTAACCTCGAATTCGCGACGATAAAGCTCGCACGCTCGCTTCCCGATAAATCGACGAGCGTCCCTGCGGAAACGCGGACGTCTGCATTCATATGTCGGTCGAACGTTCCGCGAGGCGTTTCAGACATTTATTGACGCGATAACTTAGTAAAATTAACACCTGTCGATGGGAAGCTCGTACTCGTGCATGGATAAAGAGTAAACAGAAGGTTCAAGTTCAGGCGACTCGTCGCGGCGATGTCGAAAGCGAGAAATCGTCGTCTAGTAGTCGTGAGAATAGAAAAATCCGTTTTCCGGTTGGCCGATCGACCAAGACGATCTTGAATTCGCGCTGGCACCGTTGGTAGCGATTCGAAACTTTTACGCGGTACCCGAATTCCTGTTTCGAATCTGTCGATGATCGCAATCGCGCAAAACGTTGTCGATCAAACGTAGTTCGATAACCGATAACGACATTTTCCATCGTTGCTCGGGATTGAAAGCGGTATTACGGTCTCGTCAAATACGGCGGAGAAAACTGTCGCGATAACCTTCACGTTTCCAAACTGCGTTGCTCCAATTTCGTTCTCGCTCCGAATACTCTTCTGGCGAAAATATTACTTCCAATTAAAACCCCGCGAATATTACGATTATATAATATGATAGTTTATAAAATGATCCGCGTAACTTTCATCGACGCTTAATCAAAAAATGACGCGCGAAGCGCGGCGATTATTTCGGCGAAATTCGTGGAAGTTGCGTTCCCAGAAAATCCACGATAATTTCGAGCGTATGTCACGAAACGTCCGATCGTGACGTGAAAACATTTACGAAGCAAAATCTCGCAACCAAAAACTAAAAAAAGCTACCTACGTGTATCCGAAGCCACGCGTGTCGCGATGTTCGGAGTTATCGAATGTTATTCCTCGTTCGGTTCCTCTGCAGCAGGTACCTTTATCCGAATACGTTTTGGATCGGTGTACGCGACGATCGAGAAACTTCGGCGCGCTTCATCGACAACCCTACCGTTTTCAATCACGTTCCGGTTCAAATGCAAAACTGCTACCCAATCGCCGAAATTTCGCGCCGCGAACGGAATTCCGCGCGAAGAAAACCGGGACGCGACCGTTTTCGTAGAAAATTTGACCGATTCTCCTCGGTGACTGTCGCAATCTGAATTCATCGCGCGCGAATGGTTGCGCAGTGTTTCTCAAGCCTTCCCTCGATACAAAGAAAACGTTTCTATACTATCGAGACTACAATTAAACGCTTGTTTACTCGATAGAATTTCAAACTATCTTTCACTAATCGAATTTTAGGTAAAAGGAATTTCAGGAGAAATTCAATACGATTTGGTATCTCTTCTTTTTTTCTCAGAGCTCGCGAAGCCTAGTTTGAGAAACGCTGCGGTAACTACACCTTTCGAACTAGAATTCGATGCTTGTTTACCCGATGGAATTTCCAACCATCTTTTGCTCAACGAATTTTAGATAAACAAAAATTTTAGGCAGAATCCAACACAATTTGATTTTCATATTTTCTGAGAGCTCGCGAAGCCTAGTTTGAGAAACGCTGCGGTAACGAATACCATCGATTTCGCGAACTCGACGTTTCGCAAGTAAATACATTGGAACACCGGTACGAAAGAAGCGACCGATCGATTTTAATTGTAGAGCCGGTGGCCAGCCCGCTATGTCAAAAGTGTACAAAGGATCGAGAGAGCCACATCGGATTGTGCAAACGATTGTCGCAACTGTATCAAATAATAGCGGATTTACATATCGCGCTCGCTATGCACGTGACAATTATTCATGTAATCCGTTGTCATCCTAGGCCTGCTATATTCGTATGATAATAACCAATATGAAATTCTCTTCGCGTATTGACACTGGACGACATGGAACGTTACGGATCGTGTGGAGCATCTTTAAATTTCGAAATGAACGTATTTACATCGAAATGTATCTTCGCCACACTTCTACTCCGTAAATTGCATTAGGGTAAGTGCACCCCTATTTTTCATCGATATGACTTCGAAGCTCGTTTCTGGGAGTGCGACGATAGCGACGAGGGAATTCTTTATCGATTCGAAATAATGGCCGTTAGCTCTGTAAAACTGTTTACTAGAAAACACAACGGCGCGCACTTACCGCTAATGTTGGGAACGAGTTCGGGTTTTTGACTCGAATTTCATTGTTTCGCGCGTTACGGTGCCGTTGCAAAGCGACGTTACAAGTAGGTACAGTATTCGATAGTCGAATCTGCGACGATAGGTTCGCGTATGGCGAACCGATATTCCTATCTTCGATTTGATAATTGAATGCGAACCCATCGACGATTGAATCGTTTCCGAAAACACGAGCGAGAACGCACTTGCTCGTTTGCGCAGTTAGCCTGACACGCCTTTTCCAGTGGTCGAAAAATCGAACATTTTTCCAAACGCGCGCGTTCTCGATGGAAAAGTGATTACTCGTATTTCGGGACAGGGGAAATGCGAGTCGGACTTGGCCAAAAATCAATATCGAGCATATTGTAGCGCAAATAGATGGGAGGTTTACGGTTTGCACGTACAGTGGGGGTTACCCTTGCGCCGAGGTCGTTTGGAAATCCCTTGAGTCACCCGGGCACTAATTTCGAGTCTCTCGTAGTTCACGGCAAAGTTACGATCGCCCCGACGTAGCATCTTGTTTTAGAAAGCAGAAATTTGCCTTATTTAGTAGGTTAAACTAGAAAATTCGGTTTGACCTCGATTTAGAACGACAGGCATACCGTGTCAAAGTCCTTAAGTAACGGCGAGAGGTTTCCATCGAGCCTTCCTTCGGTCCGAGTGCTCCCAGAAAATCTGTTTCCGTTGCTCGATACGATCCATCGCCGCGGCGAGATTACTTTTTAATAACGCGCAAGGTACCGAAATCTGACGAACAACGTTCCGGACCGAAGATCTACCATATTAAAAGCTAAACGCGCGATAATAGCGCCCGATTCGTTCGTACGGAGGAAATTAGTTTCATCGGAACGTTATTCAATTAGAGAAGTAAACAGCGATAAACTGCCGTGAAAATAATTATCACAAACCGATGATTCAATCCGCGGTCGATCGATAACGACGAGCGTATGTTTCAACGAAAATAGTAGGAAAACGATACAACGCGTTGGGCTATCGGCGCGTTGTTTCGAGCTATCCGCCGCACGAAATGCAGATATTAAATGTGGCAGAATGTTACAGGTCGCGTAAAATCCCGAAGTCAACGTTTTTATGTAAAATAAATACCGGTGCGGCCCGTTTGAAATAACGATAATTAAATTCGAACGAATCGTAATGGACCTTTTTCATTTTAATGTTTCGTGAAAACGAAATGTACGCCTGAAGAGCCCTTTCGAATATTTGCATCCCGCGAAATTCCATGGAACAATACGCGGTCGTGAAAATGCACGTGAAAAATTAACACAACCAATTTGCCGCGCGCCACAGTTAATTCTGTTACGCTTCGTCACATAAATTCGCCGGAAAACCACGATACTACCGGGGCGTTTAATTCCAACAATGGAATCGCGATATCCTGTAAAACGTGCAAGTATTACCCGATACCATCGTAATTTCGAGCAATCGTTTATAATTTTTCGTTCGCGGTGAAACGAAACGAAAAAAAAAAAATTACAAAAAATAAAAAAAAAGCGATGGTGCACATTGTTGGTCGCACGAGCATTTATTCCGCATAAAAAATACTCTTTTCTACGTGCGCGCGAGCTCTTTTCGGATTAGCGAGTACTCCAATTAAAGAAATACGGCAAGCTATCATTTTCTTTTTTTTGACATCAATGTTCCAAAAAGCAATTCACGGAACGGTAGGAACCGATCGATTGGTTCGCGCGACGACTTAACCAAACGCGTTGTCGTTACCAGCAACCGATCTCGGAACCGAGTCTAAGGAGCCTTTTAAATTCAAGAAAACATTTTTATTCCAGCTGAAAATATAATACAAAAATGAGTGAAGAATGAAACTGGCCGACAAGAGTGAATTCGCGCACAGGCGAAAGAGGAACAATTCGTCTAGCACGTCGGTTAACGACTATTAGAAAAGTGGTATTTTTTTTATTCCGAAAAACGTTGTAGAGGTAAAGAGGCACGCGCGTGGCCGCGCGGATCGTTTGCACCTTTGCAAAAACTGCCGGTTGGATGCGGTGTAAAAAAAGGGGCAAACGAAGTATGTCCGTTACGTTTAAGCGCAAACCTTTAGTTTCTAAGCCCGGCGAGCAACAGGTTGCGCCATTGTGACAACTTGGAAAACTCCGCTTCCGTGAATATTTTCAAAATTCTTTTTTCCCCTCTCCGGTCAGCCTTCGACGCGGCTCCGCGCGCAATTATTCTTCATTGTTCTATCGAGTCGCGAATTCTTGCACTTCCACCGCCTGTACTTGAGACGCTGACGAAAGAATTCCAATTGCGCAAAAGCTTTTCAATTGGAAAGAACGGTCGGAACGGCTCGCGCACGCGCACCTTTCCCTGTCCGTACACGCTACTCAAGGACTTTAATGATTATTACTTACGCCTGGCTTGACGACTACAGCCAGAAACCGAATCCCTTTGTTGCTAGCGGGAAACCCTGTGTTTTCCGACCCGATACCCACCGCGTAGACTGCGCCGGGCAAGCGTTTCGACCCAGACGATCGACCAAACCCACGGGAGCAAAAAAGGAAACGTACTTGCGCGTTCGCCGCGGAATGGGTCGAGAACGACCCGCTCGGCAACCCCGACCTATCGCACGCTCCGAATACGATTAAAAAATTCGTCGGCTGCGAGGCTCGAAACCATCGACACTCGAAGAGGAAAGCGAACTTATTAAGCAAAACTAAACGAATGAAGAAAAATAGAGGAGTATAACGCTCGAAAAAATGAGGCAACAAGCGGTCCCAACCCTACTTCGAATTCCACGGTGCTCCATGTCTCGTAGAGGCGATAGCCACGCGACCGGCGCTAAGCGAGCGCGATGCAAATTCGCTCGCGTTAAATAAACCAGTCCGCGTAATCACGAATCGTTAAACATGGTCGAAAGTCGCAAATAGCTTGGCAAAAAACGGACTCGACGAAACAGAGCGAGCGAGGAAATAACGAGCGACGAGTCGTTGTGTAAAATGGGCCCGTGAGCGTCTCGATAGAAGAGAGAAAGGCAGGAGGGCGCGTGCGCAGAGGGTACGAGCGGCGTCGCGGCGCTGAATCGCGGCTACCGGCCCGGCTAACGCACACGTTCACGCGCGTGCACGTGGATTCGCGGTCGTGGATGCAAACGACGGAGCGCTTAACTGCGGTGACATTCAAAATACTTGGCCTGGAGGCAGAACTGGCGAGCGTAGGGTACGCGGAGCAAGAGAAAAAGGGTGCCCCCGACACCCACGGGCGTTTCTGCGATATTCGCCACCCGGGTGCCATTTCAAATTTCTCGTCTCCTACGAATCATTCGTTACACAGCTCGCGTTTCATTCTTGCTTCGTTCTCTTACTCGCAAATAATTATCAAAATGAGAACAACTGACTTTGGGACTTTGAACGAGTCGACTTTTGGATAATGAAGTGTTATTACTATGAAACTGAAACTTTTAAGTATCTATAATTTTTCTAACCATACTCGATAAAGAAACCATAGCGACAGTTTGCGACGAAAAAAGTCGAATGTTCTTCCACCTGGAAATAAGTTATAATCTCGAAGCGATGATAATAATTCGATCGGTCTCTGTATCAGACGCGGAGGGGTCTCGGTAACGCGTATCGTATACGCGCTTCTACGTACTGTGCGCGTGTACGTGAACCCGAGCTAACAAAATGGCCGGCAGATTTAGACTTACGTAACGAATCCATGTGCCGAACGACGGCGGCCCGACAACTGGGTCCCAGCTATTTTTCTTCCGCGATGCCAGCCCACGTGGAGGGGGATCCGGTCGAAATCGACGTCGATCGCGACGTCGCTCCTTATATCACACATGCACGGTGCTCCGAGCGGGAACTCCGTTTCGCCCGCAGCCGAGTTTTACGATCGAGAAACGAAAAATTGCAACGCCTGCGCGATGCATTTGGATCAACGAGCCGACTCCGAGGGTCAGCATATTACGGCTTACGTAATGACTTCACGTGTCGAAGACGATACGAGGCATCTTTCTTATCGAACCGTAAATGCGAGAAAGCCTCTGCGTCCTTTGTTCTTTCGCAGCCTCCTCTTCGCGGAAGATCGATCGCGATTTTACGAGCGACGATATCGACGCTTTTACCTTCTTCGGTTGTTTCGTTTAAGTCGATAAATACGTGGTTCTTTGGGGAAATCTACTTTTAATTTATTTCGATTTAAACGGCTAGATTGCGTGCATGTTTTATTTATATGCAATTTCCGGATGAGTGACCCCAAGAGCCGAAACGTTAATTATTAATTCGCATTGACGTAAAATAAACAAAAATGTAGATGGCCAGTAGAAGCAACTTTGACGTAAAATGGGCCGACAGAGGCGTAGCGATGGGGGGGGGGCCGGGGGGGGCACGTGCTTTCGGGTGAGGAGGCGTCAAATGGCGCACGGTGGTTTCGTAATCCCAACAAAGTCAAATTGTATAAGAATAGTGCTATATTTCTGAATTAAAAACTATTAAAAAAATCAAATTATACTTCCCACAAACGACTTAATACTTTAGGGTAGTTTTGAGCATATTCTAATTAGCACATATCGGAAACTTTAAGTTACGGAGTGATCTGAGATTATCTGTATTATAGCCCCCCCCCCCCCCCCTCTCTCAATATGATAGGGGGCTCGAATTCATTGAAATGCTCCCGGGCGCCAAATTTTTTAGCTACTCCTCTGTGGACCGATAATTTCAAGTATATCGGAAAATAGCACGTGCAACGGTGACTAAACTCGAAACGCTTAAAAGACCCTGCTTCTGTCGCGTAAAATTTGCCAAGGGAGGTCGAAGCTAAGGCGGTTACTTAAAGGATTCATACGAAACTGGCAGCAACCGACCAACTTGCAAACTTTGTTTGCGTCGAGTGATTTAAAGAATCGTGGTTACAGGTTTCGCAAACGAAATTCGTTTTATTTGCTCCAGTCTTTGGAGACTCTTCTCGCATTTCTAGCGGATGGCCAGTGTTTCTCAAACTGGGTGCTGAATCTCGAAATCAAAACGAAATGGATGCATATTTTAACCCTTTGCACTCGGATGTCCTCTATGAGGGGACATCGTAAAGACTAACACATTTTGGATTTCAATAGAAATAAAGGATTATATATGATTGATTCAAATGATTGTATGTGAAAAGAAAAAGAATTATAAATGTCAAAAAAGCGATAAGAATTTATAATCAATAAAAAAAGACACTTTTCCAAAATGAGACTGTTTAATGTAATGCGATTCCTGTTCGAACATTTTGCAACGAGACGGCGCAGAGTGCAAAGGTTGCTACATATTTTTCAAATTAATTATGAAAATATTGTAGTTGTGAAAATGAATTTACGAGAACTGTGTAGCATCTAAAGTACTTTTTTTCCTTTCCATCCGGCTCTAGCCGCGCGCTGGTCGAAAAGTATTCGAGCCGATGTGGAATTGGAAAAGTGGTCAGGCAGATTTAAGCTTGCGTAATCTCTTCACATGTCTGGCCTAGACACGTTGTCCTCGACTGAAAGTCTTCTTCGAGTTATTTTTACCCACGGTACGCGCGTACTCGCAGGTCAAATCGGGTATACGAAATGCTAATTAGTCGCGGAAAGGTATTGATCGGTTGCACGCGAAATGCAAAGCAGCTCATCCGGCTCATCGCGTACGATCGGGTAAAGACTCTCCGCGTTCCGCGCGTTCCTTTGAATCAGCTGGTCCGGCTGGCTCGGCAAAATCTTGATCGAAATCAAAATTTCAGGTAACGAATAAACGAGAAAATTTTATGCACTCTTCGTCGAGCGAAAACAACTCGAGTTACCTTTATTCGACGACAGCGAAAGACAGAGTATCTTTATTCGACTTTTTATTCGTATATCGTCTGCCCCGAAATGATATTCATCTGGGATGTCTGGCCGCGGCTCGCCTCGGTTGTCGTGTCTTTCATCGCGTCTCCTTGACGCCTAAAATCTTGTAAGAAAAGAAGAAAGTACGACGGAGTCGATGGGAGGCAACACCGTACCATTAGATACGGCAGGATGCGCATCTAGATGGGAATACAGATCGCGCCGCTTTAGTCCACGGTGCGATTCTACATTTATTCATGGACTTTGTCCAGAAAGGAGGAAACGTAAGAATAAACGTTTCGATCGTTTCTTGCGAGCACTGGTTGTAAGCGACAAAGGTATTCCACTGTATTAATTAATCGGCGAACACACGGGTCGATTATTTCTAAAAATGGATGTGACTCTCGCTTTGCGCTCAAGTCGCCTCGTCAATGGGACGCGGATGACTCGCTCGACGATCGAGCCTTGTCCTTTCAATGGAAACGTAAACGTCGTCGATAGCGAACGCTTTCCTCCGAGTACCATGGTTTCTTCTAGCTAGAGATTCTAGAAGGCATGTCCTTTCTTTTGTTTTAGATTTCGCGCAGGAGTGAAACAAATATTGCAAACTATGAAATTCGTCAATTTTCCCAAGCTTTCCTCGCAACTCGACGAATAATCGTGTCCCCACTGTCAAAGAGGCGTTATCGCTGACATGTACTCGGTTGCCCCACGTGCTGTTTCTGCGGTTGTGCATTCGTAGATGTACCCAGCGCGTTAGTCTAGCCTACGCGTCGGTTTCCTCGCGAGAAGTTCAGCTCGAACGCGACTATAGCTCGACCTTTGCGAAGATCGTTAAAAATACGATCAATTTTAGAAGTTACGGCTCCAAGGAAAAAATACTGACTCGACTTTGACCCACGGTACCGTCGCGTAGGTTACTCCGCGGAGTTCTTTAGAACGGCTAATGGGCCGAGACACTGTTGCTATTGATAATGGCGAAAATCAGGCCAATAAACGTTCATGATACTGATCGCGTTCGAGGATACGACGTCTACGTTCGGATTAACTCGCACGACGATGCAGCGTTGGCAAACGATCGGCCGACGTTCTCGCGAGACTCGCTTCGTCTCCTTCTATTCTTCTTCTATCAAACCGTACCGTATCGGTTCGGTCGTATCAACGGATACTCACAAATGTGATATCGAATAGTTAATTTCAAATACGAGGTCAATTCAGCTAGTTAAATGTCCGCGGTGCTGTTGCATTTTCTACTAAATCTCTCGTTGCAGACGACCGTAGTCCCGATAACGCACATTTATCGATGTTTCGACTGTTCGATTCGAGCCGTTTATTCGTAAAGAAAAATACACGGAACTAGCCACTTGATTAATAGACGTCCGTGTAACTGTGGCATGTTTTGCTAAATCTCTTGCTTCTCTCGGCAAAAGAAAAAAACAACACCAGGGAGCACAATAGTTTTCCGTATCCCCTCCCCGGATCGTTCCTCGGTTCATGTTATTCGCTCTTCTTATTAAGATCTTATCATCGGTGACGTAAGTGTCAGACTGAAATGTAGCACTGAGCGCGACTGCGACGGCTGTTTCACCGATTTTGCTGGTTTTTACCACGCTTCACAAGCCACGCAGACCGATTTCGAGATCGACGTTACGAAATTGATCGTTACGGTGTTAAATTGCACGCTTTTGCGCGGCGGACGTCGGTTGCCGGGCTCGGCTACGCCCCCGTCGACGGTCATCTTTGAAACTTAATCGAGAAATCGCGATCGATGGCTCTGTAACTTATTTGCGATCCGCTACTGGAAGTAGCTTTTCCATTACGGATTATACGGAGCATGGTAACCGTTTCATAAGCTTCGAGTGCAACGGACGTTCGTCAGCCGTAAAGCAACGTTTACTAATTATCGCAGCTGCTTTTGACACGCGCTTAATAATAGGACGCCGAAATATCATTAAGTAACTTGCTGCCGAGAAACGATTAAAGTTTTGTCCAGCTAATCTTCGGTCATGAAAGAATTACACGTCTAGCCTGTACCGCGACGTTTTAGGTATTCATACAGAGAAAGATGAACGCATTCAGCCCTTTAGAATCGAAAACGCTGATCGTTTCCATGCGAAGATACGTGAATTTTTATAATAGAAGCGAGCGTGAGATAGTAAAATGAAAACAGGAATATTTTCAGGTAGTAGATCGATTGAAATGTTGCACGTTCGTTAGATGTTCGTCTGGAAACCTTGGAGCTTGCTTGGTAGTTGGCGTAAAACGCGTTGGTGCAGCGTCTATTACTTTTATTACGTGTCGTATGCCCATCGCTCGAACTTGTTTCCGCGCGGTCTCCAAGCCGCTAAATTGGCAATGAACGTTTATGCAAATTAGCCAGCGCATGAAACGGCGACGCTGAAAACGATAGAAAAACAGACCGGATCGAATCCGAGCAAGAGCACCGAGACCATTAAGCGTTCTTGGTTTTTGCGTTCGGGCACCATCGGAATTTTCGGGATAAATCGAAGTATCGATTACGCTCCGTTTCAATGTTGACTTCGAAATTATCTTTGCTCGCCAGCCGTAAAGGTTTCTCTCGCGAAAAAATCTGAAAAGACGAAGCGAATTTTCGCGAATCGGAGCCGATTATGGGTTGCATTTCTCCAGGTCGACGCCGATGCTGAACAGCGCCGCCCTCGTATATTTTCCTTCGTACGATTCCGCGCTCGCCTTGCACCGCCACATGAGCTCTACGTCGCAGCTGCTTTTTTATCGATTCTTTGGAGGCCTAAGCCTCCCACCTTGGCGTTGGCTCAAAATTCAGCGACCGTGCCGCGACGCAAAAACGAATTAACCTTTCCATCCACCGGTTCTCGCGGCTCACGATTCAGTCCACGTTTACGCGTGAAAGAAGCACTATTTCGAAGTTCGAATCGACCGCTTTTGACCTCGATATCCCTTACTAATTCTTAGCGAATAAATTCCTCGCCAGGTTCTCTGGGCTGTTTAATGTGGGTCAATTTCGCGTACGGTTGATCGTATGGCGTATCAGATTCGGTCAGTTGCGTCCCATGTCGAGCATAGTTTGCGGCAACTATTTCGAGTGGTTCTGGATAGCGTAGTCGCAGGAGGACATCGAAGTTAGCGTCGCAGTCGTTATCGTAATTATTAAATAAACGTCGCGCACGAGCGACGTATCCGAACCGATCAATTTTGTTCGGAATATAGCACCACTCGAGAGACGAACCGCATTTCGGTCCTCCATGGGGGATACTCGAACCGTCGTTATTAATTTCTTCTGAAAATCGTTGGCTTCCACTGGATAGCCAAACATTTTAACGTGTTTAATTGCTCTGTTATCGGAGGCGAGTTTCAGCATTTTTCAACCTAAAAATCGAAACGAATTGACGAAGCTGCATAGTTTTCGTCGGAGCGATGCGTGTGCCGCGACGAACTCGCGACCGTGTCCTAGAGTAGCGCGAAATATGGCGAAAAAGAGAAGGGAGGAAGGAACTATGTTTTTGCGTTGAGCAGTAACGCACGCAACTGCATTTCGTCGGACGAACCGCGACGAGAACGTCCCCATTCTAGTTCGACTATCTACATCGCTATAAGTTTACGTAACCGCACGAAACCTGTCAGCTGACATTTTGGTGCTAACCAATGGCGACTATTGTCCTTCTTCTCCTTGCGCCTCGTTCGCCTCTGGCGCTTAACTGGCCGCCTCAATTTCTACAATTCCAGACGACCGCGACCGCCGCGAACAGACGCAGAAGAGAATGAAACGCAAGATTCGAGGAGATAGCGCGTGTCGACGACTAAAAAGTTCGCTGCAACTTTAGAATGAAGCAACATTGCCAGATTTTCGTCTCACTTCGACCTGTAGAATCGGGGAAACGAATCGATAGAAAAGTTTCCGTTACGAAGCGGGTGACCAGCGGTTGCCACTAACGCGTTACGACGGTACTTGTAATTAGGAGACCGTACAAGTGCCATACTTCGAATGACCTCATACCGCAGAGTGGTGCGATAGGTTTAAGATATTTGCGCGTTTAAAGGATGACGGAGCAGTTCTAAAAATCGAAAGAACAACCTTTTCGTCCTTGAGGTTCTCACGCGTCTTCTCGTCTTTTCTCACTCTCTTCTCTACGCGTGGCGGATTTTTTCGCCTCTGAACGATATCGAAACGGAGAACCATGGCGGCTATCTTCGTTTTACGATGTTCGTCCCTCCCTCCGTCCACTGATGTAGTGTTTACGAACCGTCGAAGGGAGATATTACAAATTTATTATATTTCGAGCAGGCTTTGTCTTCCCGGCGTAATTCAACAATAAGCCACTTATCGCTATTTCGCGAAAAGAAGCCCGTGCCCGAAGTATCGGGTAAGTATGTATCTCCACGACCATTGGGAACGTAATACGTACACGTGATATTTCGTAGCATGCGTCAGGAAATTACTTCATGTCAGCAGAGTACGCGAACATTGAAATATCAAGTTTTCGAAAATTGAACTTAACACTGTTTGCCATATTTGTAGCGCTCGTGGCCCAAGGGTTTGCGAGATCTTAATTCGGTGATTAATCCACTCGAAAAATAAACACAGAGGGTGACACATGGTTTTGGCGAAAGTAACTTTCCGTTATTTACGGCGTAGGATTCCCCGAAGGCAACGATTTTTCCCAGACACGTTCCCGACAGATCTGTTATTCGATACGCACGATAAAATTCACCTTCGTCCAGCGGCGTGACGTGTACGAACAGCGTGCCGGAGTCAACAAGTTGTTCAGCCGGACCACCCCTTCCCCCAACTAAATCCCACTTCCTATAATTAATAAACGTCATGTATCGTGGCAGTGCCGAGCAATTTAGATCGGAGTCGATGCGTCGCATCAAGACCTCTCGTGGCGGTCGGTTGATTTTCAAAGCGTATTTCAATTTTTGTTTCTCTCTTCCCGTTATTGACTCGCGTCACGCGCCTTTTATTTACCAGTCAATTACATTCGCCTCGATTTTATTGGCCGTCTTGCACCTGACGTTTCATCGGCGCGTTTTGTCGATTTTGTGTCCAGATCGTTCCCGCCCGCGTCGCGTCGCTTCGAACGAGACACCGCCGCGGCATTATACTCCGATCACTCTAGACTAAAATACACGGGACATTATCAAAATATTTTTATCGAGCCGATTCCGTCCCGTGCGATTTTATTTGATCGTTGCGAGCTCGACGAGCGTCGAGGACAAATTCTGTTCGCGCGGGAAATTAGAAGAAACGTCTACGAAAATTTGCTAGAAGCGGATACAACAAAAGAACGAAGCAGAAAGTATACGTTGGAAACCGACTTAATAAAATATTTCCACGATCGAATCTAGATCGACCGGACGGTTGTTATGTTTTTGACGCACGCTTCCGGTAAAAGGGGGAATCCGTCGGAAAAGTGTTCGATCAGGCGGCGGAGGAAACGTTGGCCGACGTACGTCGAACGGTATGCCGGGCTGGCGTAGCTCCGCACTCTTATAGCCCCAGCCCGTGAAAGGGTCAACGTCCTTTAGCCTTTGGAATATTAATTTCAAGGTTTTTTGTCGTGCTATCCCGGCCATCCTTCGTCGATATTGGCAGTCGCGGAACGGAGGAAGCGTCCGCGGCAGGCCGGGACATTAATTTGCAAAGTCGTAAACAAGACGGGCGCTGTCGATACTTTTAATAAAATGCTAGTAATTAAATTTCGCGGGGATCGGTTACGGTAGGACTGGTCCGGAATCGAAGGACGCCGGTACCGTCGGTTGAAAGGTAATATCGAACTCGTATTTTAGGTGGACGGCGGCGGTAGGTAGGTGTATAGGTAGGCAGAGGCGGTGGTTGAGAGAGCGCGGAGGCGAGCAGAGGATTCGCAGTTCCCCAGGTGGGGTCGTAGGGGAAAGAAACAAAAAACGACGAACGGGCGGAAACAAAAAGGAATCCGCGTCTTTGGGCACTACTGTGTTAGTTAACCCCCACCAAAGGGTGGTCCGTTCGCGACAACTCATCCCCGTTGCCCCACCTCGATTCACCTTCACCCCCACCATCCCTTTCTTTCTCTTCTCATCTTCCGTGTCCTTTCTCTACTGCCTCTGCCTCCTTCTCCTCCTCCTCGTGCTCCGACTTCCTATCTCCTCGTTTCTGAAATTTTTGAATATCCGATCAATAGGTAGCTGCTCGCAGGAAAAAACGTGTCGGGGTGGGGAGGTATCGGATCGGTGGCTGCCGGTGGAACTTCGCCACCCCTATCCTCGTGATTCGTCGCGCTCTTCGGAGACGAGACTTATCCGTTTTTCCTTCCGGGAACGTCGAGGCGATCGCTCCCACGATTAATTGCCAACTACGTACGAATACCGTATCCCGTGGATACTCCTTCCAGGAGGACCGATCAACGTTCTCCTCCGATTCGTTTCATTGTACTTTATCGTCGGCTCCTATCACCCGGAGACGAGCGAAATTCTTGCCCGCGTAAAAAAATTCTCGCAACGAACTCGATAGACGGAATAAAACTATTCGATCGTCATCTATTATTCGAATAAAATTTTGCCCATCTTTGGAGGCAGGGTATAGCGTCGCGTTGGTCGCGGTCTATTAAAACGTTTCCTACCCGGTTCGCAGTGTATAAGCTCCCCTCGTTGTCTCGAGCTAGGTGTACGTTCAAACGGCTTATGAAAATATTATTCCTCAAAAGTTCCCGTCTGGATCGTCCGAGCACCTAGACCGACGACGTATCTCCGAAGGCACGCGAATATGCAAGCAACCATCTGCCACACTTCCATGCTCTAGCTAGTTATTCCTATGGCCAGACCGGGGGCAATAATTCAACGGCAAGACTGGAGAATTCGTAGCTATAATCAAGGTGAATCCTTACATCGGGTTCCATGTACGCTTAAAAGTATCGCGGTCCGCTCGTTGCACGAGAAATCGAGTGTATATCCCATCGTATTTCCCACCGCGACTGCTAAAGTAATCGATACGAAATGCTTTTCACCTTTGTGCCACGAATGTATCAACTTGGCGTACCGATGATCGTGTTTTTCGAACCGGAAGCAAGATGCTAGATGAATCGGGGGATTAAGGTAACGAAATTACGAAAATGATATCGGGATGCATATCGTCCGCGACCTCGAGAAATTCGAAGATCTTCCTCGAAGGGGTAGTGGAGAATATTCCTGTGGATATGAAATTCATAGGCTCGCGAGGAAAGATTCCGGAAGAGGAAAGCGATTGCTCGGGTCGAAGGCGCGAACGATCGCGGTGCTGGCCGCGATAACGATTTCTCGAGCGTTGAAAAACAGTCGCGCGCATTAAGGGGCCGCGAGAGGCAAAGCATCGGCGGGGGAGGAGGTTGGACACTTTGAAAACTTTCAACGCCATCGTCGCGGAAGCCACGCATTTTCATTTACCAAAAACGCAAAGTATAATAAGGAGGGTAAGATAAAAGTAAGCGTACAAAGCGATAGATGCGAGCGAGCGAGAGCTGGAACCCTCCCACGAGGGGTCTTCCCGGAAAACGAAGCCACGAAACACGAACACGAGTCGCGAGACGGTGCAACGGTGCGGGTGCAACGACTGCAGCGGCTGCAACGATGTCGAACGCGCGCTTTTCATACCACCAGCCACCCAGTCATCGTCTTTACGCTAGGGTTCCAGGGGGGAGCGAGAGCGGGTGGGCCATGTTTCGAAGCGTTTTATAATTGAGACCGCGCCGGAACGGAACGGAACGGAATGGAACGAAACGAAACGAAACGAAAGGGGGGAAGGCACGGTCTCGCCGGAGGACGGGGGATCGATAGCATTTTTTTCGGGGTAGGAACCCAGACATACGTGGCGAAGGTGGCCGAGGAGAAGGGGTCTCGAACCGTGTGACACATCCACCACGCAGGGACTGATATACCGAACCAGCGTCGCGAGCACATACGAGGGAACAGCAGGCTGCACGAGAGAGGAGAGAGTGGGAGAGAGAGCAGCCCTGGAGGGTCGCTCCGGCAAGCTTGCTTTTCGACAAAGAGGCGACGACGCTTTTTTATAATTGCGTTTTTAATTTGACGGATTCTTTGATGCGTTTCGTCGTACACTCAAGCGTGCGCGGAAGAGAGACCGAGAGTGGGAGAAAGACAGCCCAGGAGAACGAGACGGAGAACCGAGGGAGCGAAAGATGGAAAAAGGAGGGAAAGAACGTACGCGTACGCGTATGGAAGTGTTGGCATATGTGTACCGAGGGAGAACCGGAGAGAAAGAAGGAAAGCATCGGGGAAAGTGGAAAAGGACCAGACAGAGATCGCCGAGAGGAACGAGGAGAGAGGAGGGCGACGACGCCCGGCGACCACGAGAGTTTTTTTTCTGGCCCAGCACGGAGCCCTCTTTTCCTCTAACCACTCTTTCGCAATCCGTGCAACGCACACACATCTTCATCTTCGTCGCACCGTATCGTTCCCGGCGAGAAACCGACTTTTCCCGTGCATGCTCCTACCTGCGCGCCTACTTCGTTTTCCTTCCCCTTTTCCTCCGTTATATCCGACCATCGCGAACTCTCCCCGCCACCAACCCTCTCGTTCTTTCTTTTACAACCATCTCACCCCTCAGCCGTCGAAGGACCGGCCGACTAAATTAATTTCAATCGTGTTCGCCGAAGGCATGTTCCGTCAGGCTAGATTTCCGACGTCCCGACGATTTTTCGCTCTGTTCTACCGAACGTAACGCCTCCCGACTTCTTTCCCTGGGATTATTGGCCGCATCAAAGGGACGAAAGATCGAGCGACCGCTGCCTTTCAGCCGAGACTTCGTAAAACGCATAGGACACCGTCCCCGAAGCGCGGTCTACTCGAATCACCGTACTCGATTCTCGAGTTTCTGGAACGATAGGAAAATTCGCGTAAATCGTAATCGATACAGCCGACGACGATAATGGGATCAGAGCTTCCAACGCCGCGACGCGGATTTAAACCTAAATCCGATGTACAGAGCGGTCGTAGAAACTAGGACAAGCTGTAGCTTCGTTTCCAAGCCTAGATAGAAAAAGTTGATAAAGTTCGATTCTCCAATGGGGCATATAATTGTTTATTTTGCCGCAGCTATGTAGTCGCGATTGTTTTTTTCAAACGAAACCATGAATTTTTTTTTTACATAAATCGACTACTCGTTGCACACGCGGAAAGCATTAAGGTATGGCCATTAAAAACAAAATGCTTCGCGAGATATTTTATATTTTATTAATAAACGGTATAGTGTTGCAGAGAAATCCAGTTCATTTCGGAATAATAATAGAATATCGTATGTCGTGTTCGAAACTCTGTTTTATCGCTGTTACCGCAACGACGAAAATGTGGCGAAACAATCGGTACGTTTACTCGTTGACATTCGTGGAGTGTAAATTTGGGTAAAATCGGTGTATTTACAATCGGCGGGTATTCACTTTTGTCGTTCAACAGACTTCTCGCGAAGATGTTACGCATCGACGACTAGCGGAAAAATCGCGACAAGAAGAACTTTCCCGAGATAGTCCCTACTCCGAGATTCAATTTTTCGTATCTCTTCTTGACGCTTCGGTCCAGTTTCTCTAGAATCACCCTGTAGACCGACGCGCTGACCTCGTTCGGCCGATGTTTAATGTTTAAGGATCAAGCGAGCAAACAAAGCGAATCGGGCAGGTTCGTCCGATGACGTATAGAAGTGGCAGAAAATTAGATCGGCGTGGCTCGTTAACATTCGGCTCGGACGCGGAATAACTTGGCGATAATTTAATCGGTTCCTTCGGTATTAATCGCGGATGGTTCGCTCGGTAAAAGTTTTCCTAAAACCGGTCGTAAATTTATGACGTTCCGATTCGCGGTCGGGGTCTCTAATGACATCAGTCTGGGCCTTTCGAAACGGTACACGATTCACACAACCCGGAGCGCTTTGATCACGCGTATTTAACCGGGCAATATGAGTAGTCACTCGTTTTCGAGTTTTTTTCGAACAGCGGTGGAGAGCACGCGGATGAAGCGAAACGATTTTTATTGCATTTCGCAGCGCGGAATCCCAGCTGGAAATTGCGTTCAGCGAAACGTTTTGTTTTACAACGTTTTCATCGTCTCTCTCTCGTGCCCTCCGCCCGCTCTCTCCCTCATCCTCGTTTTCACCGTGGCCCCTGTGCCTTTATTCGCTAGACAGACTTTTTACGCTTTTTTCCCCCCGGCTCGTTTTCACAGAGAGCATCATCACGATCATCGCGTTCAAATCGACTCGAAAATTGAGATTATCATATTGACGCGGCGAAACTTTCAATCCGTTCGATCGCGTTTCATCATACCTACCGAACGAAATTAATTCAATCGGGATTGCACTTTTCGGTATTTGTTCGTCGCTCGCGTTCGTACCAATCTGGCTACGTCGACGATGAAAATATCAACCGCCTCGTATCGACCCTATCGCACAAATCCTCTGCGCAGCTGTTACCAAGTATAACGTGAAACGCTACCGTCTGCTCATCATGCTCTTGGACTATTAACCGATCGGATCTGCGCTCCCGAAACCGTCATCCTCGACTACGTCTGCTTCGTACTCGCATTCTTTTACGTTTCTTCCGAAGAAACGCCGCGTGTCGATTAGGAACGCAAATCGCACTTTTCAGTCCAGAAACAGCGTATCCAGTTTTAGGTGGAACGGATGGATTTTCGTACCAGACCGCGTACAAGTTTCAGGACCGCACGCGACTGATCCTCGCATTCTTAACGGACTAGCCAGCGCGTGTAGTTTCAGGTGGCGCGTATGTGTTCCCATCTTAGCCAGAGCAACGACCAGCCTAACCCTGTGCAGTACAGTTTCAGGTAGTCCATATACGCACGTATTCGATACCTACATTGCGAACAGAGTATCCGATTCGACGCAGAGTGGGCGCGAGTAATGTCGATATATCTCTAACAAATTAGCCAGCGTATACAGTGTCAAGTACGACAAGCGTGTTTTCAGATTAAACAGCGTATGGCGTATCAGGTCGAGTGGGCGCGAGTAAGTTAGATATATCTCTAACGGATTAGCCAGTGTATGCAATTTCAGGTAGAACGAGCGTGTTTTCAGATTAACTAGCGTATGGGATTTCAGGTAGAGCGATCGCGAGTAATTTCGATGTATCTCTAATAGATTAGTCAGCGTAAGCGGTTTCGAGTATAACGAGAGTGTTTTCGGATTATCCAGAGCGCGGTTGAGTCGACCTTTGATACACGGGTCCGCGTGCGTTAAATCTTCGGAGATTCGGGCCCGATCGCGAGAGTAATCAACGGGCGTTGGAAGGTCGGTTGTTTATTGCGTTCGGGGTGACGTTGCCGCGAGAGATACGGACTAAATTTCACGGCCAGCGTTTTATACGAAGAAGAAAATGCCGTTCGGAGCGTTAGGGGCCGTGTATCCCTTTTACGCTGCGAAAGGCAAGAGTCGACGAAGGTGTCCGAAGTGGGCTCGCGTGGATAGAGAGAGAGCGGGAGGACGGGAAAAAGCAGCGCCGACAGAGGAGATCCGAGAGGAACGGGAGCCTAAATTTAGTAGACATCCAAAGTATAGTCATGGAAGCGTGCAAAGAGAGGGAGGGAGAGTGAGTTCGAGGAGAAACGACGAGGAGGATCACGTTGGCGAGGAGACGTACGGAGGAGGGTGTGGGGTAACTCTGTGCTTTGGTGGCAACGGTTTAGGGTAGCAAAAGGAGGATACCAGAGGGTGGAAGCGGCGGATAGTGGGAGGAGGAGGTGCAGAACGAACTGTTGCTTCCCCGAGAGCCATGTCGTGCTGGTACTTCTAGCACAGGATTCTCGAGAGCCTCCAAACAAGATTTAAGCGTTCTCGCCGGCCACGAGGACTATCGTTTCCTCTGTTCTATACAAATTCTATAAATGCCGTTCGCGATTACGCGTCTCTTCGCAAGAATCGCTCGCGACCGTGATTGTTGCCGGATACGTTACTTGGCGAGTCGAAAGAAACGGGGAGGAAGGGGGAACTGGTACGAATTGCAACGCGAAACTGCCCCTCGGTTACCGTAGACTCGTCTAGAGATTCTGTGGAAGCTAAACGAACCGAGGAGAATGGCAGCAAACAGGTCGGGAAAGAAAAGGTATACACGCGGCCTTCCGTGCGTCTCCGTTGCCTGTTACTCTTTTTAACTCCGTGGTTCTCTTTTCCACGCTCTCTAAAAGCTACCTCGTGTCAGTAAACCAGACAACCGGTACGCGGATCGGACTAACGTTGCCTTTTCTAAATCGAGAACTCCGAAGAATCGCGTTCGCTCTCCTCTCGATTCTGGACGACGTTGGTTAAAGCACGATTAAACGACGATCGACGTTCCCTCGTTCACAGACTCGAAAATCCAGACTCCACGATCCAAAGCGTCGCGCGCCGCAGAACATAGGAAATTGGAACGCCGTTAGACTCACGACGCTTAAAAGGGACCGCACGGTTTGCCCGTTTCTACCGTGCAATGATCGAGAATATCCTATGCCGGAATTTTTAAATCTCCCCCGACCCGAACGCGCGATTTTTGGGGTGCGATGGACCGTTCATCGCTAACAGATTCGATCAAAAGAGGTCGAGCGCGACGAGGGTTTCGTGGTCAACTGTGTCACCCTCTCCGAGCCAACCGGACCAGAATCTCTCGCGCATTAATCTTTCTTTCCCCGTAAAAAGTCATCTGCTCCGTGAATGAATACTCCACGCCTTCAGCGCGCCGCAATCTTTGAGAAGAATTTTTATCGAGGGAAAATTAGGTAGGGAAAACACGTTCTATCTTTAATTAAAACGATAATTTTTCAAAGAATATAGTAGGTTGGCAAAAAATTAATGTCGATTTTCGAAGTATATTTTTAAAGCCACGTATCACAAATTGACTTGTCCTGTGCACGTTGTCGAACCGTTGTTCGTGGATCAGCTTCAACCAGTGCCTTCAATTGGTCGTTGGCGACGAGAGAAGTGCATTTGCAGCCGTCTTCGTCTTCGAGGCTCACATCTCCGTTTCGAAATTTTTTGAACCAAAGCTGCACCGTGCGTTCATTTACGGTATCTTCTCCAAATACGTCGTTGATATTACGAGTCGCAGGTGCAGCTTTATGACCCAGTTTATATTCATATAAGAATATTACGCGAACTTGCTTAATATCCATTGCGAAGTAAACAACTTGGAGTGAGCACAAATTAACACGTTGACTGCCAAACAACTCGTGAAAATTTATACAATACTGACACTTTGTTTTTATATAACTGAAAATTATTTTTCTTCGTATCTAAATTAGTACTTATTTTTGCCAAATTCATGAATCCTGAGCAGATTTATTTTCCTTACCATCTCATCTTCAGAACTAATTTGTTTCATTCCTTAGTGAAAAATCCTGTCACGCGTATATGTATGACGTGATATATCCCAAAACCAAGCGTAAAAATTCGAAAGTTCGAAAATCGACGTTAATTTCTCACCAAGCTAATAGTAGGGGACCGTTATCGAAGCATTTTTGATACGTCCTTTTCGAGGTGTGGTAGCGATACCTCAGCTGAATAAGTGGCCGAACGCTGGCTCTCGTAGCCAAGAGAAGATAGAACACGGCGAAACGACGCGACGCGAGAAATTCCAAAGTGGCCAACGATTATGAGAAAGAATTCGATCCGGACAGGGTCGGGCGAAGGGTAACGCGAGGAATAGGAGGCGACGTAGACGGTGAATACCGGACCCGAGGAAAAGGTGGAGACGCGTCGAGGAAGAGCCAGAGCAAGAGGGGGTTGGTGTCCGTAAGGAAAAGGAGAAAAAGAGACCGCGTACGTGAACGCGCGGGAGGGTGTATACGCGGTGGCCGGGTGAGAGAGTAAGAGAAGAATGGAAGAAAGAGCGAAGGAGAGCACGGAAGGTAGAGGAGGCGAGGAAGGACGTAAAACAAAGTAACGACGAAATGCACTTCCCCCTTTACGCCGTCCCTGGCGCTCGCCCGGAGGGAAACGTCGAACGAAACGTTAAAAACTGGGAAGAGGAATGAGAGCGCGGGGGTGCTAGGTGGTGGCTCGTCGGTCGGTAGGGTCGGTGGGCCCTGTGGAGGCGCAAGGAGGCGGAGGGTTTGAGGGTGGGTTTGCTGTGGCAGGCGGGCCACCCTGGAAGGGTGCCGGGAGGTTATGACAGCCGAGGTATTGAGCGGATCCTTCGTTAAAAAAACGAGAAGCACCGTGCTGAGGCGCGTGGAACAGAGACGGCAAGGGAACGAGAGAGCGAGAGGCCAAGAGGGAGAAACCGAAAGCGAGCGAGGGGCCGAGAGCGAGCGGGAAAGGAAGACGAAAAAGGAGGTGGTTCGCGGGAGATGGAGAAAGAAAAAGAGAGAGAGAGAGAGAGAGAGAGAGAGAGAGAGAGAGAGAGAGAGAGAAAGAGAGAGAGAGAGAGAGAGAGAGAGAGAGCGAGAGAGGAAGAGTGTGCACGACTGCCGCCGCCGTCGCCGCTGTTGCTGCTGCTAGAGGTGGTGGTGGAGGTGGTCCAAGGGGTGAGACCAAGTAACCGAATCCAACGCACCCTTGCCTCGCGTCCATTGCCTCCCCCTAACCCGGGAAAAAAACCGAGTGCACCATCTCTCCCACTTCTTCTCATCTTCGTCCTCATCCTCCTTCTCGACCACCCCTGACTGCTCTTCCCGAAGCAGTTCTACCCTTCCTCCTCTGTCGCGTCGCACTTCTATCTTCCTCGTTCGTCATCGACTTTCTTCCGCCTACGAAAAGTTTCTCGGATTTCGAATCACGTTGTTGCGTACGACTTTCGTACGACACCTCCAGAAATCTTCCGCTTCGTCGGCGACCCTCTTCGATCGACGCATACGCCTCACGATTACTCGTCAACCGTTAAATCTAAGTACAACGATTCAGCGAGATCCTCTTCGAAATTTTCTCATTTTCACGGATGAAAATTAAGTAAACTCGAGAAACCATTTTAATTCAACTCTTCGACACTTGTCGACCGCTCAATTTTACGAGCGAAACGCGATCGCTCGGTACGATTACGAATGCAATTATTCTACTTATATATATATGCGAGTCAATGAAAATGACAAACGTTATTTTAATCGACACGCTTGCTACGATCTACCCGTGCAACCTGAAAATTATTCAAATGGAAACCGAGTGCAGCCTTCGTCGAAAGCTTCGATCCTTTTTCTATTATTCTATTCTTGGCTCCTACCCGAAATCCTGAATTCTCAATATTTCGACTCGCGTCGTACATAGTTCGGCTTCGAGGTACGAGTATCCTGTTCGAGTGCATCAATCCTCCGTTTCAAAATCGGTTCTAAACCCAAGGTGTTTACCCGTTGCCTATTAATTATAGAATCGTATCGATCGACCCTTCGTGACTTTCCACGAGCGTAAACCCGAACACGACCTAGATGACAATCTACCGGGCAGGAAATTCGCGATCGCAAAGCGAGCAAGCCGTTATCGAGAAATAGTTTTAAATCGCGATTACGTCGGTTCGAAATCGACAGCGTACTCGAGATAGCGCTAGACCAGTAGTCGGTGTGGTGCGGTAAGCGAAAGAAAAACATGGACGGAAAAAGCCGCGTAGATGTACTTAAGGAAGCGAAAAAGGAAAAAGGGGTTGGTCGAGGTAGAGAGGGGGGGGGGGAAGGTGGGACAGGGGAATCGAGACCGTTTGTTCGTCGTCGGAAATGCAGGCTGGACACGGAAGGACGGAAAGCGAAGCGAGTGTGTGCGAAGCACTCCCCGGATTCGCGTAATGGGAAAATCGATTAGGAACCGAGCGAGGAAGGTGACCGTCCAAGATGTACGGATACACCACGGAGAGTTATTAGCTCTTCTTCTATATCCGGGGAATTAGCCGACTCGTTAAAAAAAACAGTTTTTTCAGAGAAGCTTGATCTTGGTTTACTACTCGAGTGCGTAACTGTTACTTCAGTTATCGCACTGGATCCATACATCCCGATATAATTATTTCCATTCTTAACGCAAGTCCTTAATTTTGGGCTTCTATAATCTAGAAGCTAATTTAGAAGCTTAATTCACGTTATCGTAACACAACTCTGTACATTACATTTACATTAGTCCCACCTTTAGTGCACGTCTGTTGGGGCCCGCTGGCCCCCTTCTAGCTCAGGTACCTCGGGGTCGCTAAGCCCGTACCGTAGCTGGGATATTCGCATGCTACAGTCCCTGAGGGATTTTTTCAGAGAAGTTACGGTTTAAACATTCTCTTGTCTCGGCGATAGATCGAACGGATCGAACAGTGAAACGAGACCGGAAACTCGAGAAATTTGAGACGAAAAGCTCCGGCGACCGAGAAATACTTAATACGGTAAAACTCAAGCATCTCAGAACTCCGGGCCACTCCAAGGTACTCTAAGAGTCTAGTCACTTTTCCCTCGCCCAGCATGCCTGCGAAGGTTCAATGACATCGGTAGAAGCTCCGGTACACGTACACAGAGGCGCGCACCGAGCCGAAAGTAGAACGCGTGGCGAAGACCGTTCGCTCTTTCTTTTCAACAATTGAAAACGGTTGACGAGAGAAGTACGAGGCGAGGGGTACGAAGGGGCTGCAGCTGGAATTCTTTCGAGTAATTATGTAATCACTGGATGGACAAATTGCTCGAGCACTCTCGATGATTTTTCTTATTTAAGAAACCAATTTGTCCAACTTCAGCTCACCCCGAGTAAACCAGCTCGTCTCCTAAATGTATCTTTTCTACTCTCAAGAGTAACTCTAGCACTTTCATCTGCTATTCCAAATAAAATTTGACTACCTTTGGTAATTAGACTTTCGAGAAGGGGCATATGCACGCGTGTATCGGCAAACGTAGAACACGCAGAACCGAGAGCCCCCGTGCGTTTCGTCGATATTGTTCCCGTAGGCTTACCTACGACTAGTATGCAATCGATCTTTCAGCGTCAGCGGTATCAGCGTGTTAGCCCACGGCTAGCTTCTATTCACCGAGCGGCGTCCGTGCGCGAGCGGAATATCAACACCGAGAATCAAACGCTTTTAACGAACACCGCCGCCACCGCCGACGCCGCTCCGATTTTGATCACCTGCATCATACGTCGTATCAACGAAACACTATCGATCATGGTCCTCTTGACGAGTAGACGAAGATCGATCCGAACCGCGAACCGCTAGCGCCCGTTTACGCCGTTGAATTATCAGCCAACGGGGAGGCGTTACTTCGCGGAACCGTTGCACGTGGATCAATGCTAAACGCGAACGATACGTAATTCGTGTCACACAAGACATCTACGATCCAGACAACCAAACTAGACGAAAAACACGTACGTAAGCGACGAAGGAAGGAAATCGCTCGAGAGGGAAAGTGTTTACTCGCGAGCCAGTCCAAACTCGGTTAAAGAATTTTTGCGATAAATTTTCGTCCGTATGTCCGAGACATTTCCGTATGAAGATTTAAACGCGATTCCCGTGCTGTTGGTCCAGAGGTGTCAGCATACCGAGTTCTCTAGGGCGCTATTCCAGCCGTGTCGTGCGGTTTGCCACGTGCAGTCGAGTTGGCTCAAAAACTTTCTACCGAGTGTAGCAAACGGCGGGAAATGTAGAAGCTGGCGAGAAGACCGAGCGAAAGGGAGAACGGGATCGAGGTCGAAATAGGGGCAGAATTAGAAGATGTTTGATTTTCGACGGCCAAAGAGGAAGTTAGGTGAGCTATTAGAACGGGTATCTCGGCAACGAAGGCAATGGAACGAAGGAGTTTCGCGATGAACGCAAGAGAATCAAGGGGCTGGCATGGCAGGACAGTAGAGGAGAGGGCCGGAGGGTGACGGACGAGGGTGAGGAGGATGGGGAGGGTGGGTGTCGAGGATAGAGGCAACCGAGAAGGAAGGAGGTGAACGACGGACGAGAGGGGAATAGGGCAAGTAGAAAGGACGAGGGTGTTCGCGGGGGCGGATGAAAGGACGCTTACCAGCTACTACCTATTGATCGCCAATTCTTTTTCTCTTGTTGCATATTAGGCGCACTCTGCCTCCTCTCTCTTTCCGTCGGCGGTGCGCTCTCCCACCCCCTTGCCGACGTAGAGCGCGCGAATCCGCCCCTATAGCTACCTTCCGACCACCCTGCGCGCCTCTTCCTCTTCCTCATCCTCCTACCCTTCCTGCCCATATCGCGTCACCGCGAGAGAGTGCGAGCCGCCCCTACTACCTTCCTACCTACACCATCGGCCCTGACGTTCCCTTCTTACCGGCAATGTTTCATTTCGAGTAGAAGTACCCTTTCCGTTTCGGGGTGGGGCCGGCACCCTTTTCCCTTTACACGCAGGTGTCCCGTGCATTCTTTTGGCTATCATCCCGCGTGATTCGCGTAGCGGGCAGCGATCTTACGACGCGACGGTTCCGTGTTCGCGTCCACGTGACTCGACGAAAGATAGGGGTCGCGTAGAGATCGACGATCGATGATCGCAGAGACGAACGATTCGAGAGTAACGAGCATTTACCGTTTTTTGTTGCAGGTAACCGAGAGCAAATTTCGCTGGAAAGCAGCCACCGCGAGACGATCATCGTTGGGGCGATCGTCGAAGGCGAAATCGGTTCGTGGAAAAAGAGAGCAACGACGGAGGAAGTAACAGAGAGGACTCGCCGTCGACAACAGACTGAATTCTCGCACCAGCCAAGGCACAAGCGTGCACGTGTGTTGTGCGTTCCCGTGCCCTAACCCTGTCTCAGCACGAGGGAATAGTCGTTTCTCCGCGGTCCCATCCCTACTCCGCCAGAATCGCCGCCGTTGCCGCCACCGTTATCGCCACCGCCATCGCCACCGTCACCGTCGCTGCCGTCGGCTCGCCATCCCTCCGACGCTCGCGAAGAAGCGCCGCCACAGCCGACGTAACGACGCCGGCGACAACGACGACGACGACAGCGACGACGACGACGACGACGACGACGACGAGGAGTAGGAGGGGGACGAGGACGAGAACGACAACGACGACCACCACGACGAGGACCAACGGGCCCCCGTTATCGGCCCTCGACCACTTTGGCGGTTTCTGGCGCACGCTACGTCACGCGTGACGTCGCTCCCGGCGCGCACGTTAAAGCAGCGGTGTGCACACACGCTACCTTTCCCTCCTCGCGCCAACACCGCGAACTCGACTCGCGTTCGAGGCGCGCGCTGAACAACAGAGAAACACCGGACGGAAGAACGACGAACGGAACCGAGAGGGGAAGATCGGAAAAGCCGGTCATCCAAAGGAAAAGAGAAGACCGCCGCCAGGAGGAAAAGGAGGAGGAGGCGGAGGACGACGACGACGAGAACGAGGACGACAACGGCGACGACGACGACGACGAGGACGGAGGAAGGCCGGTGGCGGAGGGGGTGGATATCCACGCGGGAACACGAGGCAGGCGCACCCGGCCGGCACGCACACACACATATTCTAAGATGTGATTTCAAAAATGGCGGATTGCCCCTATGCCCGCTGCATACAGGAACGCAGACACATCCGACGGGAGCTGCTGCGATGGACAAAGAATATGGTCTTCGTAGTCGGTGAGTTTAAACGCGATCAACGGTACATTTCTAGGCCGTACGTCGCACGTCATCTCCAGCTGAAGAATTCTCACACGGGGAAAGTCAACGGTATAGGGCTCCGATTTCCGTATCTAATTTATGAATTTTCCCTTGTTCGACGATGTCTGTCGAGAGAGAATCCAAACTTCCATGAACCGAGTTTGAAGTTTCTTCAACGATCTTTACCCGTCCACTAACCACCCCAAACTATACAAACTCGAAGTGTTGGCAACGTATGCAACAGTTGCGAAATACTTGTCTTAAATGCGATGGGAGAGTTGGACAGTGACCCCAAACGTTTTTAATGATAAATTTAATGTTTTCTTCGAACTTTGTACGATCATCGAAGTTTTTATTCCGAAGCAAATCGAAGGAAGAAGGAATTTCTTAGAATTCCAAGGGTACCATCTCGATGGTTCGGTATCGCTCTATGCATAATAATATCGTCGATTAGAATTTTTAATTGGAAGGAA
The DNA here is from genome assembly GCF_026283585.1 of Hylaeus volcanicus. Lineage (NCBI taxonomy): Eukaryota > Metazoa > Arthropoda > Insecta > Hymenoptera > Colletidae > Hylaeus > Hylaeus volcanicus. The sequence goes on from NC_071979.1 coordinate 25,102,683, forward strand.
TGGAATTCATTTGCAAGTCGGTATACGGCCGCGTGGTAAATCCCCGAATGTGTCAGGGATATATGTATAGTTGCAAGCGTGCGAGTCGACTGTCTGTGTGTCGATGCGGAGAGGGGAAGAGAGGGTGAGAGTGGACGGAAGGCGAGAGGATGAGGGACGGGAGGGAGATATAGGGGTCAAAGAGGGGAAGAGGTAAAGATAGAGAGGGAAGCAACGCCGGTGGTGAGACCTGTTGCGAACCGAAACGCCGAATCCTGGTTGACTGTGAGCCAGGCGTGACTCCTACTCGTGTCCGTACGTTCAACAGGGTGGTTGCATGCTGTCGAGAAACATAGCAACATTTCGCCCGTGTACCTCGCTCCGTGCGTTGGTAAATTTTACGATTTTTCGCTCCTCTGTGTACGTTTCACGGAATATTTTCGCTCTCGACGCTACGGCAGCGAAACGGCTGAATATTCTGGTATTCCGAATTGTACAGTTTGCTTTGCTTTCGACACCGTTTTACAAAGGCTGGAATTATAAGCGAAATTATAAAGTCTATATACGAAAGATGAGCAAAATCCTCGTCTAGGTAGAAATCTCGAATAACGACTACAAAATGAAAACCGTTTCAGCTATTACTCGTCGACTAGGTATCATAATTTTTTGTATAGAGATCTTCGTTTTTTTTTTTCCATATCGTACATGCGACACGTTCGATTCGCGTCTCGTCGATGTGTTACGAGACGATGATATAAATGGAGTTAAGGCTGTTCGATCGGAGGGGATAGTTTTAATTAGTAAAATTCGGTGGGAAGAATGAGAATGACTCGCATAACAGGTTTTTATGGTTTCGCGCCCTTGTACGCCGGCGCCTCCTCGCTAATGCCGCCGCCACCACTACTACTTACACGGAGTCGTACACACGGGAGTCAACCGCGCATAGAATACTGCACGAGCTGCGTGCCTTGACCACAGACAACCGAGCGATCCCGGCCGCCGCCCGAAACCTTCTTTTCTTCTTCTTACCGCCACCCTGCTTCCTCCTCCCTCTTGCCGATCCGCATCCCTCTGTTGCCCTCTCGTCGCTTACGCCCCCACCATTGTCCTCCTACTCCCCCTTCTGTCCCTCCTCTGGCTTCGGGTTAGTCCGTCAAGAGAAGAGTTCTCCGCTACTCGTACTGTAGAAGGCGCGTTTCCACGCGCGCTGCTGTTGCGTGCACTCGCCGTTACGCTTCTTCCTCCACTTTCGTAACCTCACCCTTCTTCCGTCCTCTCCCTTTCTCCTCCGCCACCTCCGTCAACCCCTTTCCGTTACCGTCATCCCTACCTCTCTCTTCTCGTTCGCGTCTCTCTACTCTCGTTTCGGGACGCAACTGCCGCTGGTGGTCGAGAAATTTTCGCGAGTCCTTCCCTTCGTCCCCCCCGCGTCGCCTCGACCCTTCCTCTCGGCGTCCATCCCCCCGTACCTTCGATTTCCTCTCCCGAACCCGTGTTCCTACTTTTTTCTCGTCGCGATCGGTTCTCCTTCTCCGTCGCGAAGATTCTAAAAAGGAAGGCGGTAGTGGCTCGCTCTCGAGAAAAGGAGAAAGAGAAAGCGGAAGCGCGGGGTGCATAGTCGCGTGTGTGCGCGTCAGAGCTCCGCCGGCGGCGTACTCCTCTCGAGACTTCCATGATCTTCGGAGATCGACCAGTACGTGTTCGGGAAAGGGTGACGGAGGGTAGCAGCAGGCTTGAAATCGAGCCGCGACGCGAGTGTCCGTAGTGCTTGCACCAGCGCCGGTTACGGAGGCGTAACGACGCCTGTTCCATGGCGGCGCAACGTGGCCGGAATCGAGTCGAATGTGTTCCACGCGTATACGAATGGATCAATCCCGCTGGTGTGTCAGTTCTCCGTTGTTCGGTGTTCGTTTAGTGTTCGACCGTCTTTCGGACGAAATCAAGATGCTGCTGCGAGCCGCCACGCTGTGAAACGACCCGCGACCATTCTCACGCGATCAGCCACTATCGCGACCTGTTACGTTACACGTGTTGCTCGCACACGTAGACGGCGGCGGTCTCGCCGAGATGATCGATGCCGACCGCGTGGCATTTTTGACTAGTTTCGAGTGTGCAAACCTCCCCGTAATCTAGATCGCTGGATCATTTCTGTTAATACCCGCGATCTGTTCCGTGCGCATCAAGCATGGAACTGGACGTAACGAAGCGATGCCCGTTTCCGCCGGCGATCCAACCGTTCGAATCGATGCTCCGCGCGATACTCTTCCGCCAAAGTTTCGCACGTTGCGACCACCGGCAGTAGCGATGTCCGTATGCATCCTCGCAACGACGTCGCATCGCCGCTCGATTCGGGACATTTCTAGGATCAAGAAGACGTAGACGAAGAGTACGTATACGTAAATATCGAATAACGCGCAGGTCTCGCGTACGCTTGATCGAATTCGAAAAACCCGTCCACGTGTGACCATCGACATTGTTCGTCGGTCCTCCTGCCAGAGCATATCTCGAATCGAACGAATGATTCTCGGTGCACGTTAAATTCGTTGCAATCGAATATTCCCCCATTTAAACGTTCCGCTTTTAAAATTCAAGAGGCGAAGAAAAGTTTGTTTACGTGCTCGATTGCCCGTTACATCGCGCAAGACAAACGAACGCTTAGCGAGGTGCATTTTTCCGCTCTTTGGCCCATTGTGCACCCACACCCCTTGCCTCTAAAAAAACGTTCGGCACCCGAGGCGCGCGAGGGAGGATAGGGCTCGGAGGAAGAGGTAAGGAACGGAGCGTAGAGGAGAGGAGAGGAGGAGAAGGAATGTTCGGGTGGGTGCAGTTACTGCTGATCGTTAAAAGGCGCATAAAAAAAGGTCGTGAGAGAGGGAAGCGAGGAGGCGAGAGGAAGCAGCGCGAGAAGTAACAATAAAAATTCGTGGGCATTCGTGTTTCGTCGCCGAAGTAGGAGCGCGACGTCCAAGGGGGGTGAAGCGGCGGGAGGCGAAAGAGAAGGAGAAGGAGAAGAAGGTGGGAGAGGAGAGGGTCAGGGGTGATCAGGGCGAGGGACGGCGAGGGGGTGCAGTGGCGACGGGCGTCGGTGCAGGCGCAACGGGGGTGACGGGCGTCGAGGGGCGGAGGGGTCGAGAGTGGCGGTGGAGGATGGGTATGGCGGAGCAGGGTGCGTAATGAAACGATATTGAGTAGCCGTGGTAGGGAGGCTGGTGGCTAAGGGTGGGGGTCGTCTTCAGCCCTCTCCGTCGATTGACCTCGCTTCGACGAGGCGAGGCGGACGAGGAGGGTGAGTCGAAGCGAGGCGAGGCTAGGCAAGCTGCGGAGGAAGGGGCCGGGGGACGAAGTGAGACGGCGGGGGAGGGGGCGAGTGGCACACAGGGGCGGACGCGACAAGAAGGGTGCCTCGGTGGGGGTGAAATGCCGAGCGATCCTACGTGGCCTACCGGGGAAGGGAGGCCAAAGTTAAATTGACGAAAATGACGCGGCACCTTCTTTTTGTCTTTGCCTACCTTTCGACGCCTTGGAACGCCTTCCGAAAAACTTCAAAGCGACATTAGTACTCTCGAGAGCATGACGTAACGAACCGCGGCGAAGAGAACCGGCAGAAGGACGACTTTGTGGTTAACGCGGAATGGCACTCTATCAAACGACCCGATGACGACTCGATGTTCAATGTGAGTTTAATTCGCGCGCGTCGTTTGATATGCTCTACCATTGTTATTGCGCACATTAACGTCTTCGCGCGTCTAGTTTGTCGGATCGGTTGTAGCTACGTCAAATGGTTTTTTTTTTACGCATTTATCTTCGACCCGTTCGGACCTGATTTATTTTAACACGTTGGCTGACAAAGTTAAAACTCGTGAAAATTACGCTAATACTATATCTCGAGACTATCGAAGATTAGATAATTTAACATTTGTCGTTGTATAGAATTTTTGAACGTCGCCTAATTTACGAACCCTGTCCAGATTTATTTTCATTATTGCCTCACCTTGGGAATTAATTTTTGTAGTTTCTTAACACGTTGATCGCCATGTCGCCCATGTATGGGTATTGGAAGTTAAATGTCAAAGAAAATGAATTTGTACGAAATACTTGAATTTCGGCTAAGTTACAAAAATAAATACCACAATAAATGTTTGATCGAGTAGTCTCCAATAGTTAGTAAATAAAATTTAATCACGGTAGAAATTTTCAAGATTATTAGCGTGACAGTCAACGTGTTAACGAAAAGTCCTGTCATGTATTAACACGTTGACTGCCAGAGAGATATTCTTGAAAATTTCTGCTAGAATTAAATATTATTATTCAGACTATTGGAGACTACCTAATCAAACATCCGTCGTGGTGTTTATTTTTATAACTTCATCAAAATACACGAATTTCATTTAAATTCATTCCCTTTGAATCTTAACTTTCAGAATTAATTTTTTTACTTCTTCAGTGAAATGCACTGTCACCCACATATGGGTGACGTGGCGTGTAACGTATTAAAGCTGCAAAAAGTATTGCGGCAGAGATCATTTTTGATTAAATCGTAATAGTAAAATCGCAAATCATTTCTATCGATGCCAAAGGAAATTCAGATGTCGGATAATTAATATTGACGTTAATTAATTCAAAATTCATTTGTCCATACGGATACCTTTACGTTCTCCGTAACGATACGTTCACGCACAATGTGCGATAAATCCTGTCCGTTCTCTCACATTTGGTAGTAAAGTTAACCACGCATTCTCGAGATTCGCATCTGACTTTGATTCCAATCTTGTTTCGAAAACATAAATCTAAAGTATATATATATATTTTATTAGTTAATCGTATAGATCGCAAGGGCTCGAATACTTTCGCGAGCTACTGTATTTCTAACGAACCTCTTCGTCCTCATTCGTACGCGAAAAAATATTTTTATCTTGTCCCGGTGGTACGAACACGATCAAACTTCCGCCGAGTTCATTAATTTTTCATTCGAAGTGGAAATATTTTGTCGCCGTAACGATATCGAGTGTAAAGCGCAAACTTTAGCAAGTATAAATATTGTACGGAATATTTTTTGTCCGCCTAAATGACGTTGCGAGTAAACAACTTGGAAAATTAACAACGAACCGCGACGTGCTGTTTTTTAAAACGTGGAAAATGAGTTAATGCTCGGACGGAAGCGCATAATAATCCATTAAACGATCGCACGGCCTGTCAGATAATTATCCAGCTTGACAGAAATTAATATCAATGAACGATATTAACGATCGTTCTTCTTGTAAAATATAACAGGCGTGTCGCGTTGAGCAGTCGGTGTTAGTTGTAAAATTCATATCGTACACCGGTAATTTTGTCCCCTTCGTGCTTGACAAATTATTTCTACCACGGGGCAATTCCTTTTTCGTTCTATCATCTGTACTCACGAATTACCTGTTTCGCGAATTATTCAACGACACATTGTGGAAACAGGAATTATTTTTCGCTGTTGAGTTTCGATATAAGCTGACCGTTTAATCGTTTCACGATTAGTTTCTCGTATTATAACACCGAAATACATTTTTGGCGGATCATTCCATTTCAAGTTTATATTCATCGTACAAGATTTCGTTGGAAATTAACGAATACGCAACATCGATTCGTTCTACCGTACTTGAGAAAATTCGAGATAAAACGGTTGCCAGCACTTACCATTTCGTAGACCTCCGTGACACACGATCTCGTCACATTAATCCAAGTAAAGTAATTCACGAGGTTGTCTGGATCGATTCACTGATCTTTTTCATTGTGTAAAGCCAAAGCACTGATTCACTTACTTTCCCGATGTTCCGTATCTCGAGCTGACCAAATCTCTGAAACGTCGATGATCTGCTATTCCCTTGGACACGCGTAATTCACGAAATTTCTTATTAACACGTAAAATTACCGCACGAATTGTCGCCATGACGTCGCCGATTACCGATAGCCTCCACGGCACTGTTGCCAAACCGAGTACCGGTCACCGTTAACCCCCACGGAAGTCGGTGTGTTAATTTTGAATACTACGTAAAGATGTGGATACTATTATGAACTTTCGATAGGAAAGAAGTAACGTATAAAGTAACGTACAAAACGATTGAAAACTTGATATGCATCAATTATTATTCGTATAGTAGGGTTATTGACTAACGCGTAATAGGCGACGTGGTTACCGTGACAGTTCGAGAGGTATCGAACGCTTACCTAGATCTGCTCTAACGACAATCAGAGATGAAGAAATTGATTTCAATCTAACATAAGAAACGATTGTTTTCACGTACGGTGACGTGAAACATACGACGACAAGAAACATACACGGATACGGAAGAACAAGTGCCAAGTGTAAGCATGTCAATCTGTTGCACCGTAATTTGAGAATAGTATCGTTTGCTACGTGTCACTGAAATATTTATAACGAACAATCGATTTTCTCTTTCTTAAACACGAAATAACGAATATACAAGATTACGCGTTGCCCGAAATAATATTTCAGATAACGTTGTATCGAAAGCGTACCACCTCTAACCACAAAACATACGCGTGTACGTGTGCATTGGGCAGTTCTCGAACTCGACCTTGCAGTTTCACGAAATATCATCGCAACGAACGCACAGGATGTGCAAATGTGTGTCGATTGAAAAATGATGTGTCAATTTGTTAGAGCAAACAGCATAGATCGCCACGAAGAGGCCCCGATCGTTTTTTATTTCGTCCAATGGGGTAAGCAAATAAATTCGTAAATCTCTCGTTAAACGGTACGATTCACGAATGACTCGTTAAAAAAAGAAAAAAAAAAAATCGTTCGCGTATGTACACACTCGGGTTATACAAATCGACTGCTAAAAAACTCGGCAAGTTAATCCGATGACGGATAACGACTGCGATGCGTTGCATTTTAAATCCGTCTCTTTCAGATCACTCGTCGAATTTCGTTCCGAGTAGAGTTTTAATTTCGAATAATTTTTACCACCGCGTTACATTGTCTGGAAGAAGACTAATTCCGTAATCTTCTATGCCGCGCGAGAGAATCGTATATGTGAGATTTAGGGAAAAGCGCACATATTTTGGGTCGTCCTGTACCCAACGCTCTATCCTCGCTTGTCCTCGGTCTCTCTCTTTCTCTTTCGAGCATGTATACACACACGTTCGCGCGTATCGTGTCGTTCGTCGCTTGGATGCAATTCGTGCCGAACACACGTATCGTTGCAACGATGTTCCCTTCTAGCCCGTTCGTCCTCCCAATGTTTCGCTATCGAGTGAAACTCGAAAACAGCAGTCAGGAACCACGAAAAATAAACACGCGTTAAAACGCGGACGGCAAACGAGACCTCCAAATTGCTTTTATACCATACAAAAACCGTATTAGAAGAATGTTGCAAAAATCGTACCACTTAAAATATTTCGTTTCCCTTTTTGTTACTTTTTTCGATGCTTCTTTCTACGCACACTGATACTGGAAGTTATAGCTCCTCTGTTTGGGACACCTATGATTATTAAGAGCAAATTAATTCATCGTACATCGTTACAATAAATTATACATGCTAATAGAACAGGTACGATTAAAGAGAAAAATAATCTTGTCGATACATATTTTATCGATGAATTAACAGAACGAACATATTCAATATACATACAATAATAATGATTGAATTACGTAAATTTCTATCAATATTAATATATTGTATTATCGCGAGTCAGAAAAACCCAATATGAAATAATAATAACAACGATTAAACGCGGTTTATGCACGTTAATGTTAACATATTTTATCGGTAGGAAATAGGAAAAACGAGCATATGTTAATAACGATTAAATGACCTATATGTATGGTCATTTTAAAAAACAAAAGTGAAACGACAATAGATTTTGCGATTGCTTCGTATGTCACCGCAACTCTTGCGAACCCGCGTTGCATATTTTATAGCCTGGTTCGTGTTTTCTATAGCTGCCCTATAATTTGCAGTGCTGAACATTAGAGAACTGTCCCCTACCATTTCTATCTGCGTATCGTTATTGACGCTAATGGTTTTCGTCGAAATAATAGCGGAAAAAGGATGTTAAGGTCCCGATATCTCAACGCGATTGCACGATGTCCTTCGCACTTCCGCCTCCAGGCGTACCATACTTCTGCATTCCAATTCGTCAATGTCACTTCTTTGTCAACGATGAATTTAACGTAGCCCACACGGCGATCTCGCGATACAACTCTTCCCGCGGGTAACACTAGACAGCGGAGAACGATAAATGGGTCACAAGACGACTACGCTGTACGCCTTGGTGTCCGATTACTGCTTACATCGCTTACCAAGCTAAAATACGACGAAAGTACAGCCCAATGTGCGTTTCTTTGACACCGGCAGAAGATTTTGCTCTTCGCTTTCTTGAATCGACGGGACACGATATCACAGGTACTCTCGCGTTACCTAGTACGCATCTCGCGACAACACGAATTCATTTTTGATTCAACGTAACCGTTTTATTTTACAAAGGAAACCGTCACCCATTAATTGCAACTTACAATTACAAAGATGAACCGTATCTAGCAAAGTAAGTTGTTAAAGTAAATGCATAGTATGTTAAAAGAATGCTAAAGTGTCCAATTGAAATTGTAAAATGTACGGCACGTTTATCTAAATATGCGCTAATTACGGCAATCGTTTTAAACTAAGATTTTCTTGTGCGCTCATCCCTCGGCATACGATACAGTTCAACTATTATATGATCTGTCACCGTTATTAAATTATATTTCACATTCAGCCTGCAATACAACTTTCGTTCGCGAATCTTGTTCTTTAAATATTTAAACACCAGGATATAAGACAGGTGGTGTGTATCTAGGGTCTTCGACGTATAAAAGTCCGTTCGCATTCCCGTCTTTAACCAGCTCTGCTCGAGCCACTTTGTACGCGGCTATGATTATTAAATTCCACTTTGGATTACGTATCGCGTAGCAAGTCCGTTCGACGAGTTCGAAAGTCATTTCGATGATCGGGAATCATCGTGGGAATCGCGGTGCTCTCGATGAGATAGAAAATAAAAGGAACGTTTAATGCATCCCACTCTCGATCGTTTATCTTGTTTATGGCACGGCGTTAGGACCCGATGGAATAATCCCGTTAGGCGTTCGCCGTGGATCGCGAAGTCGCGATTCTTGAAATTTCCAAGCTTCGGAGTGGCGAACGCAGAGCTGCCCGGAGCAGTAATTTCACATTGTTCCAGTATATTATTTCATTGCACGATATCGCTCCATTAGTTCGACCCGAGCAGTGATTCCCGAGGTCATTATACCAGTGGAGAATCGTCGAGAAAGAGTGAGTGGCAAGGAGAGGAGGTAGAGAGGTAGAGAGCTTAGGCGAAGAGAGGGAAAGAACGTGAAAGAAGGACAAGGAGGGAGGGATAGAGGGAAGGAGGAACGAAGAAGAATGGTCCGCGAGGTCAGCCCACGTTCGTACATATTCTCACGTAGATCTGTGTACGTACCGACGCGTGCACACCTTGACGAACATTGTTGAAGAAAAAGAAGCAGTCGCTCGATAATACATCGACTGCCTAGCGGTCGGTACCACCGGGGTGACGGTTCCGAGCGAATGGAAGGGCCGAAGTACAAAGAGCGGAGAGACCAGAAATTTTGGCAGCTGGTACTTTTGGTCAGCCTTGCTTTCAGAGTATGCCCGTACATTGTTCCTTCGATTCTTCCGCGCTTTTGTAACAGCCTTTGGCGGCTGGCTTTTCCTCTTTCTTTTGCCATTCGTCCATATTTTTCGCAACGGTGCACGTACACGAATTTATCTACAATTATCCTCGAAGATTCGCAGTTCTCTGTTTTTGTCGCGCGTAACAAGTTTACGTAACAGAGAATAACGGTAAGGAATGCCCGCGACAACCAAGGTCTTGTTCGCGTATCCCTCGCGTTTCGGTCCGACTTAATTTCGTTTCGATCACTACGACATCCGAGGCTTTCGAACGAGCCGCGATGCTCGTTTGACTTTCGATTCCGACCGTTTCGAAACCAAACCGCCTTCTATCCTCCGCGATGAATGGATCAGCGACACGATTCGTTGACGCTTCGAGCGGATACACGCGAGGCCCCTGAAACGCAATGTTTCGTCAATAATTCTTTAGGTGTGAATATCATCGGGTTATTAACAAGTAACCTTCGGTGAGTCTATCTTTGGCAAGCATCGTTTCGAGATCTTAATGAGGCACGGCTGGGCTCCATACCTTGTTGAGAGACAAGTAACGCTCGGAGGATTTCGACATCCATCTCGCGTTCTCTGTCCTTTGCTCGCCTCGAAAACCGCTAACCGATCTCTCGCCGGTGAATGGGAATCTCGCGATCGTGCAACAAAGCGACGCTGATAATATACTCTCGGGTAGGCGACCAGGAACATTATTTTTTCTTAGCGTCGGAGACGAGGCTTCGAACTCTCGACGAAACACACTCGGATCGCTGCAATTAAGCTATCGACGTGGATCTCATTAAATGCAATAACAGTTTTCCACGGACGGTCTCCGTTACCGCCGCGCTCGTTCGCGATGCAACGCGTAAAGCCGTGCACCACGGATTCATTCATCGAAATCGCGGACCTATTTCTCGGCCTTATCGGTTCCCAGATTTCGATTCGCAGTTCGCGACTGTACGAATACTACGTAGTTCTTACTAAAATACAGGCTTTACATTTTCGACTAATCGCTCTTAACATATACACGTCGCTTCAACTTCTATTCCTGGTTACGAAAAAATTATGAAAATCTGTTTACTTTGTACACTACATATTTCCAACAGTGACATTTCGAAACATATTCTGTCATTTTTATCTTCGTTCTAAGTAGAGTAATTCGCGATGTACAGCTTCGGAATTTTATTATTTTCAGTACTCGGTATTAGAAACGTAACATATCTGCCGATCGCGTACGTGTTAAAGAAGCGCATCCGATGATCTTCGATAGCAAGTCATCGCGTCGATTGAGCACGCAACACGTAACCGACGCTTACTTCGTTTTTTGTTGGTTGTTCCGAAGCGAGTTCGGTGTCACCGAATCGCGAATTTTCGAAACTCGAACGCACCGACCTCGGTCGAAAGCTAGGTACCGTCTGGCACACGGAGTCGTTATCGCAATTATTTCGTTATTATCGTCCTGAAGGCTTAGCGGCACAGGCGAATCGCAAGCGAGTTTCGGACAAAGGATAGCCTTGTGCGTCGTGAGAGCCAGCTGCGGCCCCACCATGCCCGACCACCCATTTCCTAACCTTCTACTCTCGTCTAAACCGGATTGCCATTGGTCGAAACGGGCGGACGATTAGTGACGGGACCAAGGGAATAGCACCAAGACGCAGGACCGTGGGGGGAAATATAGCGCGCGCGCCTGAATCTAAAATTGCGGCTCCGCCATTGGTTGGATGGGCCCCGAGGCCATTCGATTTAGAATTGAAGAATGGTGCCGCTATATCCTCGGCTCGCGGAGGACGCCCGTCGAAAGTAGATTCTCTCCTTCGTTCTCGAATCTTCCTCATTTTGATTCTCGATTTATCAACAGAACGACCGACGAGATCGCTCTGCGGACGCGCGCACATTTTTCTGCTCCAACGAGATTTCATTTCTTATTATCGTGGAACATGCTGTAGGCTATTCGACTTCCATCGAAATCTCGCCTCGCCTTAGCCCTCCGTTGCGCAACGTCCTCGATCGCAATTAAATAAAATCACGGGAATCGTTATTTATCAGTTTCAAATCCACGTTTGGAACCCGCGAGTATAATTGGTCTGAAATTTAAATTCGCGAAGCTGGTTACGTAAACGATCGTCGTGATATTTTCTCAGGCAAAAACTACAACACGATACGGCACACTTTCCTGAAATCGAGAAGTTCGCTCCTACCACGAGTAAATATCGAAGCGTCGAAAAATTGTAGTTTCCCTCGTGAAACAATTTAACGGTTGGAAAAATCCGAAAGTGGAAGGAACGATCGTTTCGTACGTCGCCGGGGGAAGTTCCTGGTGCCAAGTCTGCGTCATTGGCTTAATCCCGGGCGTGGTCATCTGCCCTACTTCTTCTTCCTCTTAAATGGCACGCGAGATAAGATTGGTTCGGCACCTCCTGCCTGGAATTTCATCCAGAGGCGCGCCAGCCGTCTAATTACTTCTGAAATCGATCAAGGACTCGAACTTTGCTCGCGGTGAATATCCAACGAAGAGCCGCTCGTTCTTTGGACGATGCTGTTCGCGGAAAATGTCAAGTCGCGGAGTTGGTAACGATTGAAAACCAACGGCACACGTTTCGCCCGACTCCGATTTTTCTTGCCTGGAAAGTTAACCAATTAGACGGCGCTGCTCGGAACGCGCGCTCCCGACACCATGAACGACGACGACAAATCCGTCCCTCTCGATTCGGTGCAGTTTACGTCATTAGGAAACGCCTTGCAAAAGACACTCCGTCTCAAGCTGTTTCTCTTTCTTCACTCCGTTTGCTATACCGTTGCGTTTTGCTGGATACGTTCATTCATTTGGAAATCCGGATCCCGTGTTTCGCCGCCCACTCGACGAAGAACACGGAGTGAGAGGAAAAAGCGCGATTACTACCTTTCCAACCGGATTATTCTCTTCGGAGCCCATTGATTACATGCAAGGTCGATGATGCTGCAACCAGTAGACGCAGATAGAGATAGACACCGGCGCGGTTAATCAGACCTTTCGAGGAAAAAGGGGAATCTTAACTCGCGCTTCCTATCAAAAGCGCATCGACTGCGGTGTGTACCTACACTTCATTCCGGGCCAATTGTTTCTCGCCTTTCTACGAGCACCGTGGAATCAAAATCGGCCTCGTCCAATCGAATCTCCAAGTCTTTTCGTTCCTAGTATCGTACAGCACGACGATAAGTTAACGAGATCTTAGTTTCATGTTACGTTGCAATAACCGGTTTTTCGGATAATCGACGTTGTATTCATTTCCGTTTTCGTTATTAATTCTCGTTCGATACAAGCCAACGTCATCGTACAAAGAAACTTTTGCACTTCGCTCCTCCGTCTGACCTCCCGCGTATGACAAATGCATCGTGTTTCGTTTCGTCGTCCGCGATAGTGGTGCTAGATGAGTTGCATTTGACGTCACCGAGGAACAAGGTTAAATTTAACGCAGAGAAAAATTTCGTGCGGCGATCGTCTTATCCTGGACAGATTTTCATGACTCACCGTACAACCTTGGTGTTCAGCACGTTCCCGTGAGATGATGATTCGTATAATTGCTGCGGTTGTCTTGGTGCACGCTCGGTTCGATTACGAAGAAGTTTGAGGTTTCCTCGATACACCGATTGGCGTATTACGTCGATTGCGCTTACTTGTGCAATTTACGTTCCTCGTGTCGATGCATTATTAAAATTTTCGATCGCAATGCATTATTAAAATTTTCGATCGCAATGGGCGTGACATTTTGTCCACTGAAAAACAAACCGATCTCTGATTGGTCGTCTCTTTGATCCGCGTCGTCGGTCTACGACGCTGTTTGCGGATAATCGAACTGTACAACAATTCACAGAACGAATTAAAGAATATTACAGCGGTCTCTACGAAAAATAAGTCACGGTGATTCGAATCCACGATCTCGGGATCCACGGTCGACTGCTTTTCGTTTGACTCCTTATTCGTACGAGGGGCGCGATACTACAATATTTTCGTCTAACCATTGTGTACGATACGCTGGTCTATCGTATGCATTGCTTCGATGACGCGTGATCGAAGGAAACCGATCCAACTCGCTCGCGTGAAAAGCTATAATTTTTCCAATATCGCGTACTCGCACAGGCTGCGACAATAGCCGTGTGTTCGCGCATTTAAAACTCACGAGAATGTAAACAGTGGCCGAAAAGAAAAAAATAATTACGAAACATGCCGGAATGGGTAAAAAATAATACGTTTCGATCGAGCCCCCGCTTAAAGTCTGCCTGTACAAACTCAGCCCTGACCGTAATGCTCGCCGTACGTTTTTCTGACAGCCGCGCGTGCAAGCAGATACGTCGCGGCGGCGACGACGCTCGGCGCAGATCCAGTTCGCGTTTCCGCAAACTGGCATTATACCTGTATTTGATAAGCTGCGTGGAACTAGAGCGTTTAAATAATGACCGTGCAGACGGCGATGGGCTACCGCGATGGGGGCGTCGCTATTCGTTCGAAACGTTCGACAAACAATAATAATTTATTCAGATGTTTTTCATTGCGCGCACTCCTTTCACGGCCTAGCGAGCGGTTAATTCACCGTCCCCGATCAATGTTAGTCGAACGACATTTCCCAACATTTTTTCACGCGGTCGTCTAAAAATTTCAGCAACGCGGACACCTACAGGGTGTGGCGAAGTAACGAAGTCAAATAATTCCGACTAGAACTCTCGCGAGACTCTCTCTATTTTGAAACAAGATTCAAATACTACGAACACACTTAAAATATCGCTACTCGAAGTTACTCACCCCTGATCTAGACCAATTAGATCGCAGAAACACCGCAGACCACGCGAACGCGACCAACTGCCAGCGAGAATCAAGGCATCCCTTTGTTTTTATCGCGCGAAATATTTCGAGAAGCTGGAAAGGAAGAGCCTCGACAAGGAGGGAGCGAAACGAACCTTCTTTTTGCCTCGATCGAAAAGCGTGCAAAGGGTGACGTAGAGGCGGGAATTCCGATCGCGCGAATAGGTTTCACGCGAATTGATTCCCAGCGCGATTCAATCTGCAAATTCTTCGGCGTCCAGGCTCGTTCGGCTCCTCGAGAAACGACGCGAGTCCGGGTTTAATCGGCGCGACTGTCCTGCGCTGGCTGGTCGACAAAATCAATCCGGTGAGAAACAAAGGCGGCAGCCATGAAAAATCGCCTCCGCGCTCGATCTTCTCGCGCACGCGAATCCTACGTGCACATGCAAATATATTTACGTACATTCATCGGTTGGCATGTGCTCGTGGCGCACGCGACGACCAAATGGCGTGACAGTTATAGTACATTTGCGGGACGCGTGCCACCGTACCGGGTGTCTGCTTAGAATCAATTGACGGATTCAAAGTGGGATACTCTACGAGTGAAACCACACTCGCGAATGGACGTGTACGAGGCACACAAATTTTCGAAGAGATTCGATCCATCCGCCAGTGACGCTTACTCTAACTTCGCGGCTCCGAAACGGTTTGTTACCGTTGTTCGCGGCAAATTCTAAAACTGCAAAATCTAGGGTGCGATGTTATTCTTTCGTAGGATTGTCGACAGTTATCCTCGTGGCATCGGTCGCTAACGCAAAGAACGATAGAACGATACGATGTATTAGGTCATCCCAAAAATTCATGCAACTTACTCTTCTGCTACTCAAATTAATACGTGAAACATACCCTTTAACCCTTTGCGCTCGATGGATTTTCTATTGAATCAGATCCAGTGCATTTTTATAATAAACTTCTGTAAAACCAAAACTGGAATTGTAAAATTGAAATTGTACGTTCAAAAAGTCACTTTTAAATTACATATGTTGCCCTAGAGCAGCTTTCTGACATAGTCACAACGTCACTATAAAATTTCTATAGTTTTTTTTATTAAATATTGGCACAATCTACGGTACGAACTTATGGGATGGCCGAATACGTCCAGAATGATGCTTAGCGTTCGTAGAGCCTCTCGTCGCGACGCTGCTCGCAATTAATTACGTCAGAGCGCAACGATAACATTCAACTATTCGGCCTTTGGATAAAGAAGCGGAAAAATTCTGTTATCGCTTCGTCTATCGTCGGCCACAGTGGGAAATGCAACCAAGTTTGAATCAAGCGTTTACGGTGTTTCGGAGAATACGAAAAAGTTGCGGCGAGAGACGGGACGATATTCGCGGAAGGTCGAAACTCGATTGCAGCGGGAGCGTAATCCTCGCGATACGCGGGGAAAAACAATAGAGGAAATATTACTAAACGCGTTCGTAATGCGCCGGCAATTTCGTGTGCTGCAATTTTCTTGGTTGCGACATTCTGCCAGATACTGGGACGTGCGTGCTACCGCTGTGTCCTTCAAAAAACCACCACATCCGGTCGGTTTCTCGAGCATGCGATTTTGGTGATTCCGACATCGGCGTACGTTACCAGAATTATCGCGGTCAACGGATCTTTATATTCACGCGAGAAACTCGCTTTTCCGTGATCCGTCGAACCCGAAACTTCGCGCTAGTTCGCACGGCCGCGATGATTTATCGCTACCCTCGCCTCGATGTCGCAGCCACGTTTCGTTCGGCGTACAGCGTGTTTCATTACGAGCGGACGATTCTTTAACGGACGATCGTACACAGAAAATCGAGATGAAAGTCAGGAGCGAGGAATTTCTTTTTCCAAAATATTTAGACTCCCTCCTCCCATCCAATCGGTTCCGTGATACCGGAGCTACTTTCACCCCCTTGGTCGCGGTTGAAAGAGGTTGAGAAACACCGGCATAGGGGTTTCGGGTAAGCGGTGTTCGTCATTGTTTGATGTAGTTGCGGTGGTGTCGCAGGTCTGGAACGGGTAGCGGAGGAGTTAATGGGCCGTAGGAGATGGAAGCAATATCAGGACACCCTGTACAGCGGTACTCGCAGCAGCGAATCACTGACGACACAGCCCCACCACCGGCTCTACTCGGCGTTCTCGTCGTCCTGCGACCCGGTACCCGGGAACTTGGAACAAATTGGGCTGCGTACGCTACATCCTGCGTCCTCCTCGTTACCCACAACGATAACGACGACAACGACCACGGCGTCGGCTGCACGAACGACGACGACAACACCGCCAACGACGGCGACGACGACGACGACGACGACGACGGGTCTGGTCAAACAGGACAGCTTGCAGAGGCATCCTCTGCAGAACCATCATCACCTTCAGTCCTCGGCCCAGGATCACCACCGACACTACCAGCAGCAACAGCAGCAGCAGCAAGACGATCCTCGCCGCCTCAGGCCCGAGGAGGTAAAGGTCGAGGTCGGCGAAGACGAGTACGCGAACGGCGTCGCGCGAGAGGAATCGACAACGAAAGCAACGGACTCGTCGACACCGACCACGGTAACGGCGGCAACGACGGCGACAACGGGAACGAGCATCGTTACCACCACCAGCACCACCGCCACCGGCACGATAGCGACGATCGCGTCGGCGAACACCACGGCTACCATGACCACGGGAACGACCACGATTCCGACCAGGCGAAGACGCAAACGCCGGCAGAACGACGGGGACGGTGCCACGGACGACAGAGAGGACGACGAAGAAAACGAGGAGGAAGAGGACGGACGGGGGCAGAGCGAGGCGGAGAAACGGCTCAAGCTCGACCAGGATGCCGACAGGCCCATCAGTCCTCTCAGAATCGACAAGGATCGAGCTGCTCGGGATTATCCGACTGCCAACGCTACCGACACGGAAGGGACCAAGGTTCGTACCCTCGTTGCTTTCCTATATTTACGCCACCCTTTGCACTCGAAGCCATTTTGTTGCAGAATACGCGAAGAGGAATCATGTTGTATTAAATAATGTAGCATAAAAAGCATGCAACTTATTGTAATGCTACTTTGATTTATTTGTTCGTGCCACTTGAATGGAAACATCCAAGTAAGTGTACGCCTTTGAAAATGTTGTCTGATCTCTGAATTTCCAACGTCCCCTCAGATGGTACATCCGAGTGCAAAGGGTTAACACTAAACCTACCACGACCGGTCGAATGACTGTTTCCAAATTTTTTGTATATAGTTCTTATATAGGATACATGAATTATGTATATGCAATTGTTTCGTGCACTATTCGATTTAATTCAACCGTAAAATATTTTAGAATTTACTAAATACAAATGGACGTCGGTAGGTTTAATGATAATTTCAATACACCATCGTATTTGTGATTTTTTTTCGAGGAGGAACGCATGCGAAGTACTTATCGAAATAGACTAATCATATTTGAATTCATTTGCAGGGTTTGGAAGCAATTGGGTAGATGATTTCCTTAAATTTTGCATTCGTTAAAATACCCATCCTCGGCAGTGCTTATTTTATCCTTAACATAACTAACGACACAGAGAAAGACAGCAACTATACAACAACTGTATAGTGACATATAATATTTAGTACTTCGAGTCGTGCATGGTAATCACTAAACTATGATCCTCTTTCTTTGGAAAAGTTACAGATACGGTGATGCATTGAAATAACGATCGATAGTGTAAGGTGAAGTCGAATTTGATCGGATCCTACCATCATAGAATTAGTTTGAATTCAAGTTTCCCAGGTGGAACACATTTGTAACAGCCTTTCCAATCCCGCTCGTTGGTTGAAATTACGAATGACTCGGATCACAATGAAGGATTTTTGTCGTAGGAACGAACGGAAGAAGTCGCGTTGGATCGGACGCAGCCGGTGACGCAGGGCCTGCTGAGAGTAAAGAAAGAGGAGGAGCTCCAAGAAGTGCCAGGTTCTGGAGGCGGCCCGACGATATTGACGACACCGTCGGTAGATTCGGATGGGACCAGGTCAGGGTTGCCGTGTCGGGAGGTTGAAGCGGCGGCTAGGAACGCGGTGGCGCCGTTTCTTATTGGAGGCCGACGCACCAGTCCACCGCCGGAAGACTGGAAGCCATTAGACAAGTGTTACTTTTGTCTGGATGGCAAGCTACCGCACGATGATCAACCGCCCCTCGTAAGTATACCTTCCGAAGAAGGGTGACGTCTTTACTTGCACTCGGTTTTCTTTCATGGCTCGTATCCCGCGTTACATCATGGTTATGGTTACACCGCGTTCGTAGCGTCGACCGAGAATAACCTAGATCGCGTTCCGTGGGTACGATTCGGGTGTCGGCGTTGAGCAAGCGCGGACTTCTTCGCACAGCGCATAATTAATCGCTCGGAAAGGACAACGTCGTGCGACAGCGTTACCGATTCTCGAGCGTGACGGGTGCGATACGGCGCAAAATGTTCAATTTTTTATTATTTCTCGCCCCTGTACCCGGCGTCCGCGGGGCTTTGATCGCTTTGACGCGACGCCCTTATAAAAGTTTCACGAAGGTGACCGGTGGTCGTAGACCCGTACCTTGTGAAAAACGAATTTGATCGGGATTCGATCTGTCCGCCTCGTCGAAGAGGACGTTCCCTTTTCCATGATCGTTTCTTCCCTCCCACGCCGGTGGTAATCAGTTCCTTTCCGTGCGTTTCGTCGACCAATGACGACGAGCCGGACCTGAGCATAACGTTCCTCGATGTCGCGTCCTGCAGAGTCCGCAGAGCGACAGCAGCAGCAGCTCGCGATCGGCCGAGTCACCGATGTCGGTCCAGGTGGATCCAATGGCGGCTTCCGTGGTCGCCGCGGCTCTCAGCGGCACCTACCCCACCTTGCTGCCCCAGTGGTGTCTGCCACCAAGGGAGGCGCGTCTCGTTGGGGTGCAGGCTCATCAGGACAGTGCAACGCCGGTCGACCAACCGCTCGACCTCTCGGCCAAACCCAAAAATTCTCAGGTACGTGTGTGCCTTCTGGCGTGGGTAGATGGAGAGGAGTTCTGTCTCGAGAATCATTCGAATCAGTAGTCGTCGTCTTCGCATGCTCGCCCTTATGTCAACGATAAACGATCGATTCGGTGCATATTCCTTCTGACTGACTGAAAGCGGTATGTTATCGATTGTATCGTTTCCTTTTTTGTCACAGGACAACAACATATCTCTATTGGAGCAACAGAAAATACCTCTAAGGATGCCCGCAGGTATCGACCCCAAGAGTATCTTTAAGTAAGTAGCTCTTTTTCATCATAATCGACGTAGACGATTAAGCTCGTGATGCACCGACGAAAGGACAAACGTTTCGATTTCGAATCTTCGATCTTTTCCGGCGATCGCGACACCTAGCCTCGTTCGGTCCGATTAGAATTCGTCGGCCGTGCCTGGTAACCGAAACGAGAGGCGCGTCGATTCGCGGCAGTGTTATCGCGCGACACGTTTTACACCTCACGGCGAGACGAAGCTACCTCTGATATAGATATTTGCATTCCGCGCGGGCAAAGGAAAGCGTTGATCGCATTCCACGCCGTAGGATGGGGCGCGGATTCGAGTTAAACGACAATTTAGTGGACAACACGACGGTGGCAGGCAGGCTGATTATACTCTTCGGATGCCGCCTATCGTTTTAATGATGACACCTCGCCCGTTTGCGGTGGATACTTTTATATTGTACAAAAGTTGTATTTTATCCCCGCATTCGAATCTATAACAACGCCTGCACGAACTGGCAATTAAAAAGTTTTCCTTTCGCTAGCCGGTTATTTGCAAATTTTTCCGCCCCCGCGTGTCCTATTGTTCGCTAGATACTCGTTACGACAATTTACTCGGGAGTCTGTAATATTTTTCCTTTTTTTTTTTTGCCATCGTCTGAAAACGTACGCAGAAGTGGACAAAGCTAGGATAAGATTATTTATTTACACGAAGCGTTGACCATATCTGCGCGTTAATCGTTTCAACCGAATTCACGATAGAATTATCGCGCTCCTGGGAACGTTAACCCAAAGGTACGCCAAACGAAACCGCCGTGCTTCGTTACGTACGAAACGCGCGGCTATATCGAACCGAGCATCGCGTTCGTTCCAAAGGGTAACTCGAAAATTAAAAAGAGAAACTTGGCGTTCCGAATCGGCCGTGAAAGTGAATCGAAGATCATCGGAAGTGAAACCTAGCATCGACGATCCGTTCTTTCCGACGAATTTCGCGTAAATGGAACGAACAAGTAATTCTACGAACGAACGAATAACGTCCTCGAGCGCCGATACGTTTGATAAAAAATGGATACGACGCGGACGGTCGAAGAAGTCGCGAGAAGGAAAACGAAAGAGAGGAAAGACGAATAACGCCGGAGAGTCAAAGTCGCGAATCGTGTCCGTACGTTGCCCTCGTGTTTTCGCTGTTTTCCCCGCGGAACATTTTGCGCGTCAAATTTTTATCATCGTCTATTATTAGTCCACCGTAATCTGCACCTCCTGACACATCGAAGGCACAAAGTACCTCGCGTGTGTCGTACGTACGTTGCACGAGAAAGATCGCCGGTCGACGGGAAACGCTGGAGGGAAGAAGATGGAACGCGAGTCTCGGATCGCGTCAGCGCATGCGCGCCACCGTAATTAACGATAAGATAGCCCGCCGTCGAAACCGCTCCAGTAAAGTCGAAATTAGAAGCTCGAACGATCAACCGAATCGGAATTATGTCTACGCCGGTGTCGAACAATTTTTGAATCGACCACGACTCGATATCGCTCGAGAACGATTATCGGTCTCCTTCCTATTATTCTGCGATCGATGTTTTCCTTGTCGGTGCACCTGAAACAGGTTCAAATCTCGAACAATTACGAGACGATTCTGACCGATGTGTTCACAATTACGTCTGTAGAATATCAAACTTCGTCTAAAATTTTATTAAATATCCGTGAATCTTCCGAGTGTACAGACCGAGCGAGTACCTGATCTATGCGAGAAATCGATACCTGAAGAAACGCTTTTTAGCTAGTCTAGACAAAGCGGGGAAAAAATGTGAATTTCTTACGGATGGCGAAATTGTAATCACTCGCGAATACGTAATCACCTACCTTGCTCGACATACGGTGTCCCGACGTCGCTGTTCGGAGATACGAGTATCAAACTCGCGCAATGTCATTTCTAGAGTTTTATCGCGCAATCGCTGCATCGACAGGTGCGAAACTCGCGAAACAAAGAATGAGAGATTGAAGATTTCTAGCGAGCTGACAGCCTACGTTTCGGACCCTCCCGGTCGGGGGCAGAACGGTCGAAATGCACTTTTATCAGTTTGCTTCGCTGCCCGACAGAGAATAGGTCAACGAACCCACCAAGGGGGGGACCACAGTTCCTACGAGTCACCGGTGAGGAGAGGGAGAGTTCTTAGCGCGATGAATTCTTACGGTTAATCTTATCGTCAAACAGTGAGACAAATTGCAACGGCCCCGATAGCTGCCATTCTCGCGTCACTCGATTCTTCGATGAATTACTCACCCGCTAGCGAGCGTTGAAACTCAACGTCAACTAATCGTCTGGTTAATTTTCGTCGAGGTCTCCAGAAAATCCTGCTCGTTTTTATTAAACGACGAACATTGGAGGTACACTATCTCGCGAATGTTAACAGATAACATTGCACGATAACGGATAATTATCGATTTTTGCAAATAATACCATGATACCCCCTTTGCGTCGTTCCAGCTATCTAACCTTGACGAATCAAGCCCCGGAAAAGCTTTAATCGTTCCATATTTCCTAATCGAACTACATATACATATAGTTGCTACCTGTACAATTTCGTAGATCGAATTCGTGCCGACGCATCGTTACGTTGGAGATCGAAGTGTTAACGAAACACAGTTGGATCGATTCGCTTCTGGTCGAGACACGTGCGCGTACCGCGATTGCCACGTGGCCGTCGAGTACAAACACAAACCGCGATACAAGTTAGCCGATGAACCACCTATGCACGTGAGTCTGCGGCACGAAAAGTACCCGGATAACCAAACTTCGTTACGAACGATGGCTTTCCGCGCACATCGGTGCTCTGCGGTGGTCAACCAATTACCGAGCTTCCACCAAGCGTACATAGATTCAAGTCTCCGGAGAACTTGCGATCGCATACCTTTGGAACAACCATTTGTAAACGTTTGCCATCCGTTGGTGCATCGGTTACGTACAGACTCAGACGCCACTAGTGTCTGTACGAAAAATATAATTAACACTAAACCTATCGACGTTCGTTTGTAACCATTTCTTATGAGACAAATGACTAGTCTTGGAGACACTTTTCTCGATTAACCCTTTCGCTATTATCGCCGAATATATCCAACGCCGATATGACAATATGAGTAATTTTTTTTTTCGTAATTTGTATTTGTTCTAATATTCCTCCAAAGGGTTATGTACCCTTCACTTTCACTTGCAGTATAAGCGATGCATATAATTGATACAATTTTCAATCAATTTTTCCACATACTAAAACTATCAAATACATTTTTGTTACGTTAGATAGTTTTATTAAGCACTGTCACTTAACACTTCAATGACTGTACATATAAAAGTAGCCCGACAACGAGCAATGTGTACACTTTCGGCGAACGCTTCCGTTCAGTGGCGTTACTCCGGCGGAGTGGGGAGCCGTAGCGAAAGGGTTGAACGCAAAAATATTTTGCATGGAACTAAATTGAAAATTTAAAAATTTGAAAAACGTCATTTGGTCGTGGCAGGTTTAGCGTTAAGAAATGTGTACCCCTTTTTTCTTCCAATAAAATTTTTACGAATGTTTCACTGCTCATCGTATTTAATGTTTGAATTACTCTTTAACCCCTTCAGCTACGACCACGTTTGAGACTCGTGGTCGAATATTCGGGCCAAAACTGATTATCACGAGCCTGGCCCGTGGTGTATCGTTCGAGACAAATACGAAGATCACATTTTGGTACCAGGCCGTCGGAGCATAAATCGTAGCTTAAGGGGTTAAATGTCTAAACAAGCCCTGTTAGATGAAGAAGAAATAGATAAATAAGTGGACTAAATGAGGTGGATTGTGTTTTAGTTCGTGTTATCGCGCGAAACCGCGTATGACCGGGCCAGTGTCGACTGTGGCGGCGGCAGCAGCTGCAGCAGGCGTCGGTGGTGTCCCCGTGGTGGGTGCGGGGGGTGGTCGGAGGACCTACACCGAGGAGGAGCTCCAAGCCGCCCTTAGAGATATCCAGAGCGGCAAGCTCGGAACACGAAGGGCGGCAGTGATCTACGGAATACCGCGTAGCACCCTGCGCAACAAGGTCTACAAGCTTGCGATGGAGCGCGAAAGGGATGCGTCCCTGACTAGCACCCACTCACACCCTCACGAGCCCGGCGCCCCAGCCACGACCACCACCACCATCACCACCACCACCACCACTACTACTACTACTACTACTACTACTACAACACCACCAAATACGACCCAAAACGCCTCCGCGACCACTCCGCCCCCGCAAGTGGACGAGGTAGGTTTTGGGGACAGAAAGCCGTAAGAGAAAGACGATAGAATACAAGAGAACAAGCGTGATGATACGATACCGTTACCTGATTTTTACAATTACCTTCGTCTCGGTGGTCGTCACCGTCTGCCACGGAGAATTCGTGACACGTACGCTCTCGAGAGAATTGAGAATTGGCAAAGACTAGGATCTCAAATAGATAACGAAGCGTTCGGCTATGGAAAGCGTAGGGATCGAGTAAGGACAGAGTAGAGGACGTTTCGAAACCCCGCTTCTTCTGGCACCGGTGGCACGAGTTTCGTTCTCGGTTACTCTCAGTCATCGCGATCTTTTCGTATATCGTTTAAAGGGGGAGTCTGGTCTAGCTGGTCTAAAAAATCGATCCCATTTTTTTTTTGCTTAAAAATCTTCCTAACCATATGGAGTATGCTTTCGCAAAAGTCTGCAGTATGTTCTTGGAAGTGCAGATTACCTTCACACAGCCGTAAGAATAGAAGAACTCTAGCTTTTTTACAACCGAAAACTTATCGAATATCGTGGCTCATCGAATTTTTATCCGATTCACTTGATTCAAAGTTTAAATTCAAGACTTGCAGTTTTGAGCGAATTCTTCGCTTGCCACTACTATATCTATATACATATGTATATATTCAAATTAAATCTTTAGTGTCAAATTTTCTTTTTTGAACGTACCTTGATATGTAAAAAAAAGATTCATGAACGAAGATAAACTATACGTTAAAACGATATGCATTGGAAAAGAACCTTGGCTGGACCAGACTCTTCCCTTAACGATTGCAACGTCCGATACTCGTATCAGTGACGGTAGGACGAAATCGTAGATTCGAAGAAATTCTGTTCAACTACGTCTCATTTTACCCGACTCGATCATTTCTCGACGATTTTCCAGTCAATCGCGCGTTTCCAACAGATGCACGAGTTACTGTTTATGTTCTTTTTAATCTCGAAGCATTTCATTTGATCACCCACCACTTCGAATCCCTTGCGTGCATGCGCAGAGTCGATTGCCGCGTTCGAGTCGAGGAGATTTTCATACCGATTCTAAAGTATGCGACATTATCCGCACGCGAATATTTGTTAGCTGACTCGAACGTGTCGCAACAGACTGTGCAGTTCCTTTCGAGTTCGGCAGACGTTCCTACGTCATTAATCACAAGTTATCGGACGTTACGAGGAAAGATTACGATAGATGCCTTTGGACGCGATCCGTCTTCGGCAAAAGATGACGCATCCAGGGAAAACGAGAGACGAAACAGCTCGACGAATACGACAAGAAGGAAGGGGAGATGAGAGAACGATATAACGAAGGGAAAATGTCGAATAATTAACTCGCGAATAAATACCGCCCATTTATATCTAACAATAAGTGTGGTTTTGGTTAGGAAGAACGAATGGAGCTTCCCCAAAACATACCTCTGCCACGGTGATCGTGGAATTCGCGTGAACCGATCGCACCGTGCCGTCGAAGAGGCTCGAATTTTCCGTTTACCTTGGCCGCGTCGTTCGAACATTCATTTTTCCGGTTCGGTGAAAAATGAAGAGGACAGCGAGCGAGAGGAAAACGAAACCGACTCGTTGGGTGGTCCGACAATGGGGAGAAAATATCGGTTCACGTGCGGTTCCTTATCGGTCGCCGTGATGCTCAGTAGTGTCGAATGTTTTTGCATGGGCTGTTTAACTTTTTTTTATCTCACTATTTGTAGTTTAACACACGGCCACTTGGTCTTGGCGAGGTTGCAAGACTCGAGGTAAGTTTTCGAGGCGTTCGTTTCGAGCCGAGAGGAAAATGCCTACCTTCTTGGACGCGACGTTCGCGGTTCGCCCAGCCCCTCGAATTCGTTGTCACCAGTGTGCTTTTTCAACCTCGACACTGTGCATCCTCGATGTGTTTTGTACAGACGGTTGCGCTTCGACACCAATTGCCCGTTTCGTTTGTGAACGAGGGAATGTCAGGATTTTACGTTGAAATTTTTAACGAGACTGACCCTAACCGCAACGTACGTCTGCCTATTTTTACGTTTAGCGAGGCATGCTGACGGGTGGCTTTTCGAACAGTGATCGTTTCGAAAACGTTACGCCTTGTCCTAGCTGACAGTCGTACGGCGACAAAATCGCCTGCCGCAGACCTCGGCTACGAACAATTTCGTCGCCGCGCGACTGTCAATTAGGACACAGAGTTGCGCGTGCGAAACTATCGAGGACCAACCTTCCAAAAATCGTGTCCGAGATACTTTCGATCGACTTCACACGATGCATGATACGCGGGACAGTTTTGGGAAACGAACGTTCGATCGTGTATTTTCTTTTCCACGATGCTCCGCCTGGTGTCATTAGGAGAAGCGCAGACAGTTTAGTTTTGGTAGATCTTTTAGTTTGAATGCATGTAAGTACTTTGAATAATTTTTTCCGAGGTAAGTGTTGGTGTGTAGCGTCGGGTTCTTCTCGCTCGTCGAGGAACAAGACACTTTCGAGCTGGTTCTCAATTTTCGATCTTGCCTTTCTCTTTCCTTTCGCGCGTAAAATGGCAACGATAGAAGAGAGAATGTTTCGCCGCGACTAAATCGGCCAGAGCGTTTTTATTTCTTCAGTTTTACCGTTTGTTTCGTATTTCCTTTGTACGTTACGCTTCTCCGCGTGAATTCTATCTGGCAATTCCTGCATGACGCTTGGTCATTCTGCATTCGACGAAAAAGAAGTACTTACATGGACAACCGACACCGTCACAACACAGACACACGCATACAAACACAGTAGAACGCCTCTCGACGAAATCACAAAGTCGGAGATGTCGTCGTCAATAAACAGTCGCATCAAAGAAATTTCACGACCAAGATGAACCGTAAAACGACTTTCCTCGAGGGGATATTATTGTCGATAATCTGTACTTAACGTTGTTCCCCCGCGTCAGGGTGTGCAGAAAACGTTAGAAAGAAATATTCTTAACAGGTGGACGACAAGGAACTATCCGGAGCCGAAGAGGAGAAAGAAGTCGAGAAAGCCTTGCTGAAGCCGTTGCTGTCTTTGGAAGATCTCGTCAGGTTCTCCGCTCTCGAAGGAGGCGGCGGGGATTCCCTGAGAACTTTGCTTCAACGGGGACAGGAAACAGGTGCCGAGTGGCCGGGTCTCGAACACGCGAATATCGGTCCGTACATACAGAAGATGCTTGCAGCGGCCGCGCCATTCAAAGGTGAGAGACCAACAAGGATAATCGAACGACACTGTACGTTACATTTACGTTAGTCTTGTCTTTGGTACACGTCTATTGGGATTCACTGACACCCATCTATTAGAGGGACCAGAAAGTAATATAATTTCTTTTACATTAAATTCAAAGAAGAAAGTAATATCTCGGTCGAGTCTCCGGTCATCGATTAGGGGATCATTAAGTAGAAAAAGTAAAAATTCTTAAAAATGTTCGCGTCCGTGGGATTTGGGTTACCTCTGTCGGAAGCTAAACTATTTGGTTCGCTGACTGGGCGACTAGTAGTCTACGCGAAGGACCGAGACGAAAGTTGAAAAGTGTATTACGAGCTGGTAGGTCTTCGGAAATCGATAGAAGCCAGGCCCCAGTCGACGGGTCGGTGACACTTTTTCCACCTTTCGAACGGAACCTTCGTTTAAGTTGCTCGAACAGTTCTCAGGGGGCTAATCCGAGATTAAGACAAATGCTCGTAGGCGCGAGGAACCCGTAACGAAAAAATAACCCACCGTTTCCTCTTTGCATCCGTCCATTGAACGATCGTTTTGTCGCTTAGGTATGGAGACGCAAGACTATCGCATTCCAGAAGTGATGAGGAGGCTGATGAGCGAAGACAAGAGGCTAAACAAGAGCGTAAACGGGGACCAGTCGCAACCGCACCATCATCAGTTTCATCATCAACAATCCCACTCGACGCACTCTCAAGCGCAGACGCAAGCGCAACAGCAACAACAACGCGGCCCGATCACCAACGACGACTTCAATCCCAACATCGAGGAGGAGGCGAGCGACAGTGGTCAAGGCAGAGCGATTCTGAAGATTCCGTCCTACAAGCCAGCGAGCACCCCGGGATGTTCCAGCAAGAACGGCGAGCCAACTTCCGCCGCTTTCGCGCAGGGTTTCGCGGCCGCTGCCTCGAGTCCGGGTCTCCTGGAACGGGCCAGCCCCGCGTTCTCGGGCACCAGCAGCCCCACAAACTCCCTCGTGGGGAAGACGGGGGCCGTAAACTTCCGCGACGTGATAGCGAAGAGCATCAGCGTGAAATTCCAAGAAGGTCAGCCGGTCACCGCGGCAGGAATCGCCGGATGTCAGACAGCCGGGGTGGTGCAGTCGCAGCAGACGATGATGACGGACCCGAGTCCGTTCAAGAGGGGTCGGTACACGCCGCCGCAGCCGACGACGCAACAGGCGCAATCGCAGCCGAAGCCGCAGTCTCAGGAAGCGAACAAACCGAAACAAGCTACCGGTGGCAAAGGGACAAGACCGAAACGCGGCAAGTACAGAAATTACGACAGGGACAGCCTCGTCGAGGCTGTACGGGCTGTTCAGCGAGGCGAGATGAGCGTGCATCGCGCAGGCAGCTATTACGGAGTGCCACACTCCACCCTCGAGTACAAAGTTAAGGAACGGCATCTCATGAGGCCGAGGAAGAGGTACGTTCAAACGCAATACCTATCCAGACCTGGGTAACTTTTATTCGAAAGATGGATCGTCCGAGTATTAACACGTTCGCGACGGGATGTACCACCGGTGGTATGGTATAGATGAACTATTGTCGCGTCGTAGCATTTATACAACTGATTACTGTGATTATCAAATTTATTTATATTTTTATTCGTGGTATTATTTCAAAAAATCAACTAAATATCGAGATATACACCATATAAATCATTCAGACCTCGTCGCGAACGTGTTAAACCGTGATTCTATTCGGCGGTTCGCCTTGCCTTATTTTAAACAATGTCTTTTCAAAAGTGCCCAGGTCTGTACCGATCGACGCGACGTCTAACGGCCGGTCGCCCTTCCACTTAACCTGCCGTCGTTGATCTTTCCAGGGACCAGAAGCAGCCGGACGATAAGGCGAAAGAGACCGCGGCCGTGGTAGCGGCAGCGGCTGCAGCCAATATGCGACCGGGTACAGCCGACAAGAAGCCGCAGTTGAAGCCACAGAAACCGTTCACACCTCCTGGCGGTATTCCAGGACCCAACGGACTCAAGATGCCGCCGTTCATGGAAGGCATGCCACATTTGCCGTTCGCGCCGTTCAACTTTTGGAATCCGACGCCGTTCATGCCGTCGCCGTTCATCACCGGGGCGCCGAACGTTCCGACTATCCTACCGGAACAGTACTTTGCTACGAGTAGGATACGCGGGTTGCAGGAACAACAGAGGAACGCGGCTATGGTGCAGCAACATCAGCAGAGGGACAGAGACGGAATCGGCGCAGCCGCTACCACGGCGGAGTCGCCGGGAACGTCGAATTCTCGCGGGACACCGATGACGAAGGCGCCGCGAGAGGTGACGGAGAGCCTGTACGACGGCTCGGGGGCGAACGGCAGTTTCCTGGACAATTTGATCAGGTCGAGCCTCGAGACGGGAATTCCAAGGGACCAGAGGGCGATGGCGGAGGGAAGGAACCAGCAACAGTCTTCCTCGCAACAGCAACAGCTCCCTGAATCGATGAGGAGCAAAGCGTTGATCGACCAGCTGTGCAGGAATTCGAGGAGAACGCCAGTTCCACGGCTTGCTCAGGACAGCAGCGAGGACGAGAGTTACAGGGGACCATCGGCCGCGGGAAGATCAGTCCCGGAGAGACCGGAACGCGTGCCCACCGTCGACCTCAGCCCGTCGCCGTCGGAACGCGGTCGCACCGATGACGGCAGCGATCGTCTCACCTCGCCGCCTACGCCGCTTTCGATATCGAGGACCGGCAGCAGGGACGAGGACAGCATCTCGAGAATCGATCGTAGCAGCAGGGAGCGCGAGGTCCATAACGGTGGACAGGAGGATCGCGATAGAAAGACTTTGACCGTTCAGCAGTCGCCGCAGCAGCAGCAGCAGCTGAATCACTACCCGGACTTACTCTACGCCGTATCAACTGACAAAAAAAGTGCCTGTGATAGTAAGCTTATAGTAGATCATTCGAGCCAGAAGACTCAGCAGCAACAGCAGCAACAGTCGTCGCCGCCGCAGCAGCAGCAGCCGCCGCAACAGCAACAGAAGGAGTACGCCGCCGTGAGCGGACTGGTCGTGCAACTGCAGCGGGGCTACAATTCCGGGAACAGCAGGTCCGGTGAGCAAACCAACAGCCAACAGTCGGCGGATCAACGCGGTCCAGCGATCAGTATGGAAGACTCCGTTGAGCAGTAGAGAAAAGTCGGTATCGTTGGTATCAGTAAAGTATAGAGTTAACGAGAAATACGGAGAATACGATCCGTATACGGTAAGCCATTCCCGCCCAATGCTATGGCATTTCACGCACCGACGCGACGAGGCGCGTCCTCCTCGCGCGGCACGAGCGCGCGGCTATGCTCGCCCTCTCGCCTCCTCCTCGTTCAATTTCGCACGCTCCTCGCTTTTCTTCATTTCCATTGGGCGTGCAACGAATAGTCCGACGTTCGCTCGCGATCGAACAACCGGATATCGAGCACACAACACTTGGTCGGTTTGGCTATGAAAGCAAACGCGACCGTTTCGAGGTAGAGGGGCGTGAACGGCGAGCACCCTCTCCGCTGGCTGCGCGGGGCGAGGAACGATTCAATAACGCGAAACGTGGCACGAATAACGGTAGCAGCCCCCAGATAGCCTGACCCTGTCCTTTCCATCCGGAAGCCCCCTTGTTGAACGTCGCGAGGCAAGTTCAAAACAGGAAACAAACGGGAACGAAGAAAAACGTGTAACGAAAACGCGTAAGCGCTACCCAACCAACCAACCACCCGTCAACCCACTGCGATTCCATCAGTTATACGTATCCGGCAGTCGACCACCGTCCAGCTGACGGTAGGTCGTACCGGAAAGAAACCCTTTCGACTATGGCGATATTTCGATTCGACGAAAACGCAAGAAAACGGATACAAGGCACGAAGCGATGTTATTGTACCGAACACTCACGCGACACGCTCACACCTATACGTACACCTACACATGGGACAGAGACACGTTGGTAGACGTACACGCTCGTTCGGCGAGAACACTTTCACACGTTACACGATTACACGGACGCCTCTAACCATTCACGGATAGGCAGATGTGCCGTTGAGCGCACGCGCCGCGGTCCTCTGCTACGTTATCCAGGCGAAGAAAACGACGAACGGTGAACACGTTAAAAAAAAGGAGAACAACAACAACAAAAAATAACAACAACAAAAAACGAGCAAGCACGCGAACAGTCCGCGCGTGCCCGCGTTTCCGTAGGAAAATATACGCGTTGGGTAGGAGCGCGCGCTGAAATTTCCGCGAGAGGGTTGCCCGGCCGACTACGCGCGCGGAAACGTCGGTCGCCTATAGACTTCTCCGAGGACACGAGGACAAAACAAATGCCGACGCAACAAAAAAAAAAGAAACAAACAAACAAACATAAACAACAACAACAACAACAACAACAACATCAACAACAACGTATTTTTTCCTCTATCGATGTAAAACTACCTAAAATGCAAACTTATTACCTACACTACTAACATTACTTAACTCGTAAGGAGCAACATAATTATATAAGGAATGATATATTATATATATATATACATATATATTTTTGGTCATTACGAACGTAAATGCGAAACGAGAACGAGGCCAAGACTTTTGTTGGCGCGCGTAATAGGTGACGTTTTTTCATAAGGCGACAATATTTCTCTAATCTCGGTTATTTCAAGGCTGGCGTTCGATAGAAACGCGTCCTTCGTCGCAAACGGGTCGCGCAACGTAGGAGGGACATTAAAGGGAGGAAGGAAGGTTGGAGCTATTTAGGAAGACGGGAGGGGGGGAGGAGATCTTCGTCGATGAGAGGACACGCGTTCGAGATTTCTTCTCGGCGCAAGAATTTTAAACGACATCTTTCGTCCACGGGAAGGGTGAACGAAACGAAAACTTCGAAAATTAGAGAAACGTGGTACTCTCGCTAGGTGAATTGTTAATGCGAGCGGTCACCGATGACATCCACACGAATAGATACGTATTCGCTAGGTGGTCCGAATGGAAATTAGAGAAACGGAATAATCACCGAAAGAATTCTTCATCGACGAAGATCATTCGATTCGAAGGGATTCGGAGGGAAGCCACGATGAACGACGATAGGAAAGGAACAACAGACGCATAGGCTTTTAAGGAATTTCGAGGATACGGATCGACTGTGTAGGCGCGCGCTTGCTCTCGACTCTCGGTTTCTGTCTTTTACCGAAGTGCTGAATATTTTCTTACGCGCGACGATTAACGCCGACATTTTGATACGAACCGCAAATTTTCTACCGCATAGAGAAAGAGAAGCAGCGACAAAGGGCGGCAATTCGTAGCGATTTTCTTCGCGAGGAAAACGTGCATTCGACTCGCTCGCGATACTCCTCTATTCCAACAATTTTTCTTACTTTTTCACCCGTGACTACGCGACAAAGCGAACGTTTCGTTTCCTTACCGACTTTTCTACGTACTCGCCACCTACGGATCTCGATCGTGCGCGTTTTCCTCTCGAAGGCGAAGAAAAGAGAAACTAAAAGAAACGTAGCGAAGATTAGATAAGGTCCTGTCATCGTTCTCAACGGAATTTAGAAATTTCGCTTCGAATAGCATGCAATCGCAAAGTTTACTCGTAATTTATCGTCGGAGATTTCGAACGAATTTTTAAGGCTCTCATCGGTCGTTCCCGACGACGACGTTAGCGATTTTTCAAGGAGTCCTCTGGTTTGCAAGGATCGCGCATCGCATCGTTCAACAGGAACGGGAGTTTTTCCGCGATCGTTTCGATCTTCGTGCGAGCAATCACACAAAAAAAAAGAAAAAAATAATAAAGAGAAAAGAACGCCAGTCCCTCCTCTTTTGACTAATTTTTTCGCAGGTTTATCCGCTGGAGCGTCGTGCGCGCGACTATCGAGGTATCTTCTCGTATTTTCGATTAGAGAATTCCGTTCGACAGGAGATCCTTGACTAGATAAACACGTTGAAAAAGTGGCGATTTCGTTGTTTCGCTAGTTGATAGTAGCTGAGCAGACGGTTGGACCAAGACGAAGTCGAGGAAGACGGATCCGATGCGGTACGATATTCGGCGATGGGAACACGCGTAGAAACGGATCACGCGAGACGAAACGGTTTACGTTCGATGCGTAGTTTCGCGGGTCACGATTTTTCCGTCTTTCTCGAGTGCCGAGAAGGATTGTTACAGTTGGTCGTAAAAAAGGACAAAGACAAAGGAAAGCGAAAGCATAAATCCACGCACTCATCTCACGACTCTCTTTAAAGTAAAGTAACGACTGAAAGACTCTAGGCTGTACATAAAGTATAAGGCATGTATGTTCGGTGTTTAAAAAAAAAAAATGCAAAAATTCCTTATTAACGCAAAAAAAATTATACCTTACTCGAAAAAAAAGTAAATCGTGTAAGCAAGGCTACTCTCTCGGTGTTTTTTGGAACTAAACTTAAAATTTACCCTAAACTTAAAGAAACAAGAACCGTGAACTAAGAGGTTACTTCTAAAGGCGAAGAAAAGGGGTGAAAGCGCACCCACGCAGAGAAGCGCGTCGGAAACATAAAAAAAAAAAAAACAAGTTATTGAGTGTAAACGTTAAGGTCTCCTTAGGGTTAAAGAAATACTAAAAAAAAAAAAAAATAATAATGAATCAAGCTGAACAGCAGAAAAACACAAGCGAAAAGCAAGCACTAATCATGATTGTGTGTAAACGTAAATTTAAACTTTCCTTCTACCTTGTGTCCACTGAATCACCCCTTTCTAATCGTTCACCAACCGATCACCCGCTTCGCGTCAAAATGTAAAAATCGTTCGGTGTGATCTTAACTACTCGATACCTCGAAAGAAACAAAACAAAAAATACCTTTTTCTAAACTTTCACCAGGCACTACACCCAAAAGTTGAGGAATGATATTTCTTACACTCGTTCCGACCACCGCCCCCTCCTACCCTGCCTTCCGCCCTTCCCTCATGCCCAAAAAAAAAAAAAAAAAAACTTTACTCACCAGCCCCTTGTAATCGAGCCCCCTACCCAACTCACCCACACACTCGCCCGAAATAAACAAATTCCCGATATACCCTTTACGAAAGATTTATCGTTAGATGTGAAAAATGAATATTTATCGTGCGGATGATTGTAAAACGTGCGTACACTATGATTGTCGTTATTTCAATTACGGTTACGAAGGTATACGTCGCGACGTTCTGATTCGCGTTCACCGGGTCAGGCGTCCGCTCCCGTCGTCGTCGCCAAATCGACCTTCTCGTCTCTTCGACGATCTCATCGATTCGCCTGAATTCGTCGCGATACATTCGGGCTAATTTTCGGGAAGAGCAGCCAACAAATTTATTCTACTTTCGACTCGTCGACTCAACGCACAAGGATTTTTCGTGAAATTTTGCGTCACGCGGTAATCAAAACTGGCCCCCAACCGATAGAGGTGGACAAAATTATTATCTAGATACACGCTTTTATCAACATCGTAGCAAATGATGACATCCTTCAGCTTGCACTAATCGCATGCCATCCGAAATCAAAAGTAACATCAACAGGCATCGAACGAAAACATACAGTCAGTCCCATGAGTATTCGTACCCTCTATCCTTTTTCAAGAAATTTCTCTGAATTAAATAATAAATTTGATGTTTCCGAATAAATGTTTCGTTTTTATAAATACATACAGGAATAAACTTTACGCTTGTATGTATCTATGACGAAAAATTTATTTGAAAACATCAAATCTACTGTTTAATTTAGACAAATGTCTTTGACAAACATAGAGGGTACGAATTACTTATGGGACCGACTGCAGATCGACGAACGCGATTTTTCTCGGTTTGAAAACGTTCGTGTATTTATCGATTTTCTTCGTCGTTTATTGGTCGAATGAAATTTTGCCCATCTCTGGGTGTCGGTGGATCGAGAGAAGAGACCAAGAGTTTTCGGATTCGGACGACGACGGGCGTCGACTCCTGCAGAAATTCGATTCGCTGAGCCACGAGTCGATCGCGACAATTTCGGGAGGATCGACCCAAACGGCGTAATTAACGAGGCTGCCGCCGTGTAACGATTTCCCAGTGACACAGTCGCGTCAACGTGTCTGCCGCAGCGATTCTTCGCGTTAACGAACACGGAATATGTTACGTTTCCGGTTCTCGAACGGTTCTCCGTGGTTTGTTTCGTCCCGTGGGCCATGCCCGACCGGGGAACGAGCATGGAGATGATACGGCAAAAAAGAAAAAAACAAAATGAACAAAAAAACAAAGAGAAAACAAAGCGCGAAAAGGAACACGTTTTCTAGAAAGGTGGTTCTCTATTTTTGCGGGGAATATTTATGTAAGAAACGATTGGATATAACGTTCTGTGATTTTAAACATTATCGGCGATCGGAAGAAACCTCTGTCCATTGGTTGTCGTAGCTTGTTCTAGGAAAATTCTCGAGATCGAAATTCGTTTTTTCAGAGAAACGTAGAGACTCGCGAGGGGAGGGGGGGGAGGGAGATATTAGAGGAAGCGGAGAAGGACGACGCATAGGCTAGGGCAGATATCGTTGCCAACGCGACTGTAGGAAGAGTGTCGATTTTCGTTTTTCTTTTTCCCGGGGGAGACGGCGGGATCGAGGATCCGCGCGAAATTGGGGGGTGTGTCGCGGAAAAATTGATAACGAAAATTTGTCCCGGTCGAAACGCCGTTCTCTTTAAAGATACACGCGAAGTCGCTTGTAAATCAGAGTTACGCGGACTTCCGGCCGTCTCCCTCTACGTCGCGGGCGATACGCTGAAACGATCCGGCGAGAGACGGATTGGTCGAAAAAAAAAAAAAATGAAAAAACCGGGGAGGAAAAGAAATCTTTAAGAATTAAAAGAAGATATATTATATTAAAATATCTGTGATGTAAAAAGTAACAAAATTTTGATGTATATTTTTCACAAATTATTGTAACCAGCTAGTGTATATGTATAAGATTACGGATATAAAAGATGAAAAAAAAAATACTATTGTAATTACGGTGTGTGGAGACAAAATGACGAGTAAGAGAGAGCGAATTGAAAGCCAACAAGCAAACAAAGGAAACAAATACGGGAGAATAGCGATGATCGCGAGAATTACGTTTATCCACACCGGTGGTCAGATGGGACC
This sequence comes from Hylaeus volcanicus, assembly GCF_026283585.1. Taxonomy (NCBI): domain Eukaryota; kingdom Metazoa; phylum Arthropoda; class Insecta; order Hymenoptera; family Colletidae; genus Hylaeus; species Hylaeus volcanicus. Next base: position 25,138,968 of record NC_071979.1, read on the forward strand.
AAGATGGCGGGTATCGCTCGGAAAGTCGGGCCCAATGATTCCCGTTTTTCTATTCTTTTCGGTTTTTATTTGCATTTCTTTCGTCGTGTTTTGGCTATGTCACGGTGAAATTTATCGTCGATACCTCGTTCTCTGCTTTTGGAACGCGTCAGAGATCAAAAAATGTGTAAAACATTCGACACGTGCCGAGTTTGTCGTAGAATCCATTTCGCGCTGAAGTCCTGATAATGCAAAAATTACACGTTTATTATATATACGTATATTTTTTTTCTCTCTCCGTCTATTCGTCTGTCTCGCGGCATCGAACGACGACGAGAGTATTTTCGGTCGCGTCGAGTTCTCAAAAACTGGAAGATTTGGTCCGATTGGCCCTGAAACGGCTCAATGTCAGCTACCTCACAAAGTATCGTTATGTTTGGTACGGTTCGAGTAAAAGAGGACGTTCGCGTGTCTCGGCCGCGAGAGGAAATTGGATGGCCGTCCACTCGATGGAACGTTTCTGGAAGCGTTTCCTATCTTTTCCAATTTCCACAAAGACGCTCTTCGGACGCTCTCGAAAGATATTCCTCAAGAATACGTTTAAAGCGAAAAAAAAAGAAAGAAAAAAAAGAAACTCCGGCTTCGGTTCGAAATTTGTCCGAACTTTAATTCGTCGACGGCCAACCGGGATCTTCGAACGGCGAGCTCGCAAACTCCACGGGGGCGGGGGTAGGGGGTGGGCGGGGTCCGTGTAGAAAATGGTCTAAACAGTTCCAAATTGTGCCTAAGTTTTGACGTTACGTTTTTACGACTCGCAGCAAAACAAACGACGAATGTAACTACCGTAGCAGCAAACAGGAACTTTAGTTCGAAGGTGGAGTTGTTCGAGGGACGGGAGGCGGGGAACAGAGGACGGGGATGAAAACGAGTTGAACGACCTTTAAGCTAAATTTAACAAAAATGAAAAAAAAATAAAAAGTATATTACCTTCGTATACGTTCCAGGGCCGTCCGGCCGCCATCTTGCGTTCATTTTTACGTTCTGTTTTGTCGAATAAGTGCAATTAGGTACACCGACACTACACACTCACACCTGCTCACACAACGCGCTCACACGTACACGCGGGAACGGAACACACGTACATTGAATGACACGCGCCCACACACGAACATTAAGCGTACACACATTAACAAAACGTCGAGGAAAAACGGCGAAAACGAACTGTTACGCGCTAGGTTACCGTTTTTTAAATTCTATTTTCAATTCACGCATTCTCGAATGTTGGGATTTTCGTGATCAACGAAGAGCTGGCCTGTCGTTCACATAGAATTACACGACGGACACACCGACACACACGTACAACTACAGAAGACACGTACACGCGTTACACAGGCACACACTACAGGAAGCCGACGTCGATTCGACGATGTAAAACGACACACCGTTTCGACCATTCTCGAACGTCCTCGCGTTTCTTCGAGAACACCGAGATCTGGTTCAAACTTCGATCGATGCTCTCTTAGAACAATCGATCGTTCCCAACAATCGAAAACAACGTCTGCGACGTGCATTCCTTTCTTCCGATATCGATCGATGCGAAAACTTACTCGGAAATTAATTACGAAAGATTTGCAGTTGAAAATTTCAACAAAATTTGCTACGGAAATTGCATTATCGAAGACGAAACGACTGCAATTGCAAAGTCGACCGATTCGATCGAGATCTTGTGCAGTGGAATGACGCGGTCGATCGAGGGGTCGAAAAGATGGGAAGCGAATAGAGAAATCACCGCCCTACCAACGTGGACACCGAGACGGTCTCCGCCGTGGTCGGTCGAGAACTTGGTACCTTTCTAATTGGCTTTAATAAGCTCGTAATTCGTAGGCTCTAGTCATGCAATGACTCTAAAAGACGGAAAGTCGTCCTTCGTTCGGAGGGACGTGCTTTCGCGGACTCGTATACGCGTACAAGTATACGACGCGAGAACTTACCGATTTGTGTTCAACGGGCGAACAGAAGCAAAGTCGTCGAGTCGATTCGACGTCCGGCTCGACACCGATATATATACATATATATACATATATATATATTATATATATATTATATATATTATATATATTATATATATATTATATATATTATATATATTATATATATTATATATATTATATATATATTGCGTATACAGGGCGTATCCTAACATGCGGGACCCACTTCGTCGGTCGATCGAGAGCGCGAAGACGATGAAAAGAGTCCGTACGATCGCGTGTCCTATTTCTCCTTGTTCCCAATTCACTCCACCATGGAAAGTGGTCGCGTGGCATCCTTGGAGAAACACAAAAAATTCACCATTCCGTGACATTATACGTATCAACAGTCTTTTCGATCCAAAGGTAACAGTTTCGAGCACTTTCGATAAAAATGAGCAGCCGCGCGACTCGGGATATAGGACACACGCCTATACGAACTTTCCTCATCGGTCTCGCGTCCCGTATCCACCGATAACGCGGTCCCACGCGTCACGATACACCCTGTGTATATGTATTACGAAACTTCTAACGCGTAGTCGCGTAACGAGCGGTCACGGACGACCGCGGGCGCTCGTTAGGCGCGAAAGGGTGCGGAAGATAAATAGATAGGTAGATAGATATACGACGAAGAAATCGGAAGATTTGAGCGCGAGAACGGCAACAAAGACGGGGAAGCCAGCGCTCGACCACGCCTCTGACCGGCCAGCCGAGTCGCGGACTCTCCTCGTATTGCGACTGACAGCGATTTCTTTGCAGAGCTCACGCGCGACGGCTGGGAAAACGAACGAGCCCCACGCGAAAATCATCCGTTCTTCGCTGCCACTCGAAAAGCCTTTTTTCATTCTCGAGCACGTTGTAGCGACGCGGTTCGTTGTCTCGCGCAAGAATTTCGTAAGAGACGGCTACGATCGGTCGATGATCGGTAGATCTTTCCAGAGGCTATCGGATTACTTGATTGAACTTTTATAAAATATTTTATATCGTTGCACGATTCGCCGACATCGGCCAGACCCTCGTCAGCCATTGGTTCGTTGATAAATTGTACGCGACGCGATCGTTCGTCCTGTGAGCTTTTAACCGCGAGATTCGGTGGGAAATGGAAACGGGGACGGGCAAAATTCTCATCCAAATATCCGAATCTCCAACGAACCGAAAATTAGAATTCGAATCGCAGAACGGTTGTCGCGTCTCGCGTAAATATCATTCGAATAAAAGGTTGCCCGTCTCCGGTGCACGCGCGAGTGTCAACGGGTGAAAACCAAGTTCGTCGAAGCAAAGGTGTATTATTCGTCCATCAAAAGGTGATGTATTCTTTAAAGTACAATTACTTCTTGTTCCATACGCGAATCGAAATTACTTTCATGTTCCTATCTCGAGGTTTAAGGAAGCGAAACGTATCGTCGGTCTTGTTTGCGGCTAGAGCGATGCGTCCTCGTCGGTCGCGGATCTCATTTACGCGATGCTCACAGGCCGGATCAGAGGCGGCGGGCTTTAATCGGCGCTGGCTATGCCTAGACGTTTCGACTAGTAGGAGTTAGGTAAAATGGCGCTGGTACTACGTAGCTAGCACCGGTAGTACTCGTAGTTTGGCGCTTTAGTTGTTTGTATATCATGTTGTTTCGTTTCTTTTTCGTTTTTCTATACTGTCGCTGTGTAAGCCCGGCCTCGCCGCACGCGAAACGCCGCCAAGGCGGGAAATCGTCGTCCCCCGGAATACCTCGAGGGAACGAGCCGCGAGAAAAATCTGTTCCTCGAGGTCTAGCGCGACGAAAAGCATCGATCGTATCACGGAGTAATTATCGTAATTAGAAACATTCGCGTCGCGTCGAAACGATTGGTTAAATCGGCTCGTTAACGGACCCTCGAACGACGGAACGACGGTGGTAGCTCGGTGCTTCAATCAAACCTGTCTATACCAAAATCACTCTGGAACGCACGCACCGGAAATTCAAGGTACGACCAACTAGTTACGGACCAAGTACGCTGAACTGCCGGTGAATTTAATCAAAAGACACGCGTCCCGGCGACGCGTTACGTATACGAGAGACCTCTCTTCCGGGAAGCCCACCGTGCGTTCGCGTTCGCGTTCGCGTACGCGTTTTTCGTCCTACCTCGTTTTATCCGGGCCCGATTATATTCCGGCCTCGGGGGCCAAGGGGCGAGGCCAGGCGTGTTCCGATACGCTGCAAAAAGTTTTTTAAACGAGTTTAAAGTAACCGATCGCGAGCGAAAGAGGTAAATTAAGGAAATGAAAACAAGTAACTAAGTAATCCGCAACCGGATATCATGTAAACTCCCCCATACGCCCCCGCATCCCTCCGCACCGACTAATCCCATCGGACAGATATATCGTCATCCATCCACACGAGCAACAACCCCTCCGGACAACCTATGGCAAACGCTCTTTGAAAATTCACCCGCATTTCTGACCACACACGCACACTCAGTGACACTAAGCCAAATGAATACCAGAAGTATAACAGTACACGCAGTCAGCTTTCTACATACAGCTACAACATTATTGCAGCCTCCCGAAACCAGTCGTGTCCTTACAGTTGAAGCGGAGCGCGTTCGCGACGGACGCTACTCGGGCTCGATCATCGCGAGAACGAAAGGAAAACCTTACCTCGACATCCCTCGCGAGTCTATTCGCTCCGAGCGAAAGACACGGGGGACCGAGACGCGGGAATAGACGAATCATACGATCGATGATACAAATATAGCGACTCGAGAGAAATCGCAGGTGCCGGAACTTCGAGGCCCCGCGAGACCCTCTAACCTCAGTGGCGTCGCTTTGCAGCCCCCTCGAAACTCGAAGAAATCGCTATACTTGTACGACAGCTCCTGGCGCGTCGACTCTCGCAACCCAAAGGTGACCCAGGGGTGAGAGAGGCTCCTCGACGTGGCCTGCGAGCGGTGTCCGCTACTTCTTCGCGACCGGTAACGTCGTCGAACGTCCGAGCGTGTTTCCGCGCGTACCCCGGGTTGCATACTCACCCGGGGTCACCGAGTACAATATACACCCGGCAACAACACACAAGCAGCAACAATAGACATCTCTCTCTGTCCGAGCAGGGCGCACCGCGCGACCCTTGCCACGACAAGTACAGCTAACTAAATCTCTACATCTCACATAATCCAGCAGTGATCAACGCGAATGCAGATGCCACGAAGAGCAATGCAAACACAAAAAGGATCGGCCGGTAGCCCGCGCGACGTCTTCGCGGCGACATCCCCTCGTCGGCGGTCCTGACTCACGAAGGGCTGGGGAGGAATCGTTCGCTGCGAGGCGATCGCGAACGGGACCGGGCGAATGTCCCCTCAAATCAAAACCCGCAGTCAGCACAGAATATAAACGATAAGTGCAGAGGAAACAAACTACTATATGATAAACAAAAAAAAAAGGTATATATATATATATACATATATATGTATGTACACGTATGTATCCATATATGTTATATATATATATATATATTATATATATTATTAATTATTATTAATTATTATTATTAAACATACATAAAAGAATATTATTAATAACAAGCAAAGAAGTACTATATTACTACTATTATTAATTATTATGATTCTTATTATAAATTTAATGAAAACAATGATAACATTCCAACCGTCAATGTGCCACACGACTTTTTATATGCTCTTAAAAAAACAAAACAAAAATAGAAAGGGAAACGCGAGGTTTTACGATAAAAATAAACACGCGTTGGTAATCGGCGGGAAGCAGCGCGGAGGGGAAGCAGTTCGAATCGATGACCGAGACTGTGGAATAAAGGGGCCCCCATCGGGCGAGCATCTCGAAACGAGAGATCAAAGAGAAAATAAGGGAAAGGCTTATAATAAGGGAAAGGGAGAGCTTCGGCTGTGATTTCCCTGAGAATTAATCCGGGAGCACTTTTACACGTTGGAGAAAGAAAGAAAGAAAAGTATCGTTCCCTACGAGGAAAATCAGTCCGGAACGTTGTCGACGTAGGACTTTTTGCTCGAATGCTTCGTCCGTTCCACTTTCGAACGTCGTGGACTATAAGAGCTGGACATTCTTAACTGGGTAAGAAATTTTTAATAAAAATTACAATCCGAATCGCGAAACGTAATTATGTTTCGCGTCGAACGAAGGGAAACTTTGGTCGATATCCGTTCGATGGGAAACGATATTTTCGTTCGTCGTTCGTTATTCGTGTAAAATTTCATCCACGACCGAGAAAAGGGAAGGAAAAAGAAAGATCTCGGGAGAGAGTACTTCGTCGATTACGTCTACGGGACGTGTCGTTTCCCCGGTGTCGGTGGTCGACGGAGATCGATCGCGATAGGGGCGCACTTAATTATCAGAGAACGATTCTTTCGTGTAATTGCGACAATTATTGCAATTATATGATTAATAGGGGGCGCATCGGCGCGGTTTTTTTTTTTAGTACATCCGCTAACGACGAAACACATCGATTTAGTTGCGCGTATTAATTGCTGTTGCGATGGTCATTATTATTATTCAGATTATTACGATTAATATTCTTTATATTCTTAACGGTTACATTCTTTTTTTTTCTATTATAGCTATTATTATTACCATTACTATTGCTATCGTCATAAGCATTATTACTATTATTAATATTATTATTATTACTAGAACTATTACTGTTACAGGAGAGAGTGTCTGTGAACTCGACGGGCATACGTTCGCGAGAGAGTAGAGGCATGCGCGCACGCGAACATTGTTACGGAAATTGTCTATAGTTCGATGTTACGTTGCTTCAAATTTGGTTCGCGACACTTCACAAAATCTACGCGAACGCGTAGGTATCTCGGGCGAGCGCGTGTGCTTGCATAGATACTCGCGAACATGATCGTGCATTTGTTATAATAGGTTAATCGACATAGTACTTATCATTATCATCGTCGCTATCATCGTCGTTGTCATTATCGCCGCGGATCGTTATCATCGTTGTCGTTACGATTATCCGATCATCCTCGTCGTAATAGCCGTCGTTATCGTCATTATTATTATCGTTATGCAATCGTCGGGATCATCGATTACTTTCAATCGAGATCATTGATTACTCGCGAACGACTGGTATCTTAAATACGTACGGTTCTATCGTAGCACGTTTTTTACTTCTCTTTTTTTTTTTTCTTAAAGTAACGCTTTAATAAATAAACGAGACCAACCCAAGTGCAATTCGTAGTCTTTTGTGTCTTGTTGCTTTGTCCGTAGATTTCACCCCCGGTTTTTCTCGCTCCCACGAGGCACAAACGCCCTCCCATTCGTCGTTAGTTTCCTTCGCGATCGTTAAGATTTCGACTTTCTTCTTTTCCCGCGACGCGTTCTTTGTTCAGAGTACTTACCCCTCTCGAGAAGCAGAGAGGAGCGCTTGCACGCGCACAGAAAGGGAAGCATCGAACAGGGCCGGTATCGATCGCTGGAAGCTTTCGTAATCGATTACATTTTTCTCCGAGTCATTCCCCGTATCCTCGCGGTTCGGATTTCCATGGTTATTCTTTTTTTTTTTTTCTTTTATGAAAGATACGAATCGAGTCCTGTTCGAAAATTAAAAATGAAAATAAGAAAAAAATAATGTTCAATCGGTACTTTCGTCATTCCACGATCATTCCGCAGCATTTATACTCTCGATATCTTCTTCTGTTTCTCTTCAGGTAGGTTTTATTCGTAATTTATTATTCGAATAAAATTTTGGCTATCTCCGCGACAGAGTTATCGAGGATAGATCGTCGCGCTGATTTTTGCGGTGCTCCTGGGGAAGATTTTAGGCGCGCGAAGCGTAATCTCCCGTTTTCCCTTATTTTCTCTTCGTTTCGCTGGAGCATCGAAGTTTGTTTGCGTTTACCATCCGCGAGTGAACACAGTCGTGTCGCAGAATTGCCAGAGAGGTGGAGCGTGAGGAAACGTTCCGTTGACATTCCGAGACGATCATTCGTTCCGTCGTTTTTCCCGTATCGTCAGGGGGAGGCGAGCGTTTCCGCGCTGCTTTCGCCACGGCGAAGGCGCGAGACCACCGTTAATTAACCGTAAAAACCTAATTTGGGCATAAATCGCGCAAACACCGACGCGGTGTTTGCCGAGCGTCAGGTTAGAAATCGACCTTGTACATACCGCGTAGACGTATGCATCACTTTCTGTAAACTGAAACACAAGTACACACACACACACACACACACACACGCATACACATGGACAGACAGACACAAGCCATTACAATGCTGCGATTATGACACGATTACTATAGCCCTACCTACCGTAATGCTGTTTTCCCTTCTTCGAGTTTTCAACGGTACGCAACCCTTCAGCGAAGGCAGAGTTGGGCACCATTCGAATAAAGTTTCGTTCTAAACAGACTTTATTCCTCGTTCGAAATGAAATTTACCTAACTCTGAGCAGAGACCGGCGAAATTTTTGCGCGGATACAAATTTCGAGTAACGAATAAAAGATATGTAATCGACTATCGAGAAAGAATTTGAATTGAAATTAGCGGAATAAATCGCTACGCGTTTGATTTTAATTATCGTCCAGTATCCGAGTAACATTTCGTCCGTCTCTGTCCACTAGGAACCCGTGGAATCGCGACGCGATCGTTCGGAACGGAATCCTTCGTCGAACAGACTCGAATCACTCGAACAGAAAACGAAAGAAATTCGTACCACGCGCGTAGGGCTCTAGACTTTACGCGATCCGTCAGCCCCCCCCCCCCCCCCCAAACAAAAAAAAGTTCCCTCATCTCAAAACACTCGTCGAACACTCGTCTAATCGCAACAGAGAGCCAGTCTTATTATCTTGTAAAGTAAACGAAGCAACGCGTTATAGGAACCGTGGACGCTTTCGCCCGGCGAAAGCTTATTTCTTAGGTAGCCCCGCGTATAGAGACGCTATAAGTTTCCAAATGTATCGTATCGTATTTTATCGTACGGTGTATTTCCGACGCGCGGATCGATCGTTTACGCGACGATCGATCGTCGACACCCCTCGTAAACGCAGCCAATATTCAGTTTTATAGATCTCTAACTCCTTTTTTCATCATCTTGTCCATTTTCTCGTAATCGCTCGTCAAGTACAATGAAAATGTAAATCACGTAAACGTTTTCTGCACGCGTTACAAGGGTAAAGCAACCTTCGTACCTTGACGATCGAACCCGAGTCCGGTCGGAGCTCTATTCTCATTCTACCCTTGTTCACATCATCTCCCTAGTACAATAGTCCCTCGATATAAGGACGGACATCTCCCTCGATATAACGACACGCGGTGCTTTCTCTCCTCGTACCTTCAAGGGAAAAAATAATACCCCCAGTTTTCTGTTATCGTTATCAATTTCAGTACATATTTGCCGAGTCTCGCTCGACATGGGTACGCAAAGGGTTAAAAACGATTCGTCCATGAAACTTTCGCAAGGACATCCTGAAAAATGTTAATTTCCGCCCCCCTCCTCGATATAAGAACACGAGGTTACTTCGCCAGCGTCGTTATATCGAGGGATTGGTCCTTCTCTCTCTCTCTTAGTTTCAGCCCTGTTTCGTTAAGCGGCATATCTCACGTAGAGTTAAGAGACCGTTGTATGGACGGAGGCGCGCCAAAGGTCCGGCATTTCCTAATTTCTCCGCCGTAATTTCGCTCGAGCGAGCAAGCGGTAGATTCTGCAAGCGTGCAACCATGCATTCCCGATTACCGAAGCGCTACGGTTAGGTATACGTTGAAATCTGGACCCCACGTCGCCCCTCGTCTCTTTAGACGTAACACTTTCTCGTAAGCTCGAGCAGAAAGATCGTACGTACAGCTGACATAATATACACAAACTTACACACACACGCGCGCGCTCGCGCGCTCACACACACACATACGTACGACTGACGACACAAGTATACCGAAGTACACTGCGACGAAAGGAAAGGTACACGACGCTGATACGCATCCACGTAACTCTCGCGTACACGCATGGGAAACAAGCAACACACGCGTTCATACACACATACACACACACATACACACGCACACGCAGGCGCGCGCGTTAGCGCGCGTATATACGTTTCGTAACGAAGTATACAGTCTTAGCGCAGTGTTTCATATAGTTAGGTAGGAAACGTCAAGAGAATATTTTTTATATTCCACATGGATTTTACAGTTATATATTATCGTTTCGTATCGAAAGGGAGGAGTTTGAGGCGCGTCCAAAGCGTTACATAGATATATATATAAATACGAGACCTCTCGATATACGTGTCGCCATTTATTGTTTACACCGCGATGATTATATATCGATTATCGGTCATTCTTATGGCGGTAGGCGCTGTCGTTTATATATATATACATATAAATATATCTATCTATATATATATATATATATATAGATAAATATCTAAGCGACGCGTGCGCGCGCGCGTCGCTTATATTATCTCGTTGACGATTAATTAATCTCTCGCGAAGCCGCTCGAGCCAATCAGCCGTCGGCGTCGCGTTCGATCGAAACTCGGGGGGGCCCTTTGAGTTCGTCCACGGTAGCCCTACGTCCAAGTGCAAGAGAGAACACCGGCCCTTTTTTCCCCCCTTTAATCGGATAGCGATTCTTCTTCTCACTTTCTTCTCTTCGGCCGGGGGGAACTTGCACCACCTTCTTTCGTTTACGAAGGCTTTTCCTTTATCACCCGTTTCACTAAAGACGAGGCGGGGGAGCACGTTGGAGGAACACAGCGGGATCGATCACGAGACGGCATACACAAAACCGTACCTCTTACAAACACACTTAGACACACACTTAGACACACACACACACACACACACACACACACACACAAAGTACACACGATTGACGCGTACGCGTCACCGACAGACGGTGAAAAAGATGTACGGAAACGACGCTACCGTGTACACTCTAGACCAACGTAGTTGCATGCGAAATATATGTATAGGGTGATTACGAATTGCCTGGCCAAACAGTGGGAGCATATATCCAGCGTGAAAGTTACTTTCCGAATTACCTTCAAAATTTCATCGATAAAGGAGACGGAGTTCGTAGCCTAGAAAATACGCCCCAAAGTTTGGTCACGATCTGTTGTATGATCATCCTGTTGTATCGATACGTTTCGATCGGGCAACGAACGGACGTAACGCAGGTACCGTTCGCGCCTGGGGAAATTGCCCCTGAACGAACGAGGTCCGCCTCGACCTCGGGGACAAAGTCTCCTCGCGCGACTATTACGAATCGTACACAAGCGAAAGAGCTACACACTCGAGACGCGGGATACACGAGAATTGTACAGAACATTCATCGAGTTGGCGTACGTAATCGTAGCGCGATTAGGAATATCGTTTTAAATCAATTGTAATTAGTAAACGTTACTTTTGTTGATCGCTTGATTTGCGGATCCAGCGGGCGAGGAACACTCCGATCGACGACTGCTCGCTCGAGTCGGAGGGAACACGGTTTCTCGGAACCGTGATCCATCGACCAACGATCGACGCTCGTCCGATGGATCGAGAACGCGTAACTCGGGATGGTCACGCGCACCAATGAAACCAGCCCGGCCGATAATTGTTAATCGGTCGCCCGACACCCGCTGGAAATTTACCGATAATACTTCAGGCCTGATGGAAACGCGATTCGATTTCGGCACAGTCACCGACCGAACATCTCTCGTGGTTACATCCATCGATGCGTCGCCCATTTTTTGTTCTTTTTTCTAAATCTCGGCGAACGGGTTATATCTACTCCAAAACGCTAAACGCTGTTATCCGAATTGTTCAACCAATGAAAATACGTCGCTACGCGGAGATTCGGGGAACATCGACTAGGGATTTAACGACAATCGTTTGAAATAACGTTAAATAGAATTTCCAGTGGGCTCAAAGAGACTTTGGTGCGCGCGTCCTCGAGAACAATGGCTGTAAACGCGACGAACGGTCGAAGTCGAAGCTTAAACGAGAAAGAAAAGACATATGTACCATGGGCATTCTTTTGAGTCGCGTTCCAGCGGATCGCGAATGGACGAGAGTGGCGAGTGACGAACAAATCGCGAGTACGTGGTTCGCAGCTTTGAAACATGTGATACGTCAGCCGGCAAGCTCGACTTCCGGTTACTGGAATCCAACCGAACGAAATCGTTTCTTTTTTTTTTTTCGAGCGACTCGACGAAGATGGAAGACTGGAGACACGCGAGGCGAGCACCGCCGGAAGTCGATTCGCGGGCTGACGCATTTTTTAAAGATTCTTTGATGTAGGACGGTCTTTTGTTGAAGGTTGATTGTTGTCAAAATGGTTGTGAGGTTATAATATTTGAAGATATGTTAACGATGCTACCCGACCGTTCGATAGGCCGATCGACGTGGCTTCCAAGAACAGATAAATCGATTTGTTTCACCGCGGGGTGAACGACCAACGACGATCGAACAAAGATTTCTTCGCGTTCCGCGAAGCCACGTGGACTGTCACGAAGAGTCGCGAACGTCGAGACGAAAGGGAAAACGTGCGCTCTGATTCGACATTCTTTTTTTTTCTCGGAGATGGGCAAATCTGGATCGAGAAATATAAAATGCACGACTTTTCGTTCGTTACACGACGAATGAAAATTACAATCCGAATGACAGAATGAAATCGTACTCGAATATTCCAAATGAATAAAAACTAGACGCAACATTTTGCCTATCCCTGCTATAGCGCAACTCTCCGCAGGCGAACATTACGCTTACCTTACTTTGTAAATCATGTACATTCCGTTTAAACGTGTCGGCGATGCGTAACGTCTTGCATCTGCTAGCAAGTGGAGCGTGCGAGCGACTACAGTTAATTGTGACGCGTACGTTTCGAAGAATCCAACGAAATTCGTATTTCGTTCGTCGTCGAAGCGCACGATTTCCCCCAAAATAGCGGGATTCGTCTCCGAGGAAGCGTACAACTGGCATTACACCCACGTGCAGTCTGGTTCGAGTGCGTCGAGTTTGCTGCAAGTCAACTGCGCCTTTTCCTATCGATTTCCGAACAGTGCACCCTCTCTCTCTCTCTCTCTCTCTCTCTCTCTCTCTCTCTCTCTCTCTCTCTCTCTCTCTCTCTCTCT